>NC_044031.1:180303279-180612705 GCF_901765095.1 Microcaecilia unicolor
TCCTTCCAAATATTCAGTCCTTCTCAATTCTTCTAACATTCATCTCTGTTCACACCACCGGTGTGACCACTCACCTTTTACCTCACACTCCTTTCAGCATTTATCTCCTATACCTCCCCATAAATCACTTGTGTCTCTCAAATCAGTACTTTCTGAACCTGTCCTGTGGGACCCCCAGCCAGTTGAGTTTTCAGAATATCCACAATGAATCATTTAACTGGGGCAGCCAGCATTTAAACTTATGTGCTGGCACTGATGCCTGAGGTCATGCTAGCACTGCAGAATATACATATAATCAGTGCAATTATCCCTTTAGGTTTAGGTGTGCTGTTCATCTCCTCCCTGCTGAATTATTGATCATCTTATCTTGGTGTCTGTGCATTGTATAGTGCACTGCAGTGATGTGGCACAGGGAGTAGGGAGTACGGAGTACTGTCATCTTAAAGTTTTACTTCTAATCGCAGCTGAACAGTTCTTTACATGCAGGAAACAGCATAAACCCTCTATTCTTCCTGTCTCTTTCCTTTGACAACACTCTGTACATACAGACATTGGTGAATAAACACAGCTCCTTTTTACTGTGCTAGTGGGCAGGTGTTCAGCAAGTGTAACATGCTCATGTTTGACTACATTGGCTAAAGGATCTTGTATTTTTCACTTTGAGCTCTGAGGAATCGGTGGCATGGAAGTTAAACAAAAAAAAAAGTCTCTCTCCGTTTTGCTTTTTCCATGAAATCAGAAGCTAGGAAGGCATTTATCCAGGTTTTTGTCCAACAGTGACATGACAGACACCTCGAGGAATCTTTGAAGAGGCTTTAATGTTTGGAGCATGTTCTTGCTATCATTGAAATTTATCTTCTCTTCTGTATCTAGATTTCTCTCCATGTTGGAGGAAGAAGTGTACAGCCACAATTCTCCTATTTGGGATCTGGATTTCATGGTGACATCTTCTCAGACTGGTCAGATAGGAATCCAAACAGGTAATGTTAAGTATATTATGCCTTACCTAGCTTATTGCTATTGAAACTGCATTTAATATTGCCAATCCTACGGCTCAGGCTATAGTGCAACGTGCTGTAGTGCAAGGGATCTGAGGCCCTTCTCTGATGATGGCGTTAGTTACTAGGGCTGTCTGCTTGGAGACTAATTGGGGGAGCAGACATGGCTGAGGAGTCAGAGAGAACTCTTGTGTATCTGGATTTTCAAAAGGCGTTTGACGTGGTACCTCATGAAAGGCTACAGAGGAAATTGGAGGGTCATGGGATAGGAGGAAAAGTCCTATAGTGGATTAAAAACTGGTTGAAGGATAGGAAACAGAGAGTGGGGTTAAACAGGCAGTATTCACAATGGAGAAGGGTAGTTAGTGGGGTTCCTCAGGGGTCTGTGCTAGGACCGCAGCTTTTTAATATATTTATAAATGATTTAGAGATGGGAGTAACTAGCGAGGTAATTAAATTTGCTGATGACACAAAGTTATTCAAAGTCGTTAAATCGCGACAGGATTGTGAAAAATTACAGAAGGACCTTACGAGACTGGGCGGCTAGATGGCAGATGACGTTTAATGTGAGCAAGTGCAAGGTGATGCATGTGGGGAAAAAAGAACCTGAATTATAGCTACGTCATGCAAGGTTCCACGTTAGGAGTTACAGACCAAGAAAGGAATCTGGGTGTCGTCGTCGATAATACACTGAAACCTTCTGCTCAGTGTGCTGCTGCGGCTCGGAAAGCGAATAGAATGTTGGGTATTATTAGGAAAGGTATGGAAAACAGGTGTGCGGATGTTATAATGCCGTTGTATCGCTCCATGGTGCGACCGCACCTTGAGTATTGTGTTCAATTCTGGTCGCCGCATCTCAAGAAAGATATAGTGGAACTGGAAAAAGTGCAGCGAAGGGCGACTAAAATGATAGCGGGGATGGGACGACTTCCCTATGAAGAAAGACTAAGGAGGCTAGGGCTTTTCAGCTTGGAGAAGAGATGGCTGAGGGGAGACATGATAGAGGTATATAAAATAATGAGTGGAGTGGAACAGGTGGATGTGAAGCGTCTGTTCACGCTTTCCAAAAATACTAGGACTAGGGGGCATGCGATGAAACTACAGTGTAGTAAATTTAAAACAAATCGGAGAAAATCTTTCTTCACCCAACGTGTAATTAAACTCTGGAATTCGTTGCCGGAGAACGTGGTGAAGGCGGTTAGCTTGGCAGAGTTTAAAAAGGGGTTAGACGGTTTCCTAAAGGACAAGTCCATAAACCGCTACTAAATGGACTTGGGAAAAATCCACAATTGCAGGAATAACATGTATAGAATGTTTGTACGTTTGGGAAGCTTGCCAGGTGCCCTTGGCCTGGATTGGCCGCTGTCGTGGACAGGATGCTGGGCTCGATGGACCCTTGGTCTTTTCCCAGTTTGGCATTACTTATGTACTTAACTCCTCCTACTCCCAAAATTAAAAAAAAAAAACAATAAACAAAAGAAATGATTAAGAACTTAAAATGAGAATTTCAATTCATTTTCATATGTTTTAAGCTGCAAGGGCTTACTACTACTACTATTTAGCATTTCTATAGCGCTACAAGGCATACGCAGTGCTGCACAAACATAGAAGAAAGACAGTCCCTGCTCAAAGAGCTTACAATCTAATAGACAAAAAAATAAATAAAGTAAGAAAATCAAATCAGTTAATGTGAACGGGAAGGAAGAGAGGAGGGTAGGTGGAGGCGAGTAGTTACAAGTGGTTACGAGTCAAAAGCAATGTTAAAGAGGTGGGCTTTCAGTCTAGATTTAAAGGTGGCCAAGGATGGGGCAAGACGTAGGGGCTCAGGAAGTTTATTCCAGGCGTAGGGTGCAGCGAGACAGAAGGCGCGAAGTCTGGAGTTGGCAGTAGTGGAGAAGGGAACAGATATGAAGGATTTATCCATGGAGCGGAGTGCACAGGAAGGGGTGTAGGGAAGGACGAGTGTGGAGAGATACTGGGGAGCAGCAGAGTGAGTACATTTATAGGCTAGTAGAAGACGTTTGAACAGGATGCGAAAACGGATAGGGAGCCAGTGAAGGGTCTTGAGGAGAGGGGTAGTATGAGTAAAGCGACACTGGCGGAAGACGAGACGGGCAGCAGAGTTTTGAACCGACTGGAGGGGGGAGAGGTGACTAAGTGGGAGGCCAGCAAGAAGCAGATTGCAGTAGTCTAAACGAGAGGTGACAAGGGTGTGGATGAGGGTTTTGGTAGAGTGCTCGGAAAGAAAGGGGCGGATTTTACGGATGTTGTAAAGAAAGAAACGACAGGGCTTGGCAATCTGCTGGATATGAGCAGAGAAGGAGAGAGAAGAGTCAAAGATGACCCCAAGGTTTCGAGCTGAGGAGACAGGGAGAATGAGAGAACCATCAACAGAAATAGAAAACGGGGGGAGCGGGGAGGTGGGTTTGGGGGGGAAAATGAGAAGCTCAGTTTTGGTCATATTTAATTTCAGGTGGCGTTGAGACATCCAGACAGCAATGTCAGACAAGCACACTGAAACTTTGGCTTGGATGTAAGGTGAGATATCAGGGATAGAAAGGTAGATTTGGGAGTCATCAGCATAGCGATGGTAGGAAAAGCCATGGGATGAGATTAATGAACCAAGGGAAGAGGTGTAGATAGTAAAGAGGAGGGGATCAAGAACAGAACCCTGAGGTACGCCGACAGGCAGAGGGATAGAAGTAGAAAAGGATCCACCAGAGTGAACACTAAAGGTGCGGAGGGAGAGGTAGGAAGAGAACCAGGAAAGGACAGAGCCCTGGAATCCAAGTGAGGACAGGGTATCGAGAAGTATGCTGTGATCGACAGTGTCAAAAGCAGCGGAAAGATCAAGAAGAATGAGGATGGAATATTGACCTCTGGATTTAGCCAGTAATAGATCATTGGAGACTTTAGTAAGCGCAGTTTTGGTTGAGTGGAGAGGGCGAAAACCAGATTGTAGTGGGTCAAGAATAGCATGTGAGGAGAGAAAATCAAGGCAGCGGCGGTGAACAGCACGCTCAAGTAATTTGGAGAGAAAAGGAAGGAGGGAGATGGGTCGGTAATTAGAGGAACAAGTAGGGTCGAGTGAAGGCTTCTTAAGGAGATGTGTGACCATAGCATGTTTAAAGGCAGCAGGGACAGTCGCAGTGGAAAGTGAGAGGTTGAGAATGTGACAGATAAAAGGAATAAGAGCAGGAGAGATGGCATTAAGAAGGTGGGTGGGAATGGGATCAGAGGAACAGGTGGTACATTTTGAGGAAGAAAGGAGAAGTGTAGTTTCCTCAATAGTAACTTCAGGAAAGGAGGAAAGGGAATGAGGGGAAGGAGAGAGAGGGGAACGGACTAGTTGAGGGAGAGGTGGTGAGGTAGAGAAAGCAAGGTTTATCTTTTGAACCTTGTTGTGAAAGTATTCAGCAAGGGTCTGAGGAGATAATGAAAGGGGAGTTGGGGGAGGGGGCACCTTGAGGAGAGAATTCAATGTGGTGAAGAGAAGTCAAGGATTAGAGCCAAGAGAGTTGGTCAGTTGGATATAATAATCCTGTTTGGCACGTAAAAGAGCAGATTGGAAGGAGGTCAGCATGAACTTAAAGTGTAAGAAATCAGCAAGGGCCCGAGATTTCCGCCAGAGGCGTTCGGCGGAGCGGGTACAGGAACGTAGGTAGCGGATATTAGAAGTCAGCCAAGGTTGGGGTTTTGTACGCCTTTACAGGGCGGGTCATCAAAGGTGCAAGAGTGTCTAAGGCAGAGGATAGAGTATTGTTGTAAGAAGAAACAGCCTCGTTGACAGACGTGGATGGTGCCACAGTAGAGAGGAGGTTTGAAACATGGGAGGATAGAGATGAAGGGTCAATATCGTGAAGATTCCTAGATAAATTAGGTAGGATAGGACGGGACTGGGAGGGAGGAGATTTAAGTGTGAAAGTTATAAGATGGTGATCAGAGGAGGGATGATCAGAGGCAAGGAAACTAGAAGGTGAACAGTTGGAGGAGAAGATGAGATCAAGACAGTGACCATTTTGATGAGTGGGGGAGGTGGAGCATAGTTGGAGATTAAAGGAGGACGTTAAAGCGAGTAACTTGGAAATATAAGAGTTGGAAGGATCATTAGCAGGAATATTAAAGTCACCAAGGATGAGAGAGGGGGAGGAAGGATCATGGAAGAAGGCAAGCCAGGCGTCAAAGTCACTGAGAAAGGATGAAAGGGACTTATCAGGGGGACGATAAATGACCGCTATTCGAAGAGGCAGAGGAGAGAAAAGGCAGATAGAGTGGACTTCAAAGGAGGAAAAACAGTGAGATTGAGGCTTAAACTAGATCAGTGGGAAAAAGCAGACATTTGGTTTGGAGTGCATTTTTCAGCGTGAAATATTTTCCAAGGATACTGTTAAACTTGGAAACTGGAACAACCTGATAGAGACGATACGGAAAAAGCTTGAGGGAGGTCGGATGAATTTAAGCTAAGAACAAACAGAAAAAGATTCCAAGTCATCTGAGACAACTGCTCCTAAGAAAGTTTTAAAAAGGAATTAGAAAGACGTGTAAAAAAAAAAATTGGCTTGGAGAAACATTAGGTATCTTGGAGACCTTGTGGAAAGAGAACAATCAATGTGATATGTAAATATCAGGGTATTCAATATACTGAAATGGCAGAGCAGACAGAAGTGGTGGTGACGGGAACGGGGGGGGGGGGGGGGGTAAATTTTCTAAATAAGGCACTAGTGTATACACCCCAAATCAAACATATAAATGGCAAGTGACCGACTCACTTGCTAATGCGCATTAGAGACTTCCCTCTCTGTCCCGCCCTTGCGTCAAGACGTGATGACGTCAGAGGGAAGAACGGAGAGGGAAACGGAGTCAGACGCTGGCGCTGCAGCCTGGAAACAAACATTGCGCGCACCAACCTCCCCCTCCCCCCCATGCCTGCTACTGCTCCCGCCCCCCTCCGTATCGGGCCCCCTGCACTGACCTGACAGCGCCTCTCACCTCTGTGTGGAAGCGCTGCAGGCAGCAGCAGAGCAATCTGCTGCTGCCTGCAGCGCTTTCACATGGAGGTGAGAGGCGCTGTCAGGTCAGTGCAGGGGGCCCGGCACGGAGGGGGGAGGGAGCGGCGGCAAGGAGGGTAGCTGGAAATCTCACCCGTTTTAACAGGCTTAATGGCTAGTACACACATAAGTGATGAGACAGAAGTGGTGGTGACGGGCACTGGGGGGGGGGGGGGCGTTAATTCTCTAAATAAGGCACTAGTGTATACACCCCACATAAATGATGATAATACTAGCTTCCCTATCATCAAGCCGATCAATCCATAGACTGGTGGGTTGTGTCCATCTACCAGCAGGTGGAGATAGAGAGCAATCTTTTGCCTCCCTATATATGGTCATGTGCTGCCGGAAATTCCCCAGTATGTTCTCTATCTCAGCAGGTGTGTGGTCACACAGCAGCAGCAGCTCTGGCTAGGTCTCCAAGCCTAATTGTTTAGGTTTTGTTGAGTACCTGGGGTTGAGGGCTCTTCATGAGTAAGTGCAAACCTGGTGGTGCCAGGTCCCTCCTTTTCTCCCCCCTCCCGCTGGCTCCATTAAACAAACAAAAAAAAATTAAAAAATTTTAAAACATTCAAAAAGGACGTCCATATGCAGCTACTCACTGGAACAAGTCGTCGCTGCTCGGAGCAAGAAGCAGGTAATTTTTACCTTTTACTAGCGGGCAGGGGGTTCCCCCGAACGGTCTCCACGTGGCTATGGCCTCGGATGGCAAGGGCGCGAAAAGATGCTCCCCGGAACGCGTTCGCGCGCCTAGCGAGGAAGCGGGGGGCTCGAAGGTAGAGTTGACCTTTTTGGGCGCCCTTTTGGAGCCGGGAGAGTTCACCGTATTTTCCTCCGGCGCGGTGGCCTTTTCCGCCTTAGGCGCCCATCCCCCGCAGGCTGCCCTCCCAGTCGTGACCGGCCACGCGGTTCGGTCGGCTTCTGCTTGGGCCGCCCTCGAGATGGGAGACGTTAACAGCTTGGTCGCCCTTGAATCGGGCGACAGTAAGAAGTCAGCGAAATTAAAACGCCCTTCTTCCCGCGCGGCTCCTTCTCGGAGTTTCGCGCCAGACGCCATTTTGGATGCGCAACACGCTTCTCACCCGCTACTGGGAGCGCAGATGGAGGGCGCCTCTAGGGCGGTTTGCGGCTCCTACGTGGCTAGGGCGTGTCTGACTGTTTTGCAGCGGGCTTCCCCCTCGGACCCTTCCTGGAGGGCGGAATGGCCGACCCTGGAGTCGGGTTTGGCCTACTTGGCAGACTTGCTGTATGATGTTTTGAGAACCTCGGCTAAGGGTATGGCTCAGACAGTCTCTGCGCGGCGGTGGCCCTGGCTTAAGCACTGGTCTGCTGACCATGCCTCTAAATCTCGCCTAGCCAAGTTGCCTTTTAAAGGCAAGCTGCTCTTTGGGGACGAGCTGGACAAGATCGTGACGGAGCTGGGCACGTCCAAGGGCAAGAGGTTGCGGGAGGTCAGGACTCGGGCCGGCAGTGCCCGTCCTGGTTCCTCTAAGGGCCGATTCCAGGAAGCCCGTCGGTATCGCCTGGGCAAGTTGGCCTCCTCTGCCTTCGCTTCCTTCAAACGGAACTTCTCCCCCAAGCAGCATTCCTTTCGTATGGACCGCCGTCCAGGAGGTTTGTCCTCCGGCCTGCCCCCAGGATCGCGTACCCAATGACGGGGACCTGGTCCATCGCCCAGTGCAGATAGGAGGAAAGTTGTCCTCGTTTCTGGGCGAGTGGACCAGGGTAACTTCAGACGCTTGGGTTCTGGAAGTCATCCGAGACGGCTACAAGCTAGAGTTCTGCCGACCCCTAAGGAATGGGTTTGTAAACTCTCCTTGCAAGTCTCAGGTCAAAGCAGCTGCCGTGCAGCAGACTTTGAACAACCTGATTCCGCCTGGGCGCGGTGGTCCCAGTAGATCAGCTTGGCAAAGGGCGCTACTCCATTTACTTTGTGGTGCCAAAGAAAGAAGGCTCTGCTCGGCCTATTCTCGACCTCAAGGGAGTCAATCGGGCCTTGAAAGTTCAGCACTTCTGGATGGAGACCCTCCGCTCCGTAATAGCTGCGGTGATAAAGGGAGAATTCCTGGCCTCCCTGGACATCAAGGAAGCTTACCTACATATTCCCATCTGGCCGCCTCATCAGCGCTTTCTGCGCTTTGCAGTGCTGGGCCGACACTTCCAGTTCAGAGCCCTCCCGTTCGGGTTGGCTACGGCTCCGCGGACCTTCTCCAAAGTAATGGTGGTCATCGCGGCCTACCTCCGCAAGGAGGGAGTGCAAGTCCACCCCTATCTGGACGACTGGGAGAGCTACAGACAGGGTCATTTCTCTTCTGAGCTCCCTGGGATGGGTCATCAACTGGGAGAAAAGCCAGCTGCGCCTGACTCAGTCCCTGGAGTATCTGGGAGTTCGATTCGACACCCAAGTGGGCAGAGTGTTCCTGCCGGACAACCGAAGCATCAAGCTTCGGACCCAGGTGGACCAGTTCCTAGCCTTCTCTACTCTTCGGGCTTGGGACTATGTGCAGCTGTTGGGCTCCATGACGGCCACGATGGAGGTAGTGCCCTGGGCCAGGGCTCATATGAGACCACTACAGCACTCTCTTCTGCGGCGGTGGACTCCAGTCTCGGAGGACTACGCTGTACGCCTTTCTTTGGATCCAGCGGTGCGAAAGGCGCTGAGCTGGTGGCTGAGGCCAGGCAAGCTGTCCGCAGGAATGCCTCTTACGACCCCGGAGTGGGTTGTCGTCACGACGGGCGCCTGCTTGACGGGCTGGGGAGCCCACTGCCTGGGACGGACAGCGCAGGGGCTCTGGTCTCCTGCAGAGACGAAATGGTCCATCAACCTCCTGAAACTCCGAGCCATTCGGTTGGCGCTTCTAGAGTTTCTCCCGGCACTGGTGCTGAGGCCTGTACAGGTCCTCTCGGA
This sequence comes from Microcaecilia unicolor, assembly GCF_901765095.1. NCBI lineage: Eukaryota > Metazoa > Chordata > Amphibia > Gymnophiona > Siphonopidae > Microcaecilia > Microcaecilia unicolor. The sequence continues at coordinate 180,312,234 of NC_044031.1, forward strand.
CAATGCCACGGCTGTGGCCTATGTCAATCGCCAGGGAAGTACCAGGAGCGCCCCTCTAGCCAAGGAGGCCATGAAGCTATGCCTGTGGGCGGAAGCGAATCTGGAACAGCTGTCGGCGGCCTACATTGCGGGAGTCATGAATGTCAAGGCGGACTTTCTCAGTCGCCATACCTTGGATCCCGGAGAGTGGCAACTGTCTGCTCGGGCGTTCTTGGACATCACGAAACGCTGGGGCCGGCCGAGCCTGGATCTGATGGTGTCCTCGGCCAATTGCCAAGTGCCGCATTTTTTCAGCAGAGGACGGGACCCTCAATCTCTGGGAGTCGATGCTCTTCTCCAGCAGTGGCCGGCACAGGAGCTTCTTTACGTGTTCCCGCCCTGGCCCATGATGGGCAGGGTGTTAGGCCGGGTGGCAAAGCATCCGGGCCGGGTGATCCTGGTGGGTCCGGATTGGCCCAGACGTCCCTGGTATGCGGACTTAGTCAGACTCTCTGTGGGCGGCCCTCTGCGGCTGCCAGCGGAGCGGGGCCTCTTACATCAGGGTCCAGTGGTGATGGAGGATCCCTCCCCCTTTGGTCTTACGGCCTGGCTCTTGAGCGGAAGCGGCTGAGGAAGAAGGGCTTCTCGGACAAGGTCATTGCCACTATGCTGAGAGCGAGGAAGCGCTCTACTTCTACCACTTACGCCAGGGTTTGGCGTACCTTTGCGTCGTGGTGCGAGGCAGGCTCTATATCGCCCTTCACTGCTCCAATTTCTTCAGTGTTGGCGTTCCTGCAAGAGGGGCTGGAGAAAGGCCTGTCGCTCAGTTCACTGAAAGTCCAGGTGGCGGCTCTAGCTTGCTTCAGGAGTCGCCTGAAGGGGGTTTCCCTGGCTTCACAGCCAGATGTTGTACGCTTTCTCAAAGGAGTTAATCACCTGCACCCCCCTCTGCACTTGATAGTGCCTACGTGGAATCTCAATCTGGTACTACGGACCTTGCAGAAGCCACCCTTCGAGCTCTTGCCAAGGGCATCGCTGAAGGACCTGACGCTGAAAGCGGTCTTCCTGGTGGCTATCACATCAGCCAGAAGAGTTTCCGAGCTCCAGGCTCTCTCGTGTAGAGAGCCGTTCCTGCGATTCACTGAGGCAGGAGTATCGATTCGCCCAGTGCCCTCCTTCCTGCCCAAGATTGTTTCTCGATTCCATGTGAATCAGCAGCTTTACCTACCCTCCTTTCGTAGGGAGGATTACCCAGAGGAGTACCCTGCGCTCAAATACCTGGATGTTAGACGGGTCATCATCAGAGACTTGGAAGTGACTAATGATTTCCGGAAGTCGGATCACCTGTTCATGCTGTTCGCAGGCCCTCGTAAGGGTCTGCAGGCATCTAAGCCTACAGTGGCACGTTGGGTCAAGGGGATGATCGCGGCAGCTTATGTGGCGGCAGGGAAGATCCCGCCTATTCAGCTGAAGGCACACTCTACTAGAGCACAAGCAGCCTCGATGGCGGAGTCCAGATCCGTCTCCTTGGAAGAGATTTGCAGAGCGGCTACTTGGTCGTCGGCTCATACCTTCTCACGACATTACCGCTTGGATGTGGCTGCTCGGGCCGAGGCCCAGTTTGGGGCTTCAGTGTTGCGTTCAGGGATTTCCATGTCCCGCCCTGGGTGAGTACTCCTTCGGTACATCCCACCAGTCTATGGATTGATCGGCTTGATGATAGGGAAGGTAAAATTATGTATCATACCTGATAATTTTCTTTCCCTTAATCATAGCCGATCAATCCATAGCCCCTCCCAGTTATCTGTATTGTTTGTGTTCTGGTTATATTTCAGGTTCAAGTTCAGTCTTCATTTCCTGTTCACGAGGCCTTCGTGTGCAAGTTCTTCCAATTGAAGTCTCTTCGAGTTGAGACGATTTTGTGTTACAGTGAGCTGCTGCTTCCTCTCCCCCCATTTTGGCGGTGGCTGGATTGATAACTAAATTATGCCGGCGCTCCCTCCCGCTTCGTGCGGCTGTAGGGTAGTTTTGTATCCCTCCCGCTTCGGCGGTGTTAGGGTAAGCCAGCTCCTCCTGCGGTTGCGGTAGCAGGATAAGCCAGTTCCCCCCGCGTCGGCAGGTGTGGTTTCCCGCCCACCGCCCCTGCGGTGGTGCGCTGGAATATTTCCCCTCCCCCGCTTCGACTGTGGTGAGCTGGGCAGAGTGTCCCTTTGTGGGTGTAATTCTCTAAGTGCTGAGTCCTGCGGATGGAGCTTTGATATCGACATACTGGGGAATTTCCGGCAGCACATGACCACATATAGGGAGGCAAAAGATTGCTCTCTATCTCCACCTGCTGGTAGATAGACACAACCCACCAGTCTATGGATTGATCAGCTATGATTAATGGAAAGAAAATTATCAGGTATGATACATAATTTTACCATATATGTGCATAAATGCCGAAAATCAATTTAAGCACTATTCCATAAATACAGTTAGGCATGCGCATTGCCGGGGGTCTAGGCACAGCATGGGTGGGTCGCACGCACGTAACTTATAGGATTAAGTTATGCACTTGTCTCCAGCATTTAGGCGTGAGCGTTTACACCAGCTGTATGGTGGCATAGTGAATATTTATCTGTTACTCTAGTTAGGCACAGTGTTATAGAATTACCCTACACATGTTATGTACTCCATGGAGTCAAGTAGAATTCAAATTCTGCAAGAAACAAATAGCATTGTGGAATCTGTATGCATAAAAATTCCATGCATGACGGGTTTACAGCCATCCACCTGACCAAGACTGTGAACCAGATATTGAAATGCCAGTTGAGATTATACCTTAATTTCAATTACCCCTATATTGACTGGATAAATGTTACATCAGGGAGATAAAATTTCTAGTTGTAATAAACGACTGCTTCTTGGAGCAACTGGTCCAGGAACCGACTAGAGGGGGAGCCATTTTGGATCTGGTTCTTGGTGGCATGCAGGGCATAGTGCGAGAGTTGGCAGTATTGGGTCCCCTGGGAAGCAGTGATCATAACATGATCAAGTTTGAGCTACAATCTGGGATGAACCCGCAAAGGAAATCTACTACAGCTGCACTTAATTTTCGAAAGGGCGACTATAATAAAATGAGGAAAATGGTGAAAAAGAAATTGAAAGGATCAGCTGCTAAGGTTAGGACACTAAGGCGTGGACGTTATTCAAAAATACCATTTTGGAAGCCCAGTCCAGATGCATTCCACGCATTTGCAAAGGTGGAAAGAATAGAAAACGACAGCCAGCATGGTTAAAAGGCGAAGTAAAAGAGGCTATTACAGCCAAAAGATTGTCCTTCAAAGAATGGAAAAAGGATCCAAATGAAGAAAATAAGAAACAGTATAAGCACTGGCAAGTCAGATGCAAAGCATTAATAAAGAAAGCTAAAAGAGAATATGAAGAGAAATATGCTGCAGAGGCTAAAACTCACATTAACAATGTTTTCAGGTACATCAGAAGCAGAAAGCCTGCAAGGGAATCCGTGGGACCATTAATCATGAAGGAACAAAGGGGGTGCTTAGGGAGGACAAGGCCATAGCAGAGAAACTGAATGAATTCTTTGCTTCGGTCTTTACGGAAGAAAATGTAAGAGATTTGCCTGTACCGGAAATGGTCTTCAAGGATGATGATGCGGAGGAACTGAAAGAAATTTTGGTGATTCTAGAAGATATACTGAGCCAAATTGACAAATTAAAGAGTAGTAAATCACCTGGACTGGATGGCATACATCCAATGGTACTCAAAGAATTCAAGCATGAAATTGCTGATCTGCTGTTAGTGATATGTAACCTGTCGTTAAGATCGTCTGTAGTACCTGAAGATTGGAGGGTGGCCAGTATGATGCTGATTTTTTTAAAAAAGGGTTCTAGGGGTGGTCTGGGAAATTACAGACCGGGAAGCCTGACGTCGGTGCTGGGCAAAATAGTGGAAACATTATTATAAAGCATGAAATTGCAGAACACGTAGACAAACATGGTTTAATGGGACAGCATGGGTTCAGCCGAGGAAAGTCTTGTCTCACCAATTTGCTTCATTTCTTTGAAGGCGTGAATAAATATGTTGATAAAGGTGAGCTGGTTGATGTAGTGTATCTAGATTTTCAGAAAGCTTTTGATAAGTTCCTCATGACAGACTCCTGAGAAAATTAAAGAGTCATGGGATAGGAGCCAATGTTCTGGTGTGGATTAGGAATTGGTTATTAGAAAACAGAGGACATGGTTAAATGGTCATTTCTCTCAATGGAAGAGGGTGAAGAGATGAGTGAGGTGATTAAATTTGCAGATGATACAAAACTATTGAAGGTTGTTAAAACATTTGTGGACTGTGAAATATTGCAGGAAGACCTTAGGAAATTGGAAGACTAGGCATCCAAATGGCAGTTGAAATTTAATGTGGACAAATGCAAGGTGAGGCACATTGGAAAGAATAATCCAAATCATAGTTACCTGATACTAGGGTCCACCTTGGGGGTCAACACTCAAGAAAAAGATCCGAGTGTCGTAGATAATACTCTGAAATCTTCTGTGCAGTGTGTGGCGGTGGCCAAAACAAACAGAATGCTTGGAATTATTAGGAAACGGATGGTGAATAAGACCAAAAATATTATAATGCCTTTGTATCTCTCCATGATGCGACTGCACCTTGAGTATTGCATTCAGTTCTGGTCTCCGTATCTCAAAAAAGATATAGCGGAATTAGAAAAGGTTCAAAGAAGAGTGACCAAAATGATAAAGGGGATGGAACTCCTCTCGTAAGAGGAAAGGCTAAAGAGGTTAGAGCTTTTCAGCTTGGAAAAGATATGGATGAGGGAAGATATGATTGAGGTCTACAAAATCCTGAGTGGTATAGAATGAGTAGAAACAAATTGATTTTTTTTACTCGTTCCAAAAGTACAAAGACTAGGGGGGACACTCAAGGAAGTTACATGGAAATACTTTTAAAACAAATAGGAGGAAATATTTTTTCACTCAATGAATAGTTAAGCTCTGGAACTCTTTGCTGGGGGATGTAATAGCAGCAGTTAGCGTATCTGGGCTTAAAAAAGGTTTGGACAAATTACTGGAGGAAAAGTCCATAGTCTGCTATTGAGACAGACATGGGGAATCAACTGTTTGCCCCAGGATTGGTAGCATGGAATGTTGCTGCTAATTGGGTTTCTGCCAGGTACTTGTGACCTGGCTTGGCACTGTTTAGAAAACAGGATAATGGGCTAGATGGACCACTGGTCTGACCGAGTATGGCTACTCTTATGATCTTATATTCTCCTGACTAAAAGTGGAAAGACAATAATAGGAGATGTCAATTGATTAATTTTGAACTTATATTTCATCTTGTCCAAGAAATTAGGTTCAAGGTGGTGAACAGATAAGATAAAAACTTAGGCCGTCTTTTATTAAGGCGCGCTCACATTTTTAGCGCATGCTAAAATTGTGGGCGCGCTAAACGTTAGAGACGCCCATAGGAATGCATTGGCGTCTCTAACGTTTAGCGTGCCCACAATTTTAGCGCACGCCAAAATCGTGAGTGTGTCTTAGTAAAAGACTTTCTTAGAACATAAGCAACACTTAATCTAATAAAAACAGTACTAGAAATAAACTTTTCAGAAGCATTGGGAGAGCAGTATTCAAAGCCCTTTTGGTAGGTACAATGCTGTTTTACCTGAGAAAAAGAGCTTTTTGATTATTGCCACAAACTAATGAAAGGAAAATCGTGTATATGTCGTCAGTACACCCTTTGGGGTTTTGGAGGTGTTTCCAGGTTAGACTTGGAGTGTGGGGGAGGCTTTAAAAGAAAGTCTCAAATTTGTGCATGTTCTTCAGCTTTGGTGATAATCTAAGCAAACTACCTTAGTAGTGTTGTATTCTCCAAGGACAAGCAGGCAGCCCCAGGTCTGGAAAATCTTCCTAGCAACAGAGTTTGCTTGAGTCTTCGAGCGTGCGCGCGCGCGCATGTGCGGCCATCTTTCAGCCCATCGCGCGAGAACCCCACTTTAGTCTCTTTTTTTTCCGTGGTTAAGGGCGGCTGTTTTTCAGTCGCTCTGCTGCCTCAGGAGAGAGTCTTCGTGTGTTCGCGTCTTTTCGCGAGTGTTTTTAAGTGGCTTTCAGCTGTTTGTTTCTTTTCTGTTTAAAAAAAAAACAAAGTTCCCTTTTTTCTTACCTTTTCCCATCTAAGTTTCAGTTCGTGGTCGAACGCGGCCTTTTTGGCCACCCGTGCTGTTTTCTCTCCCTTTTTCTGCTTATAATTAGGCACAATCGAGAATTTTGATTTCGCCGCTGCTATTTTTCCATCCATGACATCGAGGATCGCCAGCGGCTTCAAGAAGTGCACTCGATGCAACCGGGCAATCTCAGGTACCGATCCCCACGCGTGGTGTATCCAGTGCCTTGGGCCCAACCATCGCCCAAACGCATGTAAGTTGTGTCTTCTAAGCCTTAAAAAGCGGACACTGGCGTCGAGACAAGATCAGCGGGAACGTTTGGAGCTTTGCCCGGTAGTTTGATGTCGACAGAGGTACCGAGGTTGGCGGTGTCAATATTGGCACCGGAGAAAGCATCGACGTCAGGAGCGCAGGTAATGGCTGTCCAGGGACCATCTCACACTGGCAGCAGTGAGCCATCGAGTGGGTCTCCACCTGCCTCGAGGGCCCCTGCGGTGCAGGCCCATCGGGACCGACCTCTTTCGGACCCGTCCCCGAGGAGGCGTGTGGATTCCACGTCCTCCTCGTCGGTACCGAGGGGTGCCGATGACGTGCCTCGAGCGAAGGGTAAGAAGCACTGTCATCGGTCTCCTTCTCGTCACAGTACCGAGAGCTCCGGACCGTCGAAGGATTCGGCACCCGTGAAGTGTCGACGCCAGGAGGACCGCTCACCCTCCATCCAAGAGGTGTCGATGCGCCTGTCCCCAGACAGCCCGTTACCGCCTCCTCGCCCTAGATAGATTCTGGCTTCGACTCCTACACCGATCTCACAGCCTTTCTCGACAGACACTCTTGACGAGCGCTTCCGAGCTATTCTTCCAGGGATTCTGGAAGGGCTGCTGTGACCATCTGTTCCGGTACCGGTGGTGCTTATGCCATCAGTACCGATGATAGATGTGGCGGCTGGCTCCCCGTCCGTGGTGAGGTCTGTGACGCCGGCGCCGCTTGCGGCCTCGGCTGCCACCCAAGTTGACTCCCCGTCGACATCGATGGAGGGAGCTTCATCGCCGCTGGTGCGGGAGTCCACTTCTCAGCATCGCCATCGAGGATATGGTTCCTCGGTGTCGAGACGGGCCCAGCTTCGGACTGCAGTCAGAGAACTAGTGTCCAATAACGAGGGGGAGGCCTTGTGAGAGGCAGAGGAGGACCCAAAATATTTCTCTGATGAGGAGTCTTGTGGTCGCCCTTCTGATCCTACTCCTTCGCCAGAGTGAAAGCTTTCTCCCCCGGAGAGTTTGTCTTTCTCTTCCTTTGTCCTGGAAATGTCTACGGCCATTCCCTTCCCTGTGGTAACTGAGGATGATCCCAGGGCCGAGATGTTCAACGCACACACTGTCATGGCTGCGTGCCTCTGACCTGGAGAATCGAGTCCAGCAGCGGATTGCGGATGCTCCTTGCCGGGGGAATAATATTTTTGGTGAGAAGGTCGAGCAGGTGGTACAGCAGCTCCACCAGCGGAAAACCGCCCTCGACAAACTCTCCCACTGGGCGCCTTCAGCATCTACCTCATCAGGTAGACGTTTTTACGGGGGAAAGAGGAATGCTGCCTATACTTATAATAAGCGTAGGTACAATCCACCTTCCCGACAGCCTGCTCAAGCTAAGCCCTAGCGCGCTCGTTCGCGTCAACAGCGTGCGCCTCAACAGACCCCCGCAGCTCCCCAGCAAAAGCAAGGGACGGGCTTTTGACTGGCTCCAGGCGAGCATAGCCGACATCAAAGTGTCCGTGTCGGGCGATCTACTGGTCGGAGGGAGGTTAAAATATTTTCACCAAAGGTGGCCTCTTGTAACCTCCGATCGGTGGGTTCTTCAAATAGTCCGGCTAGGATACTCCCTTAATTTGATACCCAAACCTCCAAATTGCCCACCGGGAGCTCAGTCCTTCAGCTTCCAGCACAGGCAGATACTTGCAGAGGAACTCTCCGCCCTTCTCAGCACCAATGCGGTTGAGCCCGTGCCACCGGGGCAGGAAGGGCTGGGATTCTATTTCAGGTACTTGCTTGTGCAAAAGAAAACAGGGGGGATGCGTCCCATCCTAACCTAAGGGCCCTGAACAAATATCTGGTGCGAGAAAAGTTCAGGATGATTTTCCTGGGCACCCTTCTTCCCATGATTCAGAAAAATGATTGGCTATGCTCTCTGGACTTAAAGGATGCTTACACACACATCCTGATACTTCCAGCTCATCGGAAGTATCCTCGATTCTGTCTTGGAACGCAGCACTTCCAGTACTGTGTGCTACCCTTTGGACTCGCTGCTGCGCCCAGGGTATTTACCAAATGCCTGGCAGTTGTTTGCAGCGTCGCTACGCAGACTGGGAGTGCATGTCTTCCCTTATCTCGACGATTGGCTGGTGAAGAACACCTCGGAGGCAGGGGCTCTTCAGTCCATGCAGATGACTATTCAACTGCTGGAGCTACTAGGGTTTTTGATAAATTATCCCAAGTCCCATCTTCTTCCAGTTCAGAGACTACAGTTCATAGGGGCTCTGCTGGATTCACAGACGGCTCATGCCTATCTCCCCGAGGCGAGGGCAGACAATCTTCTGTCCCTAGTTTCCTTGGCCAGAGCGTCTCAGCAGATCACAGCTTGGCAGATGTTGAGACTTCCAGGCCATATGGCCTCCACAGTTCATGTGATTCCCATGGCCCGTCTTCAGATGAGATCAGCTCAATGGACCCTAGCTTCCCAGTGGTATCAGGCTGCCGGGAATTTAGAGGATGTGATCCAGCTGTCCACCGAATTTCATAATTCCCTTCAGTGGTGGACAATTCGATCCAATTTGACCTTGGGATGTCCCTTTCAAATTCCTCAACCTCAAAAAGTGCTGACAACAGATGCATCCCTCCTGGGGTGGGGAGCCCATGTCGATGGGCTTCACACTCAAGGAACTTGGCCCCTCCAGGAATCAGGTCTTCAGATCAATCTCCTGGAGTTGCGAGCGGTCTGGAACGCTCTAAAGGCTTTCAGAGATCGGCTGTCCTATGAAATTATTCAAATTCAGACAGACAATCAGGTGCAATGTACTACATCAACAAGCAGGGGGGCACCGGATCTCGCCCCCTGTGTCGGGAAGCCATCCAGATGTGGCTGTGGGCTCGCCGGTACGGTATGTTTCTCCAAGCCACGTATCTGGTAGGCGTAAACAACAGTCTGACCGACAGGTTGAGCAGGATAATACAACCTCACGAGTGGTCTCTCAACTCAAGAGTGGTACGTCAGATCTTCCAAGCGTGGGGTACCCCCTTGGTGGATCTCTTTGCCACTCGGATCAGTCACAAGGTCCCTCAGTTCTGTTCCAGACTTCAGGCCCACGGCAGACTAGTGTCAGATGCCTTTCTCCTTCATTGGGGTAAGGGCCTCCTGTATGCGTATCCTTTCATAACTTTGGTGGGGAAGACTTTGCTGAAACTCAAGCAAGACCGCAGAACCATGATTCTTATTGCTCCCTTCTGGCCGTGTCAGATTTGGTTCCGTCTTCTTCTGGAGTTGTCCTCCGAAGAACCATGGAGATTAGAGTGTGTTCCAACCCTCATCACTCAGAACGAGGGGGCGCTTCTGCATCCCAACCTCCAGTCTCTGGCTCTCACGGCCTGGATGTTGAGAGCGTAGACTTCACTTCCTTGGGTCTTTCTGAGGGTGTCTCCCGAGTCTTGCTTGCTTCCAGGAAAGATGCCACGAAGAGGTGTTACTCTTTTAAATGGAGGAAGTTTGTCGTCTGGTGTGACAGCAAGGCCCTAGATCTCGCTCTTGTCCTACACAGACCCTGCTTGAATACCTTCTGCACTTGTCAGAGTTTGGTCTTAAGACCAACTCAGTAAGAGTTCATCTTAGTGCTATTAGTGCTTTTCATTATCGTGTGGAAGGTAAGCCTATCTCTGGACAGCCTTTAGTTGTTCGTTTCATGAGAGGTTTGCTTTTCTCAAAGCCCCCTGTCAAGCCTCCTAAAGTGTCATGGGATCTCAACGTCGTTCTCACCCAGCTGATGAAAGCTGCTTTTGAGCCACTGAATTCCTGCCATTTGAGGTATTTGACCTGGAAGGTCATTTTCTTGGTGGCTGTTACTTCAGCTCGTAGAGTCAGTGAGCTCCAAGCCTTGGTAGCTCATGCTCCATATACTAAATTTCATCATAACAGAGTAGTCCTCCGCACCCACCCTAAGTTCTTGCGAAAGGTGGTGTCGGAGTTCCATCTGAACCGGTCAATTGTCTTGCCAGCATTTTTTCCCCATCCTCATACCTGCCCTGCTGAATGTCAGTTGCACACATTGGACTGCAAGAGAGCATTGGCCTTCTATGTGGAGTGGACAAGCCCCTTCAGACAGTCCGCCCAAATGTTTGTTTCTTTTGATCCCAACAGGAAGGGAGTCGCTGTCGGGAAACACACCATTTGAAATTGGCTAGTGTATAATTAGTTTGCAGCCCAGGCCTGACCTTGGTTCAGGATCTAAAATGAGAGAAAAACTTACAGGCCTGTGTCTCTGACTTGAACTTCAGAGTTACTCAACCTGGTGGTAACAGTTGGTTTTGAGAAACAGTACAAAATGGCTCCTCAGGAAGATATAGCAATATGGTGGTCAGAACAGCCAGGTGCAAGGGAATTGCAAAAGTTTGTGGTTAAGCAAGCTAAAGATGAGAACATGTTCACAAGATAAAGCTACTCATTAACATAGCCAATCAGTGCTAACCATAACATAACATAGATCCTATCAGATGTGCTTACTGTCATATTACCAGTATCCTGTATGAACATATAAAAGTCAGGGTACTTCCTGCTTCAAGTTAGAGAGGGGAAACCAATGTAGCGTAACAGAACTGGCAAATTACCTAATTGCTTTCCCATGTATACCTTTGATTGGTAAAAGAAATCATAAAAGACTAAAACCCAGATTGTTTGCAGCTGGGATATTGCATTCCTATAACCAGTTGATTGTACATGCCACTTGTATATTCTTTGGTGTCTTTGGTAAGTAAATACATTTATAACCTTTAGAACTATACTATCTCTCCTTCTCTTTATCAATATCTGTTAATAATCCCTTGGTTTGGTTATAGAATAAGTGAAATATTCTATTCAGGGATGGAGTCAGTTTTGGGATGCAATCAGCCTTCTCGAGGTTCTCTCTGGTACTAGACAGCTGAACTGCAGTACCAGGCAGAACCTAGGGGACAATTAACCCCAAAATAATTCACTAGCAGATTGCGTCTCCTTCACTTATGCCCAAGCTGGGCTGACTTTTGTGGGTCATGTCACGGCTCATAGTGTTAGAGCCATGGTAGTGTCAGTGGCCCACTTGAAGTCAGCCACTATTGAAGAGATTTGCAAGGCTGCGACATGGTCATCAGTCCATACTAAAGACTTAAAGAAAAAACTAAATGACACAACCAACTATCGACCAGTAGCATCCATTCCCCTGATAGTAAAATTAATGGAAAGTATGGTAACCAAACAACTCACCAACTACCTAAACAAATTCACAATACTACATGACTCACAGTCAGGATTTCACTCCAACCATAGCACTGAAACAGTGATAACCACTCTGATAACCAAATTCAAACAAATAATTGCAACTGGAAACAATGTGCTACTCTTACAGTTTGATATGTCCAGCACTTTCGACATGGTCAGCCACCAAATACTCTCAAACATACTAGACTACTTCAGGATCGGAGGAAACGTACTAAGATGGTTCAAAGGCTTCTTAACAGCAAGAACTTATCAAGTGACTTCCAATTCAAAAACGTCAACACCATGGAAATCCGATTGCGGAGTACCACAAGGATCACCGCTCTCACCAACCCTTTTCAACCTAATGATGACACCGTTAGCCAAATCGCTATCCAATGAAGGACTCAACCCGTACATTTATGCAGACGATGTCACACTCTATATCCCGTTCAAACAAGACCTAGCTGAAATCACAAACAAAATCAGACACAGCCTCCAAATAATGAACTCATGGGCGGACGCATTCCAACTAAAGCTAAACGCAGAAAAAACACAATGTCTCATCCTGTCCTCGCAATACAACACAAACAAACCCAATACCATAATCAGTCCAGATTACACCCTACCGGTTTCAGATAGCCTGAAAATCCTGGGAGTCACAATTGACCAAAATCTCACAATCGAAGATCATGCGAAAAATACAGTAAAGAAAATGTTTCACTCAATGTGGAAACTTAAGAGAATCAAACCTTTTTTCCCAAGGGAAGTATTCCGCAGCCTAGTGCAATCAATGGTACTCAGTCACCTAGACTATTGCAATGCCATTTATGCCGGATGCAAAGAACAAATCATCAAGAAGCTACAAACCGCTCAAAACACAGTAGCCAGACTCATATTTGGGAAAGCGAAATGCGAAAGTGCCAAACCTCTAAGAGAAAAACGACACTGGCTCCCACTAAAAGAACGTATTGCATTCAAAGTTTGCACCCTGGTCCACAAAATCGTTCATGGAGAACCTCCGACATACATGTCAGACCCTATAGACTTACCTATGAGGAGTGCAAAAAGATCATCACGCACCTTCCTTAATCTCCATTATCCTAATTGCAAAGGGCTAAAATATAAATCCGCATATGCGACCAGTTTCTCATACATCTGCACGCAGCTATGGAACGCACTACCGAAGGCCATAAAAACAACGGAGGACCTAATCATCTTCCGAAGACTACTGAAAACAGATCTTTTCAAGAAGGCATACCATAAGCATTCATCATAAATACTAAAATAAACAACACCATACACGATATATACAAAACCGAACTTTTATCACATGACTGATTAAACTCTCTGAAATTAATGATTAAGCAGTACCACTTTAAACCGTATGCTGAATAGGGACTCTATATAGTCGAAGACCCAATGTACGTTACAATCCAATTCACTACTTAGGAACCTTCACGCAATACCATCATGTATTATTCTTCACTATGTATGTATGCACATGATGTATATATACAACATGATCTGTTCTTATTATGTTATGCACATGATGTACATATACAACTTGATCCATTCTAACTATGTTATGTTACATGTTTAGTACTATGTATGTATGCACCTTAACACAATACTATTTGCAACTCTGTTATCCGGAAATGGTGATGGCCTGCAAGGCAACCGCCATTACGGCAAATGTAAGCCACATTGAGCCTGCAAATTGGTGGGAAAATGTGGGATACAAATGCTACAAACAAATAAATAAATACATTCCCATCTCATTACTGCCTTCAGCAGGATACCCGACGCGACAGTTGGTTTGGGCAGTCGGTGCTGCAGAATCTGTTTGGGGTTTAGAATCCAACTCCACCCCCCTAGGCCCATTTTTATTCTTTTTTTTTATTTTTTTTATTTTATTATTATTATTATTTATTTATTTATTAATTTTCAAATTATTACAAACGAATAACAGTTTGTAAGGCAATGCAGAGAAATAATTATTAAAAGGAAAATTCAAAGATTTTTATAGAAGGTAACGTTTTAACTCTTCCTTAGACCACGACAAGTTCTTGGGGGGGGGGGGTGGTTTAGAAAACTTAAGGAGATTTTAACAGTAGAAAAACTATAATTAAAGTCCAAATTGGCATAGTGCTGTTCTTTATCCCGTTATCTCTAATTGTTAGCTGATTCCGTTCCAATCAATCAGCTAGATGGTTTTTTTTGAGTCCAGAAAAATCCTTAACTGATTTGAGTCGAAAAATACATATTTAAATCCTAACATACGGATCAAACATTTACAAGGATATGCTAATGTAAAAGTTGCTCCTAGATCTCTCACTTCTTCTCTCAGAATCAAGAATTGTTTCCTCCTTTGTTGTGTTGTTTTAGTAACATCTGGGTATACCCATATTTTTTGACCACAGAAGAGTGCAAAGGAGTTTTTAAAGTACAATTTCATAATCTTATTTAAATCCTGCTCAAAAACAAAGGATACAATCAGAGTCCATCTGGTTGATATTTCAGTCATTGAATCTTCTAATAATGCGGTTAAATTCTGCATATCAATACCAGTTCTTTGTGACGGTATATTTACCAAATTTGCTGATTGAGAAACTTCTCCACGTTTCTGAGTATTTGGAAGGTAATAAACTTTATTACAAGGAGGAATATCTTTTGGAGATAGTTTCAAAATCTCTTGTAGATATTTTTTAAAGAAATCATAAGGCGTCAGAGCTGGCGATATAGGAAAATTCAGTAATCTGAGTGTAAGATTTTGATTAAAATTCTCTATTTGCTCTATTTTGCGAGACGTTAACACTTTATCTTTAACCAAAAACATCTACTGTCGATTTCACAGTATTAACATCTTCTTTTAGCTGAGATATTTGATTTGTGGATTCCATTTTAACTTTAATGATTCTGAGATTATTGTCAATTTACTCACTATTGTAGACATTTCTCTAGTTGATTTAGCCACCACCTGGACCGCTTTCCAAATAGCCGCCATAGTGACCTCCTGGGGGGGGAGGGGGGCTCTTGCTCCAGATTGCTTTCCTCTGCCTGTCCAGGGGAGGAACCGCCGAGCAGGCTCAAACTGTCAACATCTCCGGTCCCAGTTTGACCTGGTAACTCCACTCTGGAACCTGCAGGACACAGAGGTGGATTCAGCTCCGGTGGCGAGAGAGTAATATCCGGCCCCAAGAATGGCGTCGCTCCTTCGGCGTCAGTCAACACGGGGCTCACCAGACCGTGTTCCAACGGTAAGCTTCTCATGTAGCGGTCTAGCGTTTGCTGGATTGGGGACGACGTTAGGGCAATTGGCGGTTGCCCTTTTGTCGTGCCTTTCCATTTTGTATGAGGCATCCCGAAAAGGGGAAACAAAAGAAGAGGAATTACCAGCAAGCAGCCAAGTCGTTCATGCAGTAAGCTAGGACGCCATCTTGCCACGCCCCCTGGCCCATTTTTATTCTGTTCCAGGCTACACTTTGTGTTTCTTCGTAGGTCAATTTTTGTTGTGTCCTCGCCGTTGCGAGGCCCAATTGACCCTGTTTGTTGTTTTGAGTGAGCCTGGGGGCTAGGGATACCCCATCAGTGAGAACAAGCAGCCTGCTTGTCCTCGGATAAAGCGAAGTTACTTACCTGTAGCAGGTATTCTTCGAGGACAGCAGGCTGATTGTTCTCACCAACTCGCCCACCTCCCCTTTGGAGTTGTTCCTTTCTTTGGTTTTGCTTTATAACTTTACTAAAGTGGGGTTCTCGTGCGATGGGCGGGAAGATGGCCACGCGTGCGCGGTCGCATGCCCGCATGCTCAAAGACTCTAGCAAACTGTGTTGCTAGGAAGATTTTCTGGACCTGGCGCTGCCGTGGACGTCACCCATCAGTGAGAACAATCAGCCTTCTGTCCTCGGAGAATACCTGCTACAGGTAAGTAACTTCGCTTTATCACTTCAAATCCCATGGGTAAAACCTACCCACAAGGTCTGTCTACCCGAAAGGACAGAAAACAAGCTCAAGTAGTCAGAAGATAAAATGCCAAAAAATGTTGTTGTTTAGGTCCTTATACACCTGTACTATCTATACCTTTGGCCACTCTATGTTCAAATGCTTTGCAAATTTAAGAAACTTAGGGCCCTGTTTACTAAGGTGTGCTAGCATTTTTAGCGTGCGCTAAAACTTAGTGCCGCTAACACTAAAGACACTCATAGGAATATATGAGTGTCTCTTGCATTAGTGTGTTCTAAAACTTCTAGTGCGCCTACAGAGCAGCTTCGTAAACAGGGCCCTTAAAGAGACAGCTTTTTGTTCAGGCATTTGTTAATGTTTAATGGTAGTATACAGAAAAATGATGGAAGATGATTGTAGCAGCACATTTGTATTGTTTTAATTTTGTTTCTAATTTTTATTATGTATGTTATTTTAGCTGCTAAGGTTCTAAGCGGGTTATATGTTTTTAAAAATAAATAAATGTTTGTAGTTTTCTTTAATCTACACAAATACTTGTGCTCACCACTCATACTCTGCCAAAACTACACACCATCAAATCCTGCTACTGCATAAGTAGCCACTTACGTAAATAAATTAATAGAATGCTACCATTTATGTTCCTTCTTACAGCTAGTCAGCTCCACATAGAATTAGCCCCTTTATGTGCATGTGCCTTTGAACTGAACAGTTACTGATTATTGAAACCTGTATGATAGCCACTGCCTGGCTTTCTCGCTAGACATACATGAACAGCTGCGGTCAAGGGTTTGTTGCTACCAGGTGTTTTAGCATTTTGCATATACAGTGCACTCCCTTTAAGTGCACGTCGGATAAGAACTGAAACAACACAATTTTCAGCACCAAAATCATCAGCGTCTTGTTTTTCACCATGCTGTTTCTTGAATTATGTTGTTCCTCTCCTAATAGATCAGCACGCACATTCCTGAATCTCCACTATCCTAACTGCAAAGGTCTAAAATATAAATTAAAACGACCTAACTAACTTTCGGAGACTACTGAAGACCAACCTGTTCAAAAAGGCATACCACAACGATACAGCCTAACTACCAGTCAACGAAACTCAAGCCTGAACTAGATAAAACCCAACTCACTATACTTGACTACTATAGACTACTCTACCACGAATGAACTTTAACGCAATACCACCTTATCTCTAATTCCGATAATGAACTCTTTATAACTGACTGTTTAATCTACTATGCCAATCATGTTCTAATGTAATACCACGTGTATCTCTCACTCCGGAAATGGCGATTGCCAGAACGGAGCAATGTAAGCCACATTGAGCCTGCAAATAGGTGGGAAAATGTGGGATACAAATGCAATAAATAAATAAGCGCATGCTCTGTTTAGCTGCATGCCGTACTTCGGTCCCGTTTTTGGTGCCATCAATTTCTATGGGGACAAACTTCGGTTTAGCGCACCACTGATAAGTGCAAGATTCGCTTACTTGCATGGTTTAAGACCGCTCCTCTGCAGGGAAGACTCCGCATAAGCGCGCACATGGAATATGGAAGCCGATTAGCGTGTGACAGCCAACGAGATTTCAAATTTACCGCCCCTTTAGCTGCCACAGGCAGAATAAGCGAAAGAATGTTGTTAAAGTGTACACTGGTGTTATCGTTGTTGCAGCGGAACTGTAAGACTTTAACACTGGCTGAACGATTAGAAGTTCTTAAAAAATTAGAAAACAAACAAAGTCAAGTATCTATTGCTAAAGAATATGGTGCCAATCCCAATCAAATTTCACTATCTTGAAGCAGAAAGACCAGCTTGTGGAAGACTGGCAAAACAATACAAATCCACAACAGAAACGAAAACGGGCGGGAAAAGCTGAGGAGGTAGAAGATGCTCTTCTTCAGTGGTTTTCTCGAGTCAGGAGCAGACAGTTTCCTGTCAGTGGTCCACTGCTTATGGAGAAAGCTAATCAGCTAGCTGAACGTCTTGGACTAACTGAATTCAAAGCCACTGTTGATGGTTGGAAAGATGGAAGGAGAGGAACAACATAAAATTCAAGAAACAGCATGGCGAAAAACAAGACGCTGATGATTTTGGTGCTGAAAATTGGGTTGTTTCAGTTCTTCGTACCATCTTGAACGAGTTTGCACTTAGTGACATTTTCAATGCTGACGAAAACGGACTCTACTGGCGAGCAATTCCTGATGGAACACTTGCATTTAAACATTTTATTTATTTATTTATTACATTTGTACCCCGCGCTTTCCCACACATGGCAGGCTCAATGCGGCTTACATAGCAACAATAGATAATTACAAAGTTGTAAAAGAATATACAGTTTGTGGTAAACGCAAAACTAATAGGGTTAACTTAGTAGTTCGTGTGGATGGACACACTGTATAGGCCGCATGGTCTTTATTCTTCTCATTTTCTATGTTTCCATGTACAGAGGATCTCTCAGGGAGAGGAAGGGATAGTAGAGTTTAGTAGTTAGTGAGGATGGACAGAATGGATAGGCCATATGGTCTTTGTGTCATTTTCTCTATTTTTATGATAACAATAATGTATCTCTGCTTGTAACCATATGTTAAATAATGACACACAGTAACTTTGAGCAGAGCCACACATCATCCTATATAATAAAAAGCACCTCCAACGTTCTGAGGCTGGCAGCGTGGACAAAAAGCTTAAAGCGTTCGTGCTCCTGTCCTGTGTCCATGACGTCTTCCACAGCAGCGCGAGTCAACCGCGAGACTCCCTGGCTCATGAGCCGCTCTCTCCTATGCCGCCTCGAGCCCTTCACGCGCCAACTGCAGGACTCAAGCAACAGCCGCGCCGCGAGTCCACCTGCAGCTGGCTCACGAGCCACTCTCTCCTATGCCGCCTGCAGCCCTTCACGTGCCAACGCAAACCCACCCAGGAGCGCGAGTTAATCAACCTGCAGCCCACTCCGAAACAAAGTCCGAGGATAAACTGCCAGATTGCTCGCCCAAACTGCTGCAAGTGAAAACCGAAGGACGGTTCAAACGCCCAGCAGTGCGAGTCCTCCTGCAGCATGCCCCGCCAAACATCGGTAAGGAAAAGCCAACCAGCCCGCCTGCTGCCACTCAAAAATGGAACACACACAAAAAAGATTCACAACTGGAAACACAATTACTGACTCAGACACGCACTCATGCAGCAATTAAAACCTCCCCCCTCCTCAAAGACACACACAATGATAAAGCATTGAACTTAACAATCAACTACTCCTGGCACTGTCAGACACACACGCACACACACACAATAACTCACTCACATACACAATCACTGTCTGTCTCATAGACACACACACTGCTGGTGGCGAGGGGGTTTGATGTGCTGGGGGGGGGGGGGGAAGGAAGGATCGCTGGACATGGATGGCTGGTGGGGAAAGCACACACAGAAAATAGAATCACAACTGGAAACACAATTACTGACACACACACACACACACACACACTCATGCAACATCTAAAACCTCGACCCCACCCCCTCTGTCATTCTGACAGATTAAAAAAATGTAACACCCTGTCACAAAACCTCCCCTGTCTCACACAACACACAAAGTTCGCCCCCCCCCACACACACACAATTACTGACTCACATACACACACTCATGCAACATCTAAAACCTCGCCCCCCCCCCCCCCCCCCCCCTGTCATTCAGACAGATTAAAAAAATTCCAGGAAAGAAATACCTTGCTAGCGCCCGTTTCATTGCTCTCAGAAACGGGCCTTTTTTACTAGTAAAAATATAAAACACAGCTGCATGGTATTAACTTTTAACCAGTTTGTGAAAAACATATTTATAACAAAAAACTTTAAAATCTCCCTAGGCAGTAATATATACGACACTAGAGTACAATAATAATCAGACAACACCCAATTCTAACAGGAAGTGAATGTAAAGTCAAACCAGTATTGGACATGGCAATCCAAGAGAAGGGTGAAAGACAAGATCATCAATTCTGTCAGCTGAAATCAAGATCAGGAGAAGCTATGTTGGACTGGCCATCTGAATTACACACTTTGATAGAAGAGGATAATGGGTTCCGATTTTAATGTTTACATGGCCACACAGAATAAAGATACCTAGTATCTATCCTTAGGATCCTCTATCTGCAACTACAACTTGTGGGTGTGCAGCTATGGCCGAGTTACCATTTAAAAAAAACAAACAAACAGGATCAAGCCAACCAATCAAAACTAGCTTCACTGCTAGGGGAAGAGAAATGTACAAGGGCCACCGAAACTACTGGAGGTAAAACGTCGAAGGACCGACTGACGATCCTCCTGTGCTGCAATATGGATGGGAGTGAGAAGTTGGAACCCCTTGTCATTGGAAAGAGCAAACAGCCCCGTTGCTTCAAGAAAGTTAAGCGACTTCCTGTCATACGAGGCTAACGCATATTCATGGATGACTGGGGAAATTTGGAAGCAGTGGCTAAAGAAGTTAGACACTAGAATGCGGGTACAAAGGCGTCAGATTTTGTTGCTTTGTGATAATTGTGCTGCACAGGGTGATGATGTCAGGCTGTCTAACATCAAGGTGGTCTTCTTGCCACCAAACACTACCTCTCTGATCCAACCTAGGGATCAGGGCATAATAGCCAATTTTAAACAACATTATCGGGCTTTTGTGCTACGTCGTCTGATGAGCGTTATGGATGACCAGACTGGCAAGGATAAACGTGCTGTTGAACTGGCTCATAATCTTATCACTGTTGGATTCCCTACATATGCAGAAAGAAGCCTGGAATCATGTTACACAGGCAACCATTGTGAACTGCTACAAGCGGGCAAGCTTTGTTAAGGTTGTGGAGAGGGACGAAACAGATGCGGCTGTTGCAAAAGTGTCCGATGAACAGGTTGTTGACATCCCAGCCAGTGTTACTGAAGAGGAGTTTCATCGCTACGTAGCTGTTGATTACGATCTAGAAACAGCTGACGACAGCACTGGTGTGGAGATATGCGCCTACATGCAGGCAACAACGGCTGATGATGAAACAGAGGATGAAATGAGCAGTGAGGCACATGCTGACGAAATTCAACAACCTCCACCTATCACTTTTGCAAGAGCACTGGAGAGTCTCAACACCGTGCGGGCCTATCTGGAGGCCACTGGATGTCAGTGCTATGACAGTTTTTATCGTCTGGTAGACGTAGTCTATGGAACTCACAGACCCATTAGTGTACAGAGGACTATAACTGATTACTTCAAGTAAGCCTAATGTCAGTTAATGGAGACTGTATACTGTATGTATAATAAACAGTACTGTACATATGTTTATCAGATGTCAAGCTTCTTTGGGTCACAACGGTTAAGTGCACGCTCCGGTTAAGTGCATGCATTTCTTTGGTCCCAGACCCTTGCACTTAAGCGGATCGCACTGTATATCTATTCCCATAGTTTTAATTTTTCACACCCACACTTCTATCAGCAGATTAAGGACCTCTAACACGCTCAAAAAAAAAAGATTCTTATTAAGCACTAGTAGAAAAGGCCCGTTTCAGACACAAATGAAACGGGCGGTAGCAAGGTTTTCCTCGGAGTATGTATGTTTGAGAGAGTGTGTGTGAGAGTGACTGTGTGAGAGAGAGAGAGTGAATTTGCGAGTGTGTGTGCGTGACAGAGTGAGTGGGACTGTGTGCGAGTGTGTGTCTATGAGAGAGAGTGTGTGTGCCTGTGGCCCCTCCCTCCCACCCAGTTCCAGTGTCCCCCCTTCCTCCATGTTCCAGGGTCGTCATCCCTCCCTCCCGTTCCTCCGAGTTCCAGAGTCATCCCCCTGTTCTTTTTTTTTTTTTTTTTTTTTTTTTAGTTTTTGTACAGGTGGTGCATTCCTCCCCTCTCGTCCCCTCCTCTGAATTCCAGACCCCCGACCCCCCTCCAAGTTCCAGACCCCTCCCTCCCCCACAGTTCCAGACCCCCCTCCTTTCGAATTCCAGACCCCTCTCTGAGTTCCAGACCCCTCCCTCCCGCTGTTCGAGTTCCAGACCCCACCTCCCTGCCTCTCTCCCTCCGATTTGCAGACCCCCCCTCCCTCTCTCCGAGTTCCAGACCCCACCTCCCTGCCTTCCTCCGATTTGCAGACCCCCCTCCCTCCGATTTACAGACCCCCTCGGAGTTCCTGACACCTGGACCCCCCTGCCGTGACCCTCTCGAGCCCCCCTTCCCACCGCCAACCCTCTCCCGCCGCCGTCGCATACCTGTGCTGGCGGGGGACCCCAACCCCTGCCAGCTGAAGTCCTCTTCTCAGCCACACGGCATGGACGAATGACGTGATCAAGTTGGAATCTGTTTGTGTGCGTGCGTCTGATGTCAGAACTGGCAACAGCGGGTGGCGAGGTGGTTGATGTGCCCGGGGGGGGGGGGGGTTGATGGGCTTGGGGGAGAGGGGCTTGGGTGGTGCCCGTGGGGGGGGTGTTGATGTGTTTGGGGGGGGAGGGACTGATGCACCGAGGGGGTGGGTTTGTCTGTGGTGCCATGCTTGTGTTGCAGGGAGCGGCGTGTTTCCCTACTCCTCCCCCTGCCTGGGAATCAGCTGTGAGTGACGTCAGCCTGGCTACGGAGCCTAGCTCAGGAGCCACGGACAAAGGCAGCTACTTTAGAACGTTGATGGTGAGAATTATTATATAGGATGTAGCTTGTAAATCAGGTTAAATCATGTTTATGTCTATTTAAAGACTTGATATACCGCTCACCCTTACTGGACCAGAGTGGTTTACAAAACATGACCAAACACAAATAAGAAAGGCAACTCCATAAATCAATAGGTTAGACCTACCTCAGACACACAAGATCACATTCCTTCTTCCAAATGATCAGTATTGGTTGCTTCAATGTATTTAATAGATCTTTTTCTGTTTTAACTAAGCAACTGTTACGGAAACAGTTGATATCAAGTTTTCCATCTGTGAAGCTTGGTTAGAGCTTTTGCATTACTATCCTCTTCATTAACATATCAGACAGCTTTGATCTGGAACTTTCTCCCTTCATCAGTTAGATCTTTACTAGATTAATATTTCATAAGCAACTTAAAAACGTTCTTTTTTTTTTTTTTTTTTTTTTTTTTTTTTTTAAAGTGTGGGTTAATTTTATTAAAGTGGATGTGTTGTTCTTATATTGTAATTCCCAGATGTAGTGTTCTGGTTTTTGTTATTGTAATCTGCATGGAGCTGAATAGGCTTTTGCGGAATATAAAATCAAAGTGTAATGTACTGTAAAGGTTTATGCTTTTCATTCTTTTTCTGATGTGATTGCAGTCATCAGTCCTCCGCCTGTGGTAAGGTCCATTACATACAACACAAACCCCTCATCACTGGAGCTGCCCAGCACTGGACGAATAAGCCCAACTTGTAAAGTGTCGTCAGGACTGGAGACGAACCTTGGTACAGTAATTCTGTTTAATTAACTTGTTGATTTTGCCTGGCATAATTTCTGTCGTTTCTCATAGCTAAAATATAAGGAGGAAGGGTCTAAACCATTTCCATGGGTAAAACTGCATTTCAGCGATGGGAATGGGCTCTCACACACATTGTTCTGTGGGGCACATAGTTTTACCTGCATTGGCAGGTACCATTCCCGAGGATGTATTTAGTGGTGGGGGTGGGGGGAATAGGGCAGCAACAGTCATAGATAATACTTTCATATATTTACACACGATTTCCAAGGGAAAAAGAAAGTGTCTGCAAAAAAACAAACAAACTGGTAAAGATATCTCTGGATATAGTACTTTTTCCAAGAGCAATTATTAAGTCAAAATTACTCTCATAGATAGTTTTGCATTGATTATCAATGCAATACCTGTAATCCATAGACTCTGCATCAATGTGGGCAGTTACAGTAGAAGGCCCCTTAATGTAACTTCAGAGGAAAATTAGCCAAGTTTATAAAAATATTTGAAGGAAAAGGTATCAGTGGGTGTGATATTGTGGTTAGCCTCTGGGACAAATTCTTATTCATAAGAACATAAGAGTTGCCGTACTAGGTCAGGCCAGGGTCCATCTAACCCAATATCCTTTTTCTAACAGTGACCAGTTCAGGCCAGAAGTAACTGGCAGAGTCGCCAAAAATTAGTAAGATTCCATGCTACTTAAATCTCAGGGAAAGCAGTGGCTTTCTCCTAGTTTATCTTAGTGGTTTATGGACTTTTCCTCCAGGAATTTGTACAAATCTTTTTTTAAACCCAGATATGCTATCTGCTTTTATCAATTGCTCTGTTTAGTGAAAAATAGTTTCTCATATTTGTTTTAAATGTGCTACTATGTAACTCCATAGACTGTCCCTTAAATCATCTTTGTACTTTTTGAAAGAGTAAACAATTGATTCACATTTACCTGTTTCACTGCATTCAGGATTTTATATACCTCTATGATATCTCCTCTCAGCCATCTCTTCTCCAAGCAGAAGAGCCCTAACTCTTCTTTCCTCATATGAGAGTCGTTCCAGTCTCTTAATCATTTTGGCTGCCTTCTTTGTACCTTTTCTGGTTCTACTACATCTTCTTTGAGAAGCAGTGACCGATACGCAAGATATGATCACACCATGGAGTAATACAGAGGCATTTTATGATATTCTCTGTTAATTCTCAGTTACTTTCCTAATATTTCTAACATTTTGTTTGCTTTTTTGGCTGTCAATGCACACTGAGCAGAAGATTTTAATGTACTGTCCATGATGACCTCTAAATCCCTTTCCTTAGTGGTAGCTCCTAGCGTGGAACCTAGCATTATGTAACTCTAATTTGGGTTATTCTTCCCATGTGCATCACTTTGCCCTAGTCCACATTAGATTTCATCTGCCGTTTGGATACCCAGTCTTCTAGTGTCCCAAGGTCCTCCTGCAAGTTCACACAGTCCATATGCAATTTAACAACTTTGATTAATTTTGTGCTATATTTAAATTTGGTCACCTCACTCATGATTTCCATTTCCAGATTATTTATAAATGTTAAAAAGCACCAGTCCCAGTAGAGATCCTTGCAGCCCTCCACTATTCACCTTCCTCCATGGAGAGAATTGGCCATTTAACCCTACACTCATTTTTTCTGCCTTTTAACCAGTCCCAGTCCATAGCAAAACGTTGTTTCTTATCCCATGTGTTTTTAATTTTCTCAGGAGTCTCTCATGAGGGACTCTTTCAAAAGGTTTTCTGAAAATCTAGATACACTACATCAACTGGCTCACCTTTATCCGTATGTTTGTTCACACCGTCAATGACTTAAAATGAAAATTATTTCTCTAAGGACAAGCAGGACACAAAAAGCACACATATGGATGACATCATCTGACAGAGCCTGGTGTGGATAATTTTTTCAGCGTTCTATTACTAGAAGCCTTTGGAAGCAGCTGCCTCACATGCGAGTACCTTCCTGCCCACGACTGTTGCATGGGACAAAGGCAGTCGTCTTTTTTTCTGCGGAGCTATAAAGACACTATTTCAGTTTCTCCTTTTTTGCTGACCTTCCCGGTGGTGGTTTGTGTTTTTCTTTCATGTATATTGCATGGGATCTTCCCCTCTCCCTCTTAGTTTCTTAGTTTTAACGACATTTCTTTCCTTATTTTTCTGCGGCTTGCTCGGCCCCCTTAGGCCTGAGCACTTAGGTCAGGTAGATTTTCTTTTCCTCTGTTTTTCTGTCACCATTGAGCGATTTTGCTGCAGCTGTTTTTCCAACTATGTCACAAAAAGCTCCCAAATTCCAGGTGCGGGCAAGGTCATGTCCCTCACAGACCCACACAACTGGTGCTTGTTGTGTCTGGGACCTGAACATAAAGCTTCTCTTTGCAAACTCGGTTCACAGATGAAGAAGAGATCCATCAAAACTTGAGAAGTTTATTTAATCTTGTTATACCGCCCTTCATAAAATCAGAGTAGTATACAATAAATTTAAAAAAACATAAGAAAGAAAAGGAATTCCAACTCAATATAGGAAAGAGAGAAGAAGAATTCATTTAGATAAAATAAGAAGAAGGGCGCACATAGCTGCACAGGTATGCCGGTCAGCACTTCACAACTCAAGGCCAGATGAGTAAGCATGAGCGAATAAATGCAGAAAGGTAAGGCATTCCAGAGTGATGGTCCCAAGGAGAAGAAGGCTGAGTGATGTGTAGATTGTAGTCTAGTGTGAGCCACAATGGGAATAATTAACTGATTCTGATTTGAAGAAGGGAGCGTGTTGGACAATATGAGACAATCAAGGAAGATAAATAAGCCAGTGATGCTGTTAAGTATCAGGGAAATATGATCGAACCTTCGAAGACCTGAAAGAATATGAATAGCAGTGTTCTGAACCAATTGCAATCTTTTAATTTGATAAGATGGTAAACTTGCATAAACAATATTACAATAATCTAGTTTTGAAATAAGTGACTAGTAGTATCAAACAAGCCTCATTATCCAGAACAGACTGGAGGATGCGAATTGAGCGAAGTGAAGGAAAACTGGACCGCACTACAGATGAAATTTGGGAGGAGAAGGAAAGATGTGAATCTGTAATGACACCCAGATACCTTAAAGAATCAACTACTTTAAGTGGTGAGCCCTGAATAGAAGGTGATAAAGCAGGAGTCTGTGAATGTCTTGAAGAACAGTGCATAAGTATTTTTGGTGCTTAGATGTCCAATCCATCAACTTCGGCATCGAAGGCATCGGCCTCCATGTCTCCTGGGGATGCATTGGCGTCGAGGATGTCTCTCCCTGCCTTGACATCGGATGTCGGTAACATCCATTGGGCTCAAACAACCTTGGATTCCATGTTGAGGACATGTAAGGATTCAATGTTATCCTCATTGACACCAAGGAACACTGATGAGCTTTGAGTGGAGGTGAAGAAGCATCAGTATCCTTAAAAGCATGGTGCCAGGAGCTCCAGGGCACTGATGTTGCCGGTACTCGAGAAGCGTTGATACCAAAAGGACTGGTCCCCCCCTCCTTGGGAATTGGCACTGATGCACCAGCCTCCTCCAAGCTGGGACCAGCTCTCCATTTCAGCCCCAGTATTTTCTCAGGCTGTCCCTACACTGGCACCAGCCCAGCCTTTACCAATGCCTGCCCTCAACGAGTGCTTACTGGTCATGTTACAGGAGGAGCTGGAGGGTATCCTGACTTGATGTGATGCCAAGGCATCGAGGTCATTGGTACCAGCTTTGGTGCCACTCATGCCCATAGTGGAGATCCATACCTTACCTTGCCTATTAGCTGATCCTCAACACTGTTGCCTCAAAGGGCTTTAAAGTCAGCGCAGGTCAAGATGGTGCTGCTTTCTTGCTTGGGTCCCAGGAAGCAGCATGTTCCTCAGCACTCCCACCCAGAGTCCGGACATGATTCCAGTGGTCTGAGGTGGAGAATGATATGGAGATGGGGATAGAGCATGCAGAGATGGGGACAAACTTTGTCTCCGTGTCATTCTCTAAAAGCTTGAGACTAGCCTTATACAGGCTGTTCCAACTAGATAGAACAGCATCTAAAAAACTTGACAACTGAACTCAATGATAAAAACTGCAGAAGCACTGTTAAATGACATAATTTGTGTCTTGTCTGCCTTTGATGTGGCAACAAGAGTCTTATCTGCTGATCAGACTCCTACCATCTACAACATCCTTACATCATGAGCTCAGTTGCTCAAGCATCTTACTGTTTCTGCAACAGATTCATCCATTGTTGCTGGCATCAAGGAGCATTTCCAACACTTATTTTCCTGCTTATCTACTACACATTGTTGGTTCTCTTCTACACCCACATCTGAAAGACAATCCAATTATCTTCTCAGATGATGTAAAAACACAAGCAACTGAATCTTTGAGAAGATTGTACCAAAACCAGTTCAAAATGGAAGGCTTGAATCCATCAACATCAACCATTCAGGATCCTCCACAATCCACATTCCCAGAAAGCATCACATCTGTGGAAGAGCCCCCTTCCAAATGAATGAAAATGGATGCTAGCAGGTTTATGAGTGACTTTTATGGAACAATTCCTCCTTTGAAGGCTATTATTAATTAATTGGACAGTTTTATGTATATTTGAGTGATGTAGATGACAGTGGGGGTTTTTTATTTTTATTTTTTGGAAAAACAAGCAAAAGTACTGGCCAAAACTGGCAGAACTTACACAGGAAATCCTGTGCATTCCTGCTACCAGCACATCTTCTGTGAGAACATTTTCTATTGGGGGAAGAACTGTGGAAGACTGGAGAGCTAGACTGAATCCTGAAATTGTTGATGACTTATTCTTCATCCACAGATTAAACAATTATAACAGTGCTTCATAGAATATATTTCTCCCCGCTAGGGCATACAGAGCAGGTTATATAATTTGTAACAGGGTGGATTAGGGTTCCTTGTGGTAGTATAAGTCAGATATTGTTGGGGTGGGGGTATTTCAGTTGCTTGTTATTATTTTCTATTTGTGATTGATAAACAACAGTTGTACAGAATATTGTTCATTTTTATACTTTAATTAAAAAAAATGTCAATATAAAATCATAAGTGCAGGTGGGGACAGAGCCCGTTTGTCCCCATGTCATTCTCTAATCTGAAATAGGCACAGACTCAAACATTCCGGGAGACGTATTATCCTGACTCAGACTGCCCATGGGATTCTGAGCTGGAGCCAGAGGAGAGGTCCCTTGGTCTCCCTTTAAATTCTACTCCACCTCATGAGAACATCTCCAAATGAAGAATTCTCCTTCACCACCTTTTTGTGGGAAATGGCTCAGTCCGTCCCATTTAAGTTGGAAGTCAAGAATGAGCCCAGGGCTTAGATGTTGGATATCCTCAACTATGAAGCACCCCCTGAGGAGGCTGTGACAGTGTCCATGCACAGCATCCTTCATGCTGTGCAGGTGAAGCATTGGGAGATTCCCCTCTCTTTAAAGCCCATTCATAAAAAGGCAGACTCTTATATAGAGAGTCCTGAAGTTTCTCAGATTCGAGAAATAGCAGCTTCCTCACCATTCTGTGTTGGTCGGATCTACTCTCAAAAGATCTTAAAAAAAAAAAAAAAGCTCCAACTCTCGTTTCGATGCCCCTGGAGAGGGATGCTAGGACTTTGGAATCTTTTGGAAGAAAAGTTTTCAAGAATGCTATGTTCTTGTCCCGCATTCATTCTTACCAACTCTACATGAGCATGTACTTGCAAAATCTAGTGCATAGTGTGGCATAGTTTGCAGATATTCTGCCCTCAGAGCAAACTGCTGAGCTCCACCAGTTAGTTACCTAGCAGAAGGCGTGTACATAAGAACATAAGAGTAGACGTACTGAATTAGACCAATGGTCCATCTAGCCCAGTATTCTGTTTATCAGTGGCCAAGCCAGGTCACAAATACCTGACAGAAACCCAAATCGTGGCAACAGTCCATGCTACAAAATCCCAGGGCAAGCAGCTGCTTCCCCTTGTCTGTCTAAATAGCAGACTGTGTACTTCTCTGGAACGTATTCAAACCTTTTTTAAACTCAGATACTCTAACCATTGTTACCATATCCTCCGGCAAAGAGTTCCAGAGCTTAACTATTCGTTGAATGAAAAAATAGTTCCTCCTATTTGTTTTAAAAGCATTTCCATGTAACTTTCTCGAGTGTCCCTTAGTCTTTGAACTTTTGGAACAAGTACAAAAATCGATTTGCTTCTACCCATTGTACAACACTCAGGATTTTGTAGACCTCAGTCATATCTCCCCTCATCCGTCTCTTTTCCATGCTGAAAAGCCCTAACCTCTTTAGCCTTTCCTCATATGAGAGGAGTTCCATACCCTGTATCATTTTGCTCGCTTTTTTTTGAAACATTTCTTTTTTTTTAAACATATTTTTATTATTTTCCATAAAGCCATCTGCAAAACATCATCCAATAATGCATCATAATACAAAAGAAAAAATCCAAGATCTATTGCCATAAACATGTTCCCCAACTACCTTCTTTGAAACTTTTCTAATTCCACTATATCATTTTTGAAATACAGCGACCAGAACTGAACACAGTTCTCAAGGTGAGGTCACACCATGGAGCGATACAGAGGCATTAA
This sequence comes from Microcaecilia unicolor, assembly GCF_901765095.1. Lineage (NCBI taxonomy): Eukaryota > Metazoa > Chordata > Amphibia > Gymnophiona > Siphonopidae > Microcaecilia > Microcaecilia unicolor. The sequence goes on from NC_044031.1 coordinate 180,341,887, forward strand.
AGTATTATCAGTCTTATTTACCATCTCTTTCCTAATGATACCTTGCTTTTTTTTGGCCGCTGCCGCACATTGAGCAGAAGATTTCAGTGTATTATCTACAACACCACCTAGATCTTTTTCTTGGTTGCTGACCCCCAAGTTGGATCCTAGCATCAAGTAACTAGGATTTGGATTATTCTTTCCAATGTGCATCACCTTGCATTTGTCCACATTAAATTTCATCTGCCATTCCATTTGGATGTCCAGTCTTCCAGGTTCCTAAGGTCTTCCTGCAATATTTCAGTCTGCACGTGTTTTAACAACCTTGCATAGTTTTGTGTCATCTGCAATTTTAATCACCTCACTTGTCGTTCCGACTGGTATTGCAATTTTTGGTAGTACCCTGATAGTAGATTTTTACTTTTGTCTGGTATTACAGCGCAAACTACACTCTGTGGTTAACAATTGGAAGCAAGAGACCAGTTTTCTGTAAAAAAAAAGTGTCATTCCTTCTCTGTTGGATGTTTATCCCTTGATGAATTCTTGAATTGATGTTTTTAATTTTGTGCTCTTACCTGTTGGTTGTCGATTGGTATTTATCTTTTCTTGTGTGAATGTTTTTCTATCCTATGTTGTAGTTCCTTTCTTGTTGCTTTAAAATCTTAAAACAAATCGGAGAAAATATTTCTTCACTCAGCGTATTATTAAACTGTGGAATTTGTAAGAGCTTAGCGAGGTTTAAAAAAAGGTTTGGATAGCTTCCTAAAAGAAAAGTCCATAAGTCATTATTAAGATGGGCTTGGGGAAAATCTACTTATTTCTAGGATAAGCAGCATAAAATGTATTGTACTGTTTTGGGATCTTGCTAGGTACTTGTAATCTGGATTGGCCACTGTTGGAAACAGGGTCTGGGCTTGATGGACCTTCGGTCTGTCCTAGTATGGCAGTACTTATGGGCATAGCCTGACAGATCTTCCAAGAGTGGAGCACTCCCTCGGTGGATCTCTTTGCCACTCACCTCTACATGTTGTGCAGGTTATAAATGTTTTAAATAAATAAATGATTCTCTTTGCGCAGTATTGGCCTCGACAGATATGGGTCTGTAGACTTGCTTTGCAATCAGACGGTATATAAAGTTGTAATAAATCATTCTGGAGTTAGCCTTCAGAGATCCGTGGAGGCTGGACTGTTTTCCAGTTCTCATCACCTCGAATGAGGGGTCTCTTTTGTATCCCATCCTTCAGGCCATGGCCCTCACAGCTTGGAAGTTGAGAGCTTAGAACTTGCAACCCTCCAACTGCATGAAGGTGTCTCCTGAGTCTTATTTGCTTCCAGGAAAGACTCCACTAAGAAGTCATACACCCTACATTACCTTCTACACAATTCTGAATCTTGTCTAAAATCTAACTCTGAAAGGGTTCACCTTAGTGCAATTGGCATTTGACTCATGCCTTATTTTTAGTGGTCAGTGAGCTTCAAGCTGATTCACCTTACACAAAGTTTCATCTTAAAAGAGTAGTTCTTCACACCCATCCCTAGTTCCTGCCTAAGATAGTGTTTGAATTCCATCTTAACCAGGCAATTGTTCTACCATCTTTCTTATTCATGTTGATCCTGGCAAAAGCACACTGTATACTTTGGACTTCAGTTGAGCCTTGGCCTTCTATCTGGAGCAGACTAAAGCCCATAGATAGTCCACGCAGATTGTTGTTTCTTTAGGCCCTAACAGGATGGGGGCTGCCATCGGTAGACACATTTATTGGGTAGCAGACACTGTCAATCACAACTTACTTCTCGCCACACTGTCCTCATTTGGGTTCCAGGGCTCTGTCCTCTCCTGGTTCTCCTCTTATCTCTCCCACCATACCTTCAGAGTACACTCTCATGGTTCTTCCTCCACCCCCATCCCGCTCTCTGTTGGAGTTCCTCAGGGATCTGTCCTTGGACCCCTTCTTTTTTCAATCTACACCTCTTCCCTGGGCTCCCTAATCTCCTCTCATGGTTTCCAATATCATCTTTATGCTGATGACACCCAGCTGTATCTCTCCATACCAGACATCACTGCGGAAACCCGGGCCAAAGTATCGGCCTGCTTATCCGACATTGCTGCCTGGATGTCCAACCTCCATTTGAAACTGAACATGGCCAAGACCGAGCTTAATGTCTTCCCACCCAAACCCACTTCTCCTCTCCCTCCACTCTCTATCTCTGTTGATAACACCCTCATCCTCCCCGTCTCATCTGCCCGCAACCTCGGAGTCATCTTCGACTCCTCCCTCTCCTTCTCTGCGCATATCCAGCAGATAGCCAAGACCTGTCGCTTCTTCCTCTATAACATTAGCAAAATTCGCCCTTTCCTCTCTGAGCATACCACCCAAACTCTCATCCACTCTCTCATTACCTCTCGCCTTGACTACTGCAACCTACTCCTCACTGGCCTCCCACTTTGCCATCTATCCCCCCTTCAGTCTGTTCAGAACTCAGCCGCATGCCTTATCTTCCGCCTGGACTCATATCACCCCTCTTCTCAAGTCACTTCACTGGCTTCCGATCAGGTACCGCATACAGTTCAAGCTTCTCCTATTAACCTACAAATGCACTCAATCTGCAGCTCCTCCTTACCTCTCTACCCTCATCTCCCCTTACGTTCCTACCCTTAACCTCAGCTCTCAAGACAAATCACTCCTTTCATTACCCTTCTCCACGACCGCCAACTCCAGGCTCCGCCCGTTCTGCCTCGCCTCACCCCATGCCTGGAATAAACTTCCTGAGCCCATACGCCAGGCCCCCTCCCTACCCATCTTCAAAGCCTTGCTCAAAGCCCACCTCTTCAATGTCGCCTTCGGCACCTAACCACCATACCTCTATTCAGGAAATCTACACTGCTCCAACTTGACATTTCGCCCATTAGATTGTAAGCTCTTTTGAGCAGGGACTGTCCTTTTTGTTAAACTGTACAGCGCTGCGTAACCCTAGTAGCGCTCTAGAAATGTTTAGTAGTAGTATCTCCTTTCCTTAAGCCCAGGCTGGGCAGACTTTGGAGAGTCATGTCAACAGCACACAATGTCATACCTATGGCTATATTGGTAGCCCGCTTGAGGTCAGCCTACATTCAGGAAATCTGCAAATATGGTCTTTTAGTCCACACATTCACATCTCACTACTGCCTAGAGCAAGATTCCCAATGTGACAGCCGGTTTAGATAGTTCTGCATAATTTATTTGGGGTCTAGAATCCAACTCCACCCTCTGAGGCCTCTGTTCCAGGCTGCACCTCAAAAAAATTTAAATTCTAAAGTTAATATTCGTGACTTTAGATTTTTAGAGACCTTGCTATTGTTCCTCTTTTTTTGTTTGTTTCAGTCAGCCTGGTAGCTAGTGAGTCCCATATGTGTGCTTTTTGTGTCCTGCTTGTCCTCTGAAAAGGTGAAGTTATTCACCTGTAGCAGGTATTCTCTGAGGACAGCAGGACACATATGCATACATACCCACTCACCTCCCCTAGGAGTTACATTCTGTAAGCTTTTTTTATTAAACTGCCTTAGTCCTGCATGATGGTCACAGGCAGGAAGGTACACACATGTGTAGTAACTACTTCCAAAGTCTTCTAGTAATAGAACGCTGGGGATTGCCACCTGGCCGGTTAAATACCCCATAACCGGATATCTGCAAATTTTCAGCCACATGAATACCAGGCTTATCCTTGGCTGGTTCAAACTTAACCGGCCAGCGCTGAATATCGACTTGGCCGGTTAAGTTTGAACTGGCCAAAAATAAACTGGATATTCAATGCCGGAAACAGGCTAGCATTGAATATCCTGGCTCAGCACCAACAACAGGAGTTAGCCGGGCTAACTCCCAAGGTCTGAATATCGGGCCCTAAGTTTCTTCAGTACCCTTGGATGTATGCCATCCAGCCCCGTTATGTTATGTTACGCATTGCTTCTAGCCTGCTTATACCTAGGGTAGAGAATTCCGAGATACCACTGATTGATAGTAAAGGGAAGAATTAAATATGTACCTATATTTCAATTATCTAACAGAAAATGCAAAAGCATTAAGTTAAGAATACTGTAAAAGGAATTAATAAGAAGTACACTAGCCCATCACAAAGATAAAAGGGTGCTAATCCATTTAGAATCTTATGAATAAGAGTAAAAAGCTTAAACTGGGCTCTGGCCTCCAGAGGGAGCCAGTGCAACTTTATCAAGAGTGGAAAGACAGATTCATATCTAGAGGCAGAGAATATTAATCTACTCTAGAATTAGGTGTTAATTAGAGTGTGAGGAAGTAGCATAGTTGCAAAGGTTACTAAGGGCAATCTAATTACTGGGTTGGCTTCAAAAGGTATATTCCTTGTCATCAAGCAGATGAAGCCATTACATATGGGTTATGTCCATCAACCAGCAGGGGAGATAGAGAGCACTCAAACTTTCACAGTGCCCTCTTGGCCAGCTAGCTCCACTGCCTCTTCAGTATTCTCTATCTCCCTTAGCAGGGTGGCTGCAGCTTGTTCGAGCTCCAGAAAAATCTGCCGGGAGGTGGTTCCTGGCTTGCCAGTTGTTAACCGGGGTGTTGGAGGCTATAGCAGCTTCACTTTAAAGGCACATAGGTTAGCCCTTTTCCTGCCTTACCCATACCTCTGTGGATGTGGACATATTGCCTTGCTTTCCCTGTCCTTACCCACCAACAGTGGATGCAGGCATATAGGTTCGCCCTTTCCCTGCCTTTCCCACTCATCTGAGCCTCCGGAGTCTTCAATACCTCTGCTTTCCTCACAGCCCTTTATGACCTTGTCAGAGCTTCGGCTAAACAAATGGCAGTAGCAGTAGCGGCTCGCCGTCGTCTGTGGCTACGACACTGGGCAGCGGACATGGCCTCTAAGCAAAGGTTGGTGAAGTTGCCTTTTCAAGGACTTCTCCTATTTGGTGAGGAGTTAGAGAAAATTGTGAAAGGCCTGGGTGATCCAAAACCCCAGCGCTTGCCCGAAGGTAGGCAGAGGCCTTCCTCTAAGGGCCAGGCGGTCCACTCCTCGTACAGACCTCGCTTCCGTGAAGCTAGAAGGTACCGCCCGGGGCGTTCTGCTGGGTTCACTTCACGTGCCCGTGGTCAGCAGAGGAACTCCTTTCGTTCGGACAAGCGTTCCGCAGCCGGTGGCTCAAGACCAGGAGTTCAGGGGCGACCCTCCCAATGATGGTGCGCCGGCCCTCTCCTCGATGCCTGTCATCGGAGGACGGCTTTCCCTCTTTGTCGAGGAGTGGGCCAAGATTTCCTCAGATCAGTGGGTTCTGGACCTGATCAGAGATGGATACAGAATAGAATTCTACGCCCCAGTAAGAGACGTGTTTGTGGAGTCCCGATGCGGTTCTGCCGTCAAACGGGCGGCGGTGGAGGAGACTTTACAAGGTCTGATTCAGTTAGGGGCAGTGACCCCGGTGCCTCCCGCCGAGCAAGGCTGCGGCCGATACTCCATCTACTTTGTGGTGCCGCGAAAAGGTGGGTCCTTTCGCCCTATTCTGGACTTAAAAGAAGTGAACAAGTCCCTGAGAGTGCGGCATTTCCACATGGAATCCCTGCGCTCCGTCATTGCGGCGGTTCAGCCAGGAGAGTTTCTCACGTGTCTAGACCTGAAAGAAGCTTACTTGCACATACCGATTTGGCCCCCGCACCAGAAGTTTCTGAGGTTTGCGGTGTTGGGAAAACATTTCCAGTTCAGGGCCTTGCCTTTTGGCCTCGCCACAGCTCCCCGAACCTTTTCGAAGGTAATGGTGGTAGTAGCTGCTTTTCTCAGGCGAGAAGGTATCAGGGTTCACCCGTACCTAGACGACTGGCTCATCAGAGCAGACTCTGCAACAGAGAGCTTACAAGCTACAGCCAGAGTGGTCTCAGTACTGCAATCTCTAGGCTGGGTCGTCAATATGGCCAAAAGTCACCTGTCCCCTTCACAATCTCTAGAGTTTTTGGGGGCCAGGTTCAACACAGTCTCGGGCTATGTGTTCCTACCCGAGCTAAGGCGGTGCAAGCTTCAGAATCAGGTCCATCTGCTCCTGAGGATGCCCCGCCCGCGAGCTTGGGACATTGTCCAGCTGCTGGGATCGATGACAGCCACGATGGAAGTGGTACCCTGGGCGAGAGCGCACCTGAGACCTCTACAGTATTCCCTACTCCGGAGATGGTCTCCTATTTCTCAGGATTACCAATGCAGACTTACTTGGCTCCCTGCGGCCCGTCTCAGCATGGAGTGGTGGCTCTCGGACAGCATGCTGCGGCGAGGAATGCCGCTGACGCTCCCCGTTTGGTGCCTAGTGGTAACAGATGCCAGCCTGAAGGCCTGGGGCGTACACTGCAAGAGGAAGCATGCCCAGGGTCTATGGACACCCGAGGAGTCGGAGTGGTCCATCAACCGCCTAGAGTTGAAAGCGGTGTTTCAGGCGCTTCTGACCTTTCAAGTGACCCTGGAAGGATTGGCTGTCAGAGTGATGTCGGACAACACAACGGTGGCCTATATAAATCGACAAGGTGGAACAAGGTGCAGAGCACTAGCCGCGCAGGCCGAACTGATTTGCCACTGGGCCGAGCTGCATCTTCAGTGTCTGTCGGCAGCTCATATTGCAGGTCAGAGCAATGTGCAGGCCGATTATCTGAGCAGGCATCAGATCGATCCAGCAGAATGGAATCTGGCAGACGAAGTATTCCTGCAGATCTGTGCCAAATGGGGCAAGCCCGTGATGGATCTAATGACGACAAGTGCCAATACCAAAGTCCCGTGCTTCTTCAGCAGACGGAGAGATCCTCGCTCGGCGGGGTTGGATGCCTTGGCTCAACCCTGGCCTCCGGGTCTACTTTATGTGTTTCCCCCATGGCCCTTGATAGGGCGCCTGCTCTTGCGGATTCGGCTGCACCCAGGAGAAGTGGTCCTCATCGCCCCGGATTGGCCAAGGAGACCTTGGTATGCAGACCTCCAACAGATGCTCCTGGAGGCTCCTCTGCCGTTACCTCTGGTACCGAACCTGTTGACTCAGGGACCGGTAGCCATGGAGGACGCCGGCCGCTTTGGTCTTACGGCATGGCTATTGAGAGGGCGCAATTGAGGGATAAAGGTTATTCCAATAAAGTTATTTTCACTCTCCTGCAAGCCCGCAAGCGGTCCACTTCCGTGGCTTATGCCAGGATTTGGTGCCTGTTTGAGTCTTGGTGTGCTTCCAGAGCCATTGTTCCAATGCGGGCTCCTGTCTCGCCGATTCTGGACTTTTTGCAGGAAGGTGTACAAAAAGGCTTGGCCTATAATTCCCTGCGGGTGCAGGTGGCAGCGTTGGCCTCCCTTCGTGGTAAGGTGGAAGGCGTGTCTTTGGCTGCTCACCCAGATGTGGCACGGTTTCTTAGAGGGGTGCTTCGGCTCCGACCTCCAGTGCGAGCACCCTGTCCAGCTTGGAACCTGGGGCTAGTTTTGAAAACCCTGCAGGCATCTCCTTTTGAGCCGCTTCTGCGAGCATCGGAGAAAGACTTGACACTGAAGGCCGTTTTTCTGGTGGCCATTACCTCGGCGAGATGGGTGTCAGAGCTCCAGGCGCTGTCCTGTAGAGACCCATTTCTGCAATTTTCAGAGTCCGGAGTCACGGTTCGGACCGTGCCTTCCTTTATGCCTAAGGTGGTTTCAGCCTTTCACTTAAACCAGCCTATTTTCTTGCCCTCTTTTTCAGAGGAAGAGTTTCCAGAATCTTTTGGGCAGCTGCACCTTTTGGATGTGCGCAGGACTCTGCTGCAGTATCTGCGAGTTACTAACTCTTTCAGGACTTCTGATCATCTGTTTGTTTTGCTATCCGGTTCTCGCAGAGGGTCTCCAGCGTCTAAAGCCACTATTGCCCGCTGGCTCAAAGAAACTATCTTTTCAGCTTATCTGCTGGCCGGCAGGGTTCCGCCTGTAGCCTTTAAGGCACATTCTACTAGAGCGATTTCTTCCTCTTGGGCTGAAACTGGAGCACTCTCTCTTCAAGAGATATGCAGTGCAGCAACATGGGCTTCTAAGCTCTCCTTTGCCTGACATTACAGGCTGGATGTGGCTGCCAGGAGGGATGTGCGTTTTGGTGCACAAGTGCTAGCGCCTGCTGTGGCTTGTTCCCACTCTATCTAGGGATTGCTTTGTTACATCCCATACGTAATGGCTTCATCTGCTTGATGACAAGGAAGGGAAAATTAGGTTCTTACCTTGGTAATTTTCTTTCCTTTAGTCATAGCAGATGAAGCCATGAGCCCTCCCTGTATGATTGTCTGTATGCTGTGAATCTGTTTTTCAGGTTCTGTTCTAATTTCCTGAAGTTTCTTCCTTGGGAGAAAGTTGGAAAACAATCTTCAGGATTCATGTTCAGTTTAAATTTAGGAGGATATGTTCATTCCCTCCAACATGTTTTTTTTGGAGGATGTGTTGATTCTCTCCAGGAGGCGCGTGTGTTCCCCTCCAGTTCTATAAATAGGAGGATGAGTTCATTCCCTCCAGTGTGTTGGGAGGATGTGTGATTCCCTCCAGGAGGCGCGTGTGTTCCCCTCCACTTATACAATAAGGAGGATGAGTTTATTCCCTCCAGGAGGATATGCATTCCCTCCTTTATGAGTTCATGCCCTTGTGATGGACCATCGTTCGCTGTGAGGAAAGCTCTTGTGATTCCCATTGCGGTTTGCCATACTGCTTTGGAAGCTTCAAATACTGAAGAGGCAGTGGAGCTAGCTGGCCAAGAGGGCACTGTGAAAGTTTGAGTGCTCTCTATCTCCCCTGCTGGTTGATGGACATAACCCATACGTAATGGCTTCATCTGCTATGACTAAAGGAAAGAAAATTACCAAGGTAAGAACCTAATTTTCCCTTTGAAGCAGTCCTCTTAGAAAAACTATATAGAAAGGAAAGGTCCTACTTTCTTTCTGAGAAGTTCTGAGAGAAGAGGGTATTTCTCTGGGTGAGTGAACATTATTTTGCTCTGTGTTTTGGAAACTTAAAGATTGGAGTTTAAAAGAGGAATTGTAGGTTAATGATACAGACAGGTAGAATTTAAAAATAAAAAAAAAATAATAATAAAAAAGCAAACTTTATTAGCTAGTCTCCATACCCTTTTCCCACAGTTTTAAAACTTGATCTTTCTGACACAGCATTTACAGATAGCCTGTAGAAGTCACAGCAGGGTCTAGTTTGGTCTTAGAGAAAAAGATAAAATAAAAAAAGAGAAGCAAGCAGTATTAACTAGTTTCCATAGTGTACAACCCTTTTCCACATAGTTTTTTTTTAAACTGAAACTTTCTCTAGAGGTAGAAACTTAACAGCCAAGAGCATTAAAAAGGATAATAGCAAGGCTCAACTTTGTCTTAAAGGAAAGTTATTTTCTCTTCTTTAGCTGCTGGAGAGGTAGCACTGCTACTGACCTGAAATAGGTGTTAATTAGGGTGTGAGGAAGCAGCATAGTTGCAAAGGTTACTAACAAATCTGATTACTGGGTTGGCTTCAAAGGTTCTGTTTGAAGCTGGTCCCTTAGAATCAAAACTTTATAGAGAGGAAAGGTCCCACTTAATTTTCTTTCTGAGAAGTTCTGAGAGGACATTTCTCTGAGTTGGTGAACATTATTTTGCTCTTTGTTTTGGAAACGTAAAGATTGGGGTTTAAAAGAGGAATTGTAGGTTATTGATACAGACAGAATTAAAAAAAAACTAGCAGTCCCTTGTATTTTTAGGTGCATTTATCCCTCCCAATATAGTGGTCCACTCACCAATACCTAGGAAGAAATAAATCACCCAAGGTTGCATCTCTTTAGGAATTTAATTAGATACCTTATTTTTTACCAAGTATTTGTACAATTAGCAGATCAGTGATATCACACTGGGAGTACGGAACATTGCTATACAAAAGTACTGCTATATCTGAGACTCCAAAGAATATATAAGCAATCAAATACGTTTATTTATTATTCTCCAAGTATATGTACAATCAATTGCTTATGGGAGTACAGAGCTACACATAGGTGTTCTCTGGGTCTGAGTCTCTAATGTTTTATTTAGGGTCTTTTTCCTCCTCACCCCAAATTACCAGCTAAAACCAATTTGCAGATATAAAAGACTTAAGGCTACTTATGAGAAAGCAATAGGATTAATTGCCAATGCAGATACAATTGATTGGTTTCTCATGAGAGAGCAGCCCTGCTTGCACAAAGGTACTAGCTTTGACTGCCTCTCCATTGAAGTAGGAAGTACAATCACTTATATACGTTCATTAACATAACAGGTCATACCTAGGTAATCTGACAATAATCCCATTTATTGGATATATGCTAATATATTGGTTAACACTGATTGGTTATGGTAATGAGTTGGTTAGTATTTACTGGAAAAGCTAATAATAGACTAGCTCTTCCTGGAAGACTAAGTCATCTTCCCGAGGAGTTATCTTGTTCTGTTTTTCACTAAAACATCTGTGACCACCATGTTGCTAAACAATGTTACTCTGTTTTTCCACCTATACCCGTTCCTCATTCTGCTGCATGAGAGTGTCACAACAGATCATGAGTTCTGCAGTCACACTGAAGTTCAGGTTAGAGTCATGGGCCTGTAAGGTTTTCTCTTATTTTAGATCCTGAACCAAAGTCAGGCCTTGAATCAAAGCTCTTAGCTATGATGATAATATACACCCTGTGCTGCCTTGGAGGAGGGAAGTCTAAAAGGAGAGCATCCCTCTGGTAAAAGCTGGAAGTAATCCTGTAGCCAGGCCAGCCCACCATGGGATGCAATATCCTCTCGCACCGAGGATGTGTCTCCAGGAACTTCTGCCCAGGAGGGAAGGGTTAGGATGGCTGTTGTAGTTGGTGATTTGATTATTAGGCATGTAGATATCTGGGTGGCTGTTGGACATGAGACTCGCCTGGTCACTTGCCTGCTTGGTGCAAAGGTAGCAGACCTCACGCATCACCTAGATAGGATTTTAGATAGTGTTGGGGAGGAGCCGGCTGTTTTGGTACCAATGACATAGTAAAATGTGGGAGAGAGGTTCTGAAAGCCAAATTTAGGCTTTTAGGTAGAAAGCTCAAATCCAGAACCTCTAGGGTAGTATTATCAGAAGTGCTCCCATTCCACGCACAGGGCCCAAGAGACAGGCAGAGGTCTGGAGTCTTAATGCGTGGCTGAGGTGATGGTGCAGTGAAGACAGGGACATAGCTACAATGTCGGCTCAGGCCCGCCCACCCAAGCGTGGTTGAAAAGCGCACAGCCTTCTCTACTTGTCGTCATTTCATAGCTGTAGAGTACCACGGCGCCCGTGCCTCAGCTGATCTCCTGCCCACCTACCTTTTGGGCTTCAGGCAGAGGCATGCACGACACGCAGTCGCAGACCGCACTGAATTGAAATACAGGTCACAGCTCTAGTGGTGACCCCGTGCGTGACTGGTCCGCCCACCCAAGACCTGCCAAGTCTCCCACGAAACACGCGGCGCCAACTCCCATTTCCAGCCTGCTGCTTCTCCTGTTGAGCAGCAGCGGCCGCTACAAAAACAAAAAGAACTAATTAAAGAACCAAAAATGTTTTTAAAAAGCAAGCGCGGCACTGCAGGCAGCCATCAGGCATTAGCTGTCGGTTCTGCAGCCGCTCCTCTCGCCTCTCACGTCGCTGCGCTCCTCTGGGGTCGTCCTCCAGGGACAGTGACGTGAGAGGCGAAAGAAGCAGCTGCAGAGCCGACAGCCAATGCCAGATGGCTGCCTGCAGTGCCATGCTTGCTTTTTTAAAACATTTTTGGTTCTTTAATTAGTTCTTTTTGTTTTTGTAGCAGCCGCTGCTGCTCAACAGGAGAAGCAGCAGTGGCCGGAAATGGGAGCTGGTGCCGCGTGTTTCGCGGGAGACTTGGCAGGTCTGTGTGGGCGGGCCTGGATGGAAAGAAGGGGATAGAGAGAAGAATGGATGGAAGAATCGGGAGAGGGGGGTAGACGGATGGAAGGATGGGGAGAGAAAGAGGGGAAACAGATGGAAGGAAGGGGAGAGAAAGAGGGAGATGGATGGAAGGATGGGGAGAGAAAGGGGGAGATGGATGAATGGATGCAGAGAGAAAGGGGAGAGACTGGAAGGATGTGGAGAGAAGGGACATGAACAGAAAAGGGTAGAGAGATAGACACTGGATAGAAGGAGGGGGACAGAGACGTTAGATGGAAGGATCAGGAGAGAGGGTAGATGGATGGAAGGATGGGGAGAGAAAGAGGGAAGATGCTGGATGGAAGGGTAGGGCGAAAGAGGAGACACTGGATGGAAGAATGCAGAAAGAAAGAGGGGAGACATTGGAAGGATGGGGAGAGAAAGAGGGGAGACACTGGAAGGATGGGGAGAGAAAGAGGAGAGCTGCTGGATGGGAAAGGGGAGCCGAGAAAGACTGGAGAATAAGAGGAAGGGGCATGGGGAGAACAAGGGTGAGAAAAAGATGAAAGGCCTTAGGTAGATGAAGGAAATTAAAGAATGGATAGTAAGAATGAATTAAATCTGGACAGAGAGAGAGGCTGAAAAATATTGACGAAAGCAAAGAAAAAGGAGAGAAAAATGACAAATGGCGCAGAAGAGTTAAGCAAAAATGAAGGAAAGTAGAATCTAGAGACTGGGAACAACACAATGAGAAAAAGTAAATGGCCATACAACAAAGGTAAAGAAAATAATTTCATTTTTAATTTAGGATCAAGTAATATGGTACCTGTGTTAATAACGTTTCAGAGACCAATACTTCCTTAGGTCAAGATACCATAACAGCATTATACTGACCTGAGGCAGGAGGTTTTAGCCTCTGAAAGCTCATTGAAATGGGTGTTAGGCTATTAAATAAATTGTTTTCTGAAATCTGATGCACTGAAAAGCAGTACTTTACCCCTGTGTGACAAATGCATCTGATTAGTGTGACTAAAATTTGCTGGGGGAGGGGGGTAGAGAGAAAATTTTGTGCCCACCCAAAATTGGCAGTCTGGCTACGCCACTGAGTGAAGAGGGTTTTATAAGGAACTGGGCAACATTCTGGAGCCTATTTCAGATTGATGGGCTCCACCTTACCTAGGCTGGGACCAGGCTGCTGGCGTCGGCATTTAAAAAGGAGATAGAGCAGCTTTTAAACTAGAAACTGAGAAAGCTGACAGTCGTTCAAAAGGTCATGATTCGGAACAAGGTATCTTTCAAAGATATCACCAAAACAGGGAAGATAGGGTATCCTGATAGCGAGGTTGCAATAGAGAGCATAGTAGACGAGGTGTCTTCTTTAAATAAAAATTAGACAGATTTTCAAGATTACAAATTATCACTGTCAACTGCTGAGCAAGATGTAAATAGGAACAACAGATATAGGGGTTCTTTTACTAAGTGTTTTTAGTTCAGGTAAAAAATCAGCTGACACTAAATGCTAAGATGCCAATTGTATTCCTATGGGCATCTCAGTGTTTAGCACCAGCTGATTTTTAGTGTGAGCTAAAAATGCTAGTGCACCTTAGTAAAAGACCCCCATAGTTTGAAATGTTTATATGCAAAAGCCTAAGAAATAAGATGGGAGAGTTGTGAAAAATTAAATATAATAGGCATCTCTAAGATCTGGTGGAAGGAGGATAACCAGTGGGACACTGTTATACCAGGTTACATACAAATTATATCGTAATGATAGGGTGGATCGAATTGGTGGAGGGGTAGCATTGTATGTTAAGTAGGACCTTGAATCACATACATTAAAATTTCAGCAGGACACAAAATACATCTTGGAATCTCTGTGGATTGAAATTCCGTATGTAAAGGGGAAAAGAATAGTGATAGGAGTGTACTACCTTCCACCTGGCCAGGATGAACAGACAGATGTAGAACTGTTATCAGAAATTAGGAAGGCTAACAAACTGGGGAACACAATAATATTGGGTGATTTCAATTACCCCGATATTGACTGGGTAAATGTAACATCAGGGCATGCTAGGGAGGTAATATTTCTTGACAAAATCAAGGGCTGCTTTCTGGAGCAGCTGGTACAGAAGCCAACAAGAGGAGCACATGATCAGGTGCAGGAGGTAATGGTACTTGGTCCAAATTGATATCTGCATTGGAGTAAGTACACACAGGAAATCCAATATATTAGCTTTTAACTTTCAAAAAGGAGGGGTGAAAAGAAACTTAGAGGAGCAGGAGCAGCTGCAAAGGTCAAAAATTTACATCAGGCATGGATGCTGTTCAAAAATACCATCCTAGAAGCACAGGTCAGTTATATTCCATGTATTCAAAAAAAGAAAGGTGTTTTTAGGCCCCCTGTACCCTTCCCAAATTAGTATATACTAGCCATCCACAATTTGGGAGGATAAAAGAAACCAAGGCTACGTGCCAGTGGCGTAGCCAGACCTGAGATTTTGGGTGGGCCCAGAGCTAATATGGGTGGGCACGCACTGTCTATATAAGTATGAGCAGTGTCTCTTGGGATCCTACAAAATAATGCCTTAGAATTCACTTGATGATGGATTTCTAAGTAGTCTGCCCAAAAGCTGCCCTGCATCAGTATAACCACATACATACTTAATGGAAAAATTGATATTTTTAAATATAATTACATTATCCCACAATCGCTCCACTGCAAAATGCTATGCACAAACTTGTGCAAAAACACACTCATATCCTTACTAAACCATAACAGCACTAATTCCAAGGACAGGACGAGCTACAACCTTATGCTTGAAAAGACAGAACTGTAATTACACTAGGCTCTAAAACACCAGTACACTACCTCGTAAAAAAAAAAAAGCAAAACAAAAAGGGCTGCAAATACTACACGCTATCAGAATACTGCACCTTGATCACACATGAACAACACATGACACAACTGACATGACACAAGGATCTAGAAATAAAAAAATATGAAGGCAAAATACTGAACTGGAAAGTTAAGAAGTCAGACTCAGCATGCAGCAATACCAGAAAAATTGAAACTTACATGCAAAATATCACAGATGTACATTTCCAAAAGCTGACATATTCCAATTAATAAATTCTGAATAAAATACTTTTTTCTACCTTTGTAGTCTGATCTATTCGCTTTGGTCCCAGTGTCTTCTGTTTCATGCAATGTCTTCTTTCCATCTGATATTTTTTCTCTCACCATGTCCACCATCCTCTTGTGTCCTTGTATGTCCTGTCTACCATCTGTAGCCCTGTCCCTATCCTTCCTCAACTCAGCAGTTTTCCTTCCATCCATATCCAGCATTTCTCCTCACTCCCCTCCATCCATGTGCATCTACTTCCTGTCTTCCCTCCCCTCCATCCATGAGCATCTCCTTCCTTTGTCTTTCCTTCCCTCCATCCTTGTACAACATTTTTCCTCTCTTCCCTGCCCTCCACTCCATCCACGTCCAGCATTTCTCCTCTCTTCCCTCCCCTCCATCCATGCGCATCTCCTCCCTGACTTCTCTCCCCTCCCTCCATCCAGCAACTCTCCATTCTCCCCTGCCCTCTCCTCCATCCACCCATATCCAGCAAATGTCCTCTGTCCCCTGCCCCCTCCATTCATCCATCCATGTTCAGCAAGTCTCCTTTCCTTTCCCCTGCCCTCCCCTCCATCCATCCATCCATGTCCAGCAACTCTCCATTCTCTCCTGCCCTCTCCTCCATCCACCCATATCCAGCAAATTTCCTCTCTCCCCTTTCCCCTCCATCCATGCACGCCCAGCAATTCTCCTCCTTCCCCTGCCCTCCGCTCCATGTCCAGCAACTCTCCATTCCCCTGCCTTCTCCTCCATCCAACTCCAGCAAATTTCCTCTCCCCTTTCCCCTCCATCCATGCCCAGCAATTCTCCTCCTTCCCCTGCCCTCCGCTCCATGTCCAGCAACTCTCCATTCCCCTGCCTTCTCCTCCATCCAACTCCAGCAAATTTCCTCTCTCCCCTTTCCCCTCCATCCATGCCCAGCAATTCTCCTCCTTCCCCTGCCTCCGCCATGTCCAGCAACTCTCCATTCCCCTGCCTTCTCCTCCATCCATCTTCAGCAAATTTCCTCTCTCCCCTGTCCCCTCTAGCAATCCCTGTTGTCCAGCAATTCTCCTCTCTCCCCTGCCCATCCTGTTTCTATCCATCCCCTTCCCCATTCTATCCAGCATCTCCCTCCCCCTCTCTCCCCCTTCACAGCATTCCCATCTGTCTCAATAAAGAACCACAACGTGGATGCAGCTTGAGGCAGCTCACAGGTTTGCCTGAACGGCGACGGCTGCGCGGGGGAGTGGAATAGATAGGCTGCTGGCTCACTTCCACTCCACTCCCCAAGTCGCAGCGGCGAACGGACGGCCCTAAAAGCAGCAAGCAACCAGGCTCGTCGACTCCGTCTTTCCTTCGCTTCCTACCCTCTCTGCGTGCGTCCCGCCTTCCTCTGATGTCATTTCCTTTCGAGCGGGCGGGACGCTGAGAGGGCAGGAAGCGAAGGAAGGACGGAGTCGACGATCCTGGTTGCTCGCTGCTTTTAGGGCCGTCCGTTCGCCGCTGCGGGTAAGAAAAAAATAACAGCAGGTCTGCGATTGGCTCGCAGACTAGGACTGGGTGGGCCTGAGCCAAGAATGGGTGGGCCTGGGCCCACCCAGGCCCACCCGTAGCTACGCCCCTGCTACGTGCATATGAGAAAGTATATTTTTTATTTGCTTACCAAGTACAGATACAATTAATAGTTTGTCTTGAGAGATCAGTACAGTTACCTAAAGAGATATTCACTGTCTGCATCTCTGAAATACTGTTCTAATTCAGCTGCTTATATCGTTTGTTTCAGACAATGAACTTTTACATGCTTTTTTGCAAATTATCCTCACAGATTATTATCTGGTTCCCAACATCTGCTTTCCTAAACCTTTTTAAACCACATACTCCCTTTCTGTTTACACTAGTTTCTTTCCTAAGCCTGCTTGCCCGTAAGGGTATCATAATAGATCATAAATTCCAGAGTCCTGCAGGCTCGTCAATCTCTGATAGATTCCAGAGTTATACAGACTTGTCAGTCTCTGGCCTTTTAACCCATTCCATAGTGCATAACTGTGCTCATAATTCTACAAAGGCCAAACAACAGCTGGTATGGTTAAAAAGTGAGGTGAAGGAAGCTATTTGAGCTAAAAGAAATTCCTTCAGAAAATGGAAGAAGGATCCAACTAAAAATAATAACAAACAGCATAAGGAATGGCAAGTCAAATACAAAGCGCTGATAAGGAAGGCAAAGAGAGTCTTTGAAAGAAAGATTGCAGTGGAGGCAAAAACACATAGTAAAAACTTTTTTAGGTATATTAGAAGCTGGCAAAAAAACCAGTTGGACTGCTAGATGACCAAGGGGTAAAAGGGGAACTCGGGGAAGACAAAGCCATAGCGGAGAGATTAAATGAATTCTTTGCTTTGATCTTGGGATTTTGGGAGAGATACCGGTGCCAGAAATGGTATTCAAAGTTGACGAGTCAGAGAAACTGAATCAAATCTCTGTAAACCTGGAAGACATAATGAGGCAAATTGAAGAGTATCAAATTGCCTGGACTGGATGATATTCATCCCAGAGTACTGACAGAAAATGAAAAATGAACTTGCAGAACTATTTTTAGTAATAATTTATCTTTACAAGAAGATTGGAGGGTGGCCAATATAACGCTGACCTTTTAAAAAAGGTTCCAGAGGTGATCCAGGAAATTATATACTGGTGAGTCTGACGTCAGTGTCGGGTAAAATGGTAGAGACTATTATAAAGAACAAAATTACAGAGCATATTCAAAAGCATTGATTAATGAGACAAAGCCAACATGGATTTAGTAAAGGGAAATCTTGCCTTTCCAATCTATTACATTTCTTTGGGTGAACAAACATATGGATAAAGGTGATCCAGACGATATTGTTTATCTGGATTTTCAAAAGGCATTTGACAAAATACCTCATGAAAGACTCCAGAGGAAATTAGAGTCATGGGATAGAAGAGAGTGTTCTATTGTGGATTGAAAACTGGTTAAAAGAAAATAGAGAGTAGGGTTAAATGGTCAGTATTCTCAATGGAGAAGGGCAGATAGTGGGGTTCCCTAGGGTTCTGTGCTGGGACCGCTTCTTTTTAAAATATTTATAAATGATCTAGAGATGGGAGTAACTAGTGAGGTAATTAAATTTGTTGGTGACCAGTGGCATAGCTACGGGGACCATGTGAGTCTGCCCCCCCCCCCCAAACTAGCTCTGGGGCCACTGGTTTGGCTGGCAGGGGTTCCCAACCCCTATCAGCAGAAGTTCTGCGCTGGTCTCGCCACATTGCCTACCCTGCTGTTCTCACTCTCGCCGTGCACTCTTGTTTTAGTGGAACTGAGCATGCGCGATATGATAGAAGTTTATAAAATAATGAGTGGAGTGGAATGGGTAGATGCTTGTTTACTCTTTCCAAAAATACTAGGACTAGAGGGTACACAATAAAGCTACAAAGTAATAAATTTAAAACAAATCGGAGAAAATATTTCTTCACTCAATGTGTAATTAAACTTTGGAATTCGCTTGCCAGAGAATGTCATAAAAGCAGTTAGCTTAGCGGGCTTTAAAAAAAGGTTTGGATAGTTTCGTAAAAGAAAAGTCCATAAGCCATTATTAAGATGGACTTGTGGAAAATCCACTGCTTATTTCTAGGATAAGCAGCATAAAATGTATTGTACTATTTTGGGATCTTGCTAGGTACTTGTAACCTGGTTGGCCACTATTGGAAACAGGATGCTGGGTTTGATGGACCTTCGGTCTGTCCCAGTATGTCAACACTTACGTTCTTATGTTTTTTTGTCCATTGCTTTTCTGACTATTCTTCCAGCTTCTCTTAGATTTTCCAGATATTGTGCCTCTTTCTGTGATCTCTTGTAGTTTATGAAAGCTAATCTCTTCTTCCATACCTTTGTAGCTACTTCTTTTGAAAAACAAAGCAGCCTCTTTTTCCTCTTACTAGGATTTACAGTACTTTCCTAACAAAAAGGAATGTTGCCTTTAAAATATCTCTTTTTAATTTTTCTGACTGTTTTTCTACTTTTCCCAGATGTTCCCATCCAGCTCACTTCCCTGTCTTGACAAAGTTAGATTTTTGAAGTCTAGAACCTACACTTTTGATTGAACCCTCTCCACACCTTTCTTAATTTTGAATCACATTGTCTGGTGATTACTGGATGCCAGATGATCACCCACTGTATCATCAGAAACACTCTTCCAATTTGTAAGCACTAAGTCCAGTATGACCCCCATGCCACATGGGAATGGGGTTATAAATGAAGACCACACGGGTCACTTCTAAAAAAATGAATCATAAAAAAAAAACAACCATAAAAGTCTGTCTCAAAAAATTAGGTGCCAGGAAGCAAACAGAAGCGCCAACACTGAGGGACATGTAGCAGCATATTACAGTGAGAGCAAACACCCTCAAGCAAAGAAAATAGAAGTCACCATGAGCAAAACCATAAAAATTGCTACAGCATATTGTAAAGTGCATCTCCAGATCTAGGCAACCGTAATATTGAGATTCAAGGCTTTGTGGAACACCATGCAAAGGTGGATGATGGGCAGAAAGTATGAAAGTCCATTTTGCTCAATCCCTTTAATTCTACATATATCTTTTAAAATTGCGTGCACCCAAATTGTGCACAGAATTTAATTGCTTAATGAGCCAATTAGTGCCAATAATTAGGCGCTAGCAATTATTGCACTAATTGGCAATTGGAATTTACACATGCATCTTTATAGTTGCTATTCTAGAAAGATATGCACATACATGTTTTGGAGTGAATCCAAAAAATGGGGTGTGGCCATGGGAGGCTCAGGGGAGTTTCTAGGATTTGCACACAGTGTTATAGAATTCAGGGGATCTGCTCCTAATTTAGGCACGGGGATCTGTACTTGAGACCTCTTCTTGTTTTAGACTATTGTAAACCTGTTTTTTTTAATGTTAACCACTTCGAGCTCTATTTTATAGGGAGATATGGCATACAAGAGTAATGATTAGATTAGATTTGAATCACATTGTTTAAAATTGAATAGTGGCCAGGAAAATCAAGCTGGAGTTCTCAGACTCAGGGCTGTATTCTCTTAACCACTAGATTGTATTTCTAACGCCAGTGGTGGACACTGTCCATTCATGTAATGGCAATAAACGTGTGTGGGGAGGGTGGAGGGTTAGTTCTTCTTTTAGAAACGAACAGAACAGATGAAAACTTCTCTTTTGATAATACCCCGTGGGTTTACTAACACTTGTTTCTCTTTTTCTTATGACATAACCTATAGGAGAAAAGAGAAAACCAAGCGAGCCATTCTCTGGGGAGGACTCCAAGAAGCTAAAAGTGGTGGGCGATATTCCCATTGAGTTAATCAATGAGGTGATGTCAACGATCACAGACCCTGCCGCCATGCTGGGCCCCGAGGTGAGCATGGCGCATGCTGCAGACTTTCCATCGAGATAATTTCTAAAGCAAATTGTGGTAGGGCAGGAGAATCAACATGTTTGAAGGCTGATAGGCTTAATATTTGGTCATGAAGGAGGTACTTTCAAAACTCATTTGCATTCATTAAACAGAGGTCCATGTTTCAAACTGCTAAAACAATTTCTTTTCAAATTGGTAAAACAAAAGGCAATTAGAATGTAAGTTTTCTGTAGAGTTCAAAAATCTAAGGAAAAAAATAAAAGTTCTCCATGACTTTAATGTGAAAAATATTAATTCAATATCAACCATAAGCAAGTGCAAAATATCATTATTACTGTTATTGAGGTTGATATTCAAAGCCAAGTATGCATGCACCATATTTGTTTTTCCAGAAATAAGTGAATAACATTGAGCCATTTAAGTAAGTCTATCCCCTTTCACCTTTATCCTATGCCCCCTCGTTCCAGGCTTCCTTTCAATTGAATCTCGCCTCCTGTGCATTTATGCCACATAGGTATTTAAATGTCTCTATCATATCTCCCCTCTCCCACCTTTCTTCCAGTGCATACAAATTGAGATCTTTAAGTCTGTCTCCATACGCTTTATGATGAAGATCACTGAGCATTTTAGTAGCTGCTCTTTGGACCTACTCCATCCTGTTATATATTTTTGAAGGTGTGTCTCCAGAATTGTACACAATATTCTAAATGAGGTCTTACCTGGGTCTTATACAGGGGCATCATCACCTCATTTTTCCTACTGGCCATTCCTTTCCCTACGCACCCAAACATCCTTCTAGCTTTCGCCGTCGCCTTTTCTACATATTTAGCCTCCTTAAGATCATCACATACAATCACACCCAAGTCCTCTTTCACGTGCAGAAGTTCTAAACTGTACTGTTCCCTCGGGTTTTTGCAGCTCAAATGCATGACCCTTCATGGCCAAATTCCAGCCCATTCCTCTAGCTTCACTAAGTCCTTCCTCATGTTATCCACACCATCAGGGTGTCTACCCTATTGCAGATTTTGGTATCATCTGCAAAGAGGCAAACCTTACCACGCATCCCTTCAGCGATATTGCTTACAAAAATGTTAAAAAGAACTAGCCCAAGAACCAAACCTTTCGGCACACCACTGGTAACATTTTTTTTCTCAGAATGAGTTCCATTTACCTCTACCCTCTGTTGCCTTCCACTCAACCAATTCCTAACCCAGTCAGGCACTTTAGGGCCCATACCAAGGGCACTCAGTTTATTATTTGTTGTCTATGTGGAACCGTATCAAAGGCTTTGCTAAAATCTAAATACAACACATCTATCGCTCTCCCATGATCCAGCTCTATGGTCACCCAGTCAATCTGATTTGTCTGACAAGACCTGCCACTAGTGAAACCATGTAGCTTCAGGTCCTATAATCCATTGGATTCAAAAAAACTTTACTATTCTCTGTTTTCTCCAAGGACAAGCAGGCTGCTTGTTCTCACTGATGGGTGATGTCCACGGCAGCCCCTCCAATCGGAACACTTTACTAGCAAAGGCCTTTGCTAGTCCTCGCGCGCTCATGCGCACCGCGCATGCGCGGCCGTCTTCCCGCCCAAACCGGCTCGTGTTCATCAGTCTTCTTTTGTCCGCGCTCGGTACGGTCGTGTTTTCACCGTGTCGTACCCCGCAAAGTCGACCTCGCGCGTTCTTCGTGTTGTTTAAAAAAAAAAAAAAAAAATACCATTCTGTGTGTGGAAAGAGACTCTTCAGTCTTTTTTCCCCCCGCTATTTCCAGCTTTTTCGCCCCGGTAAGTTTTCTTTCGTCGTCGGGGTAGGCCGCTTTTAGGCCTCGGGTCGAAGTTTCTTCCCCTTGTTTTTCGGGTGCCTTTTCCGCCATTTCGACTTTTGATCTCGCCGGCGTGATTTTTCCGCCCATGACATCGAAGTCTCCCAGCGGCTTCAAGAAGTGCACCCAGTGCGCCCGGGTCATCTCGCTCACTGACAGGCACGCGTCGTGTCTTCAGTGCTTGGGGGCTGGGCACCGCCCGCAGGCCTGTAGTCTGTGTTCCCTTTTACAAAAGCGGACTCAGGTAGCGAGATTGGCCCAGTGGAACGTTTTGTTCTCGGGCTCTTCGTCGACATCGGCACCGGGGGTATCAAGTGCATCGACGTCTTCAGCGTCCAGACCTTCATCCTCGGCCGCCAGTGCATCGAGGCATCGGCCCTCTGCATCGGCGCTGAGACATCGGACAGCTGCATCGACGTCGGTGGTACCGGGACCTCGTCGGCTGATGTCGTCGGACGGTGGTGCTTCGTCTGGAGTGCAGGTGAGGGCTGTCCATTCCCCTGCTGGTGGCGGTGAGCCTTCGGGTGGGTCTCCCCCTACCCTGAGGGCTCCTGCGGTACAGCCCCCCCCGAGTCCGACCTCCTTCGGCCTCGGCCCCGAGGAAGCGACGGTTGGATTCTACGTCCTCCTCGTCGGTGCCGAGAAGCTCCGGTGACATGTTTCGTTCCAAGAAGTCGAAGAAGCATCGTCATCGGTCTCCTTCCCGTGTCGGCACCGAGAGCTCTGGGTCGCCAAGGGAGTCGGCACCCAGTAGGCATCGGCACCGAGAGGACCGCTCACCCTCTGTCCAGGAGGTGTCGATGCGCTCCGCTCTGGACAGCCCGGAACAGCCTCCACGCCCGGAACAGGTTCTGGCGTCGACGCCTGCATCGACATCCATGCCTTTCTCTGCAGCCGCTCTGAACGAGAGCCTCTGGGCCATTCTGGGAGAGCTGTTGCGCCCTACCCCTCCGGTACCGGCGGTGCTTGCGCCGCCGGTACCGTCGAGCGTGGCGCCGGCTGGTCCATCGCCCGAGGTGAGGTCTCCGGCGTCGGTGCCGCGTGCGGTACCGGCTACCGTCGCCTCCCAGGAAGGCTCCCCAACTACGTCGGCGGAGGGAGCTTCGCCGATGCGGGCGAGGGAGTCTACCTCTCGACGCCCCCATCGTGGACGTGGCTCCATGGAGTCGAGTCGGGCCAGGTTGCAGACACAGGTCCGTGAACTTGTGTCTGACACCGAGGGTGAGGCCTCGTGGGAAGAGGAAGAAGACCCCAGATATTTCTCTGACGAGGAGTCTGAAGGTCTTCCTTCCGATCCCACTCCCTCTCCTGAGAGACAGCTTTCTCCTCCCGAGAGTCTGTCTTTTGCTTCCTTTGTCCGGGAGAGGTCTACGGCCATCCCCTTCCCGGTGGTTGTGGAGGACGAGCCCAGGGCTGAAATGTTTGAGCTCCTGGACTATCCTTCTCCACCTAAGGAAGCGTCCACTGTACCCATGCACCATGTCCTAAAAAAGACATTGCTGGCGAACTGGACCAAGCCTCTAACTAATCCCCACATTCCCAAGAAGATCGAGTCCCAGTACCGGATCCATGGGGACCCAGAACTGATGCGCACTCAGTTGCCTCATGACTCTGGAGTTGTGGATTTGGCCCTAAAGAAGGCTAAGAGTTCTAGGGAGCATGCTTCGGCGCCCCCGGGCAAGGACTCTAGAACCTTAGACTCCTTTGGGAGGAAGGCCTACCATTCTTCTATGCTCGTGGGCCAAAATTCAGTCCTACCAGCTCTACACGAGCATACACATGCGGAACAATGTGCGGCAGTTGGCGGGCTTGGTGGATGCGCTCCCCCCTGAGCAAGCCAAGCCTTTTCAGGAGGTGGTCAGGCAGCTGAAGGCGTGCAGAAAATTCCTGGCCAGAGGGGTGTATGACACCTTTGATGTTGCGTCCAGGGCCGCTGCTCAAGGTGTGGTGATGCGCAGACTCTCATGGCTGCGTGCCTCCGACCTGGAGAATAGAATCCAGCAGCGGATTGCGGACTCGCCTTGCCGTGCAGATAATATTTATGGAGAGAAAGTCGAACAGGTGGTAGAGCAGCTCCACCAGCGGGACACCGCATTCGACAAGTTCTCCCGCCGGCAGCCTTCAGCATCTACCTCTACAGGTAGAAGATTTTTCGGGGGAAGGAAAGACTGTCCCTACTCTTCTGGCAAGCTTAGGTACAATCCTCCTTCTCGACAGCCTGCGGCCCAGGCTAAGCCCCAGCGCGCTCGCTCTCGTCAGCAGCGTGCGCCTCAGCAAGGCCCCTCGGCTCCCCAGCAAAAGCAAGGGACGAGCTTTTGACTGGCTCCAGCGGAGCATAGCCGACATCCAAGTGTCAGTGCCGGGCGACCTGCCAGTCGGAGGGAGGTTGAAAGCTTTTCACCAAAGGTGGCCTCTCATAACCTCCGATCAGTGGGTTCTCCAAATAGTCCGGCAAGGATACACCCTCAATTTGGCCTCAAAACCTCCAAATTGTCCACCGGGAGCTCAGTCTTACAGCTTCCAGCACAAGCAGGTACTTGCAGGGGAACTCTCCGCCCTTCTCAGCACCAATGCGGTCGAGCCCGTGCCATCCGGGCAAGAAGGGCTGGGATTCTATTCCAGGTACTTCCTTGTGGAAAAGAAAACAGGGGGGATGCGTCCCATCCTAGACCTAAGGGCCCTGAACAAATATCTGGTCAAAGAAAAGTTCAGGATGCTTTCCCTGGGCACCCTTCTCCCCATGATTCAGGAAAACGATTGGCTATGCTCTCTGGACTTAAAGGATGCCTACACACACATCCCGATACTGCCAGCTCACAGGCAGTATCTGCGATTTCAGCTGGGCTCGCCTCTGCGCCCAGGGTGTTCACAAAGTGCTTGGCTGTAGTAGCAGCGGCACTTCGCAGGCTGGGGGTGCACGTGTTCCCATATCTCGACGATTGGCTGGTGAAGAACACATCCGAGGCAGGAGCCCTGCAGTCCATGCAGATGACTATTCGCCTCCTGGCGCTACTGGGGTTTGTGATAAATTATCCAAAGTCCCATCTTCTCCCAGTGCAGAAATTCGAATTCATAGGAGCTCTGCTGGATTCTCGGACGGCTCGCGCCTATCTCCCCGAGGCGAGAGCCAACAACCTGTTGTCCCTCGTCTCGCGGGTGCGAGCGTCCCAGCAGATCACAGCTCGGCAGTTGTTGAGATTGCTGGGCCACATGGCCTCCACAGTTCATGTGACTCCCATGGCCCGCCTTCACATAAGATCTGCTCAATGGACCCTAGCTTCCCAGTGGTTTCAGGCTGCTGGGGATCTAGAAGACGTGATCCACCTGTCCACGAGTTTTCTCAAATCCCTGTATTGGTGGACGATTTGGTCCAATTTGACTCTGGGACGTCCTTTCCAAATTCCTCAGCCACAAAAAGTGCTGACCACGGATGCGTCTCTCCTGGGATGGGGAGCTCATGTCGATGGGCTTCACACCCAAGGAAGCTGGTCCCTCCAGGAACGCGATCTGCAGATCAATCTTCTGGAGTTACGAGCGATCTGGAACGCTCTGAAGGCTTTCAGAGATCGGCTGTCCCACCAAATTGTCCAAATTCAGACAGACAACCAGGTTGCCATGTACTACGTCAACAAGCAGGGGGGCACCGGATCTCGCCCCCTGTGTCAGGAAGCCGTCAGCATGTGGCTCTGGGCTCGCCGTCACGGCATGGTGCTCCAAGCCACATATCTGGCAGGCGTAAACAACAGTCTGGCCGACAGGTTGAGCAGGATTATGCAACCTCACGAGTGGTCGCTCAATTCCCGTGTACTGCGACAGATCTTCCAGGTGTGGGGCACCCCCTTGGTAGATCTCTTCGCATCTCGAGCCAACCACAAAGTCCCTCAGTTCTGTTCCAGGCTTCAGGCCCACGGCAGACTGGCATCGGATGCCTTCCTCCTGGACTGGGGGGAGGGTCTGCTGTATGCTTATCCTCCCATACCTCTGGTGGGGAAGACTTTGCTGAAACTCAAGCAAGACCGAGGCACCATGATTCTGATTGCTCCTTTTTGGCCGCATCAGATCTGGTTCCCTCTTCTTCTGGAGTTGTCCTCCGAAGAACCGTGGAGATTGGAGTGTTTTCCGACCCTCATCACGCAGGACGAAGGGGCGCTTCTGCATCCCAACCTCCAGTCTCTGGCTCTCACGGCCTGGATGTTGAGAGCGTAGACTTTGCCTCTTTGGGTCTGTCAGAGGGTGTCTCCCGCATCTTGCTTGCTTCCAGGAAAGATTCCACTAAGAGGAGTTACTTCTTTTTATGGAGGAGGTTTGCCGTCTGGTGTGACAGCAAGGCCCTAGATCCTCGCTCTTGTCCTACACAGACCCTGCTTGAATACCTTCTGCACTTGTCTGAGTCTGGTCTCAAGACCATCTCTGTAAGGGTTCACCTTAGTGCAATCAGTGCATACCATTACCGTCTGGAAGGTAAGCCGATCTCAGGACAGCCTTTAGTTGTTCGCTTCATGAGAGGTTTGCTTTTGTCAAAGCCCCCTGTCAGGCCTCCTACAGTGTCATGGGATCTCAATGTCGTTCTCACCCAGCTGATGAAACCTCCTTTTGAGCCACTGAATTCCTGCCATCTGAAGTACTTGACCTGGAAGGTCATTTTCTTGGTGGCAGTTACTTCAGCTCGTAGAGTCAGTGAGCTTCAGGCCCTGGTAGCCCAGGCCCCTTACACCAAATTTCATCATAACAGAGTAGTCCTCCGCACTCACCCTAAGTTCTTGCCAAAGGTTGTGTCGGAGTTCCATCTGAACCAGTCAATTGTCTTGCCAACATTCTTTCCCCGTCTTCATTCCTGCCCTGCTGAACGTCAGCTGCACACATTGGACTGCAAGAGAGCATTGGCCTTCTATCTGGAGCGGACACAGCCCAACAGACAGTCCGCCCAATTGTTTGTTTCTTTTGATCCCAATAGGAGGGGAGTGGCTGTGGGGAAACGCACCATATCCAATTTGCTAGCAGATTGCATTTCCTTCACTTACGCCCAGGCTGGGCTGGCTCTTGAGGGTCATGTCACGGCTCATAATGTTAGAGCTATGGCAGCGTCGGTAGCCCACTTGAAGTCAGCCTCTATTGAAGAAATTTGCAAAGCTGCGACGTGGTCATCTGTCCACACATTCACATCTCATTACTGCCTGCAGCAGGATACCCGACGCGACAGTCGGTTCGGGCAGTCAGTTCTTCAGAACCTGTTTGGGCTTTAGGATCCAACTCCACCCCCCGAGGGCCCTGTTTGTTCTGTTCCAGGCTGCACTCTCAGTTAGTTGGTAAATTTTTTTAGGTCAATCTCAGTTATGTCCTCGCCGTTGCGAGGCCCAATTGACCATGGTTGTTGTTTTGAGTGAGCCTGGGGGCTAGGGATACCCCATCAGTGAGAACAAGCAGCCTGCTTGTCCTCGGAGAAAGCGAATGCTACATACCTGTAGAAGGTATTCTCCGAGGACAGCAGGCTGATTGTTCTCACAAACCCGCCCGCCTCCCCTTTGGAGTTGTGTCTTCCCTTGCTTTGTTTTGCTACTTATGGGACTGACGAACACGAGCCGGTTCGGGCGGGAAGACGGCCACGCATGCGCGGTGCGCATGAGCGCGCGAGGACTAGCAAAGGCCTTTGCTAGTAAAGTGTTCCGATTGGAGGGGCTGCCGTGGACGTCACCCATCAGTGAGAACAATCAGCCTGCTGTCCTTGGTGAATACCTTCTACAGGTATGTAGCATTCGCTTTAAAAGCATTTCCATTAATTTACTTACCACAGAAGTCAGACTTCCCGTCCTGTAGTTCCCAATCTCTTCTTTACTTCCGCTTTTGTGGAGAGTGACACATCTCTTCTCCAGTCCTCCAGGACCACTCCCGACTCTAAAGCATTGAAAAGGTCAGCCAGCGATACTGCTAGAACTTCCCTAAGTTCCTTCGGTACCCTCGGATGTATTCCATATGGCCCCATCGCTTTCTCCACCTTTAGTTTAACCAGCGCCTCACAAACACAGTCTTCTGAAAATCATTCAGAGACTACCACTCCTCCATTCCTGTTTATGTTTATAGTCCTGCTCTCACCCCCTTCAGCTGTGAACACAGAACAGAAATATTTGTTATGCAATTCTGTCTTATCTTTATGAGCTTCTACATGTTCCTCCCCTTCACCTTTCAGTTTGGCAGTTTTGCACTTCCTCCAAACACTAACATATCTAAAAAAAAAAAATGTCTTGTCCCCCCACCCCCACCCCATTTTACCATATTGGCTATTTTTTTCTTCCATTTGCATCTTTGCTTTCCTAACTACTCTACCGGCTTCTCTTAGCTTTTCCACATATTGTTGCCTGCCTTCCTCTAGATCTCTTGTAGTTTATAAAGGCTAACCTCTTTGTCCTTACCTTTTCAGCTACTACTTTTGAGAACTAAAGCACCTCCTTTTCCTCTTACTTTTATTTATTTTCCCTACAAAAAGGTTTGTTGCCCTTACAGTAGCTCCTTTCATCTTTGCCCATTGCTTTCCAACTTCTTCCAGATTTTCCCATCCAGAAAGCAATTCCTTGAGCTAATCGCAGGCCAAAGAATTATCCATTCAGCTGGGGGTGGGGGGGGGGGGCGGGAGAGGAAGCTGGTAATTCTATAAGGAACTGCCTAGTTGAAGGCAGCAAGAAAGTGGGTAAATGATGGTATTTTTACTGCTGCAATTGTCTGTTGCTCATGTTTGATTTATTCTTACTGTACACCGCCTTGGTGAATTTCTTTAAAAAGGCGGTAAATAAATCCTAATAAAATATATTTTAGTCATTTACGCACATAAGTGGCCTCTGATATAATGCCAGCTAGCAGAAAAGTATGCCCCATGATTTCATGAGTGGTACTTTGCCAGTGGGTGTACACATCAGCGGAAATTGTGCAGAGTATGTGGGTGTGCATAGGTAGAACTTAGGCAGAGCACACAATTGTGCACATAATTGATAGAATACTATCTATCATTCACATGGATTCTAGCATCCAGCTAGAGACAGGCATTTACACCAGCTATAGAGAGTTAAATATTCACATATTGTCAGCCACTTCCACTACTAGTAACTTACCCATTTTATTTTTTATAGAATAGGCATAAAATAGGTTTCTCAACCAGTGCTTTTGGTAGATTCCCTCTAATAGAATAACCCTCTAAATCAGGAGTGAGCATCCTTTATACAGAGGGCTACATGGATGCCAGTATCCCTGGCAGGATGCAGTATTTTGTAATGTCAGAACCAGAAATGCAGAGAGCACCATAGAATTTCTGTGGTAAATAAATAAGTACAATTTTAACTAAAAATGATGGAAACAAACTGCTGGAATGGATATTCTGAAAATATTTGGGAAATCCAGTATTTAAAATTGCCAAAACTCTAGTTATGACGTTTTCTGTGTGTACTTCTCATGGTCTCATGAGCCTATGTAAAATTCATTGTTGAGCCGCATGTTGCCCACCTCTGCTTTAAATGGATAATACCCTAGCCCCCCAATATTCAGCTGGAGGCGCTGACCCTGAATTTTCAATGCTGGGCTGTTTCCTGTGACCAGCATTGAATATTCAGGGTTTTTTTGGCTGGCTCTAATTTAACTGGCTATGTGAATATTTAGCGCTGGCTGGTTAAGTTAATAGCAGGCAAAGATAGGACTGCTATTTATGCGGACCGATTTGCCCCTAAACCTAGCCGGCCAGCACTTGAATATTCGCTGACTATATCACTAATATTCAGCAGAGATAACCAGCTATCTTGCACTGAATATTAGCATTTAGCCAGCTAAGTGCTATTTGACCGGCAAGGAGCCAGTTAAATAGCTCTGAATATCTGGCCCTATATATTTAGTTAGAATAGCACTACCATATTCAAAAATTGTTTTGAAATTTGTTTCTCTTTTAACTCCAAAGTAGACATTCTGGTTTCTTTGGCTTCTGTCCGTTCATGTGTCATATTTACATCCATATTTATGACATGTATAATTGTGCTACTGATTTAATCAATATACTGTACATGTGTGTTTTTCATTGCTGTTCAGCAGATGGAGTAGTTATATTTACTACCACCAGAGGGCAGAATCCACTAGAGGTTCAGTGTGATGTCTTTGAACACCTATCTGTAGCTATAAGGTTTTGTATAAAAATGGTTGAGGAAAGGGAAATGGGACTCGATATACCGCCTTTCTGAGTTTTTTGCAACTACATTCAAAACGGTTTACATATATTTAGGTACTTATTTTGTACCAGGGGTAATGGAGGGTTAAGTGACTTGCCCAGAGTCACAAGGAGCTACAGTGGGAATTGAACTCAGTTCCCCAGGATCAAAGTCCACTGCACTAACCACTAGGCTACTCCCCACTCCTTGTTGAGTCCTTGTTGTATTTATTTCTTATATACTGCCTGCAAGACTGAAAGCTATCAAAGTGGTGTACTTGTTGACAGATACTATTCTGGTCATCATTATATGGCACAGATTACCTGCAGCAATTTGGTGAGCAGCATCAGTGGAAGGGTATAAGTATTTCTTAAAGACTTGCTACTTTACTCATGTAGGGCTCTGTGTTTAGCTCTGATAAGGGTAGAGGGCTGCAGTTCAATATATTTTTTTGCTATTAGGAATTTTGAAGGGTACTAACTTCTTTGTTTATTACTACTGTGTAGCTTGTAAATTGCCAATTGCTTAGAAATGGGATAGATGAATCTTTTTAAATAAAAAATATTTGTATAGCTCATCCTGTGCCGATGATATCCAGATTCTTTATCGTACATCTGATGTCTCCTCA
Organism: Microcaecilia unicolor; assembly: GCF_901765095.1. Taxonomy (NCBI): domain Eukaryota; kingdom Metazoa; phylum Chordata; class Amphibia; order Gymnophiona; family Siphonopidae; genus Microcaecilia; species Microcaecilia unicolor. Next base: position 180,372,886 of record NC_044031.1, read on the forward strand.
GCCCCTTCTGTCCTTAATGCTTGTTTGTCTAAGGTCTTTTCTTGGCTTAGGGAAAATCACTTATTCCATATCATCAAGCTGATCAATCCATAGACTGGTGGGTTGTGTCCATCTACCAGCAGGTGGAGATAGAGAGCAAACTTTTGCCTCCCTATATGTGGTCATGTGCTGCCGGAAACTCCCCAGTATGTTCTCTATCTCAGCAGGTGGTGGTCACACACAGCAGCAGCTCTGGCTAGGCCTCCAAGCCTAATCCTTAGGTTTTGTTGAGGCCTGGGGTTGAGGGCTCTTTTGAGCAAGTGCAAACCTGGTGGTGCCAGGTCCCTCCTTTTCTCCCCCCTCCCGCTGGCTCCGTTAAAAAAAAAAAAAAAAAAATATTTTTAAACGTCTTTAAAGGCGTTTAATTCGACGTTTCTTTAAACGTTCATTGCAGCTACTCACTGGGACACCAGTTCGTTACAGCTCGGAGCGGCAAGCAGGTAATTTTACCTTTTTATAGCGGGCAGGGGGTTCCCCGATTCTTCTCCTCGTGGCAATGGCGTCGGAGGGCGAGGGCGCAAAGGGTCGCTCCCCGGATCGCTGGAGCGCTTCTAGAGGGGATGCGGGGGTTTTACAACCTGATTCGCCCTTGATGGGTGATAGTTTAGTGACCGATGAATGTCCCGGTCGTTCCTCCGGCGTGGCGGTTTTTTTCCCGCCATAAACGCCCATCCCCCGCTCCTCGCCTCCGCCATCTTGGCCGGCCACGCGGCTCGGACGGCTTCTTCGGGGCCGCCCTTGAGGTTGGAGACATTAATGCCATGAACGCCCTTAATTTGGGCGACGGCACAAAAGCGGCTAAAGTTAAGCGCCGTTCTTCCCGCGCGGCTCCTTCACGGAGTTTCGCGCCGGACGCCATTTTGGATGCGCAGCATGTCTCTCCCCCGCTATTGCGGGCGCCGGTTGAGAGTGCGTCTAGGGCTGTTGCCCAGGCTGCGGAAGTGCACAGTCTGGGGGGTTTCTCCCCCGAGTTTGTTTTGCTGCTGCATCAGGCTTTCCTCATGCAAAACGCTGCCCCTGTTCCCTCTTCTGATAAAGAGGTTGAGGTTCCCAGAGGTAAACGCCCTCGGGTTGATTTCCAGGCCTTGGAGGACTTTTGTCTCCTCCGATGTAGATGAGGGCAGCGTGTCTGAGGTCTCCCAACGATCCTTTGCGGATTCCTTGGAGGAGATAGATCCCCGCTCGGATGGAGCGGATGACCCCTCTGCAGCGCGGCTTTTTAGCCCAGAGGATTTGCCCAACCTGTTGTTACAGGCCATGGACACTTTGAAGATTTCCTCTCCGGAGGACGTCTCTCCCTCAGCCCCTGTTGGCTCTGCCATTATGCTGGGGACGAAGCGCCCGCCTAGAACCTTCCACGTGCATGATGCCATGCACACCTTAATTGCGGCTCAATGGGATGTCCCGGAAACGAGCCTTAAAGTGGCTAGGGCTATGTCCCGCCTCTATCCTTTGGCTGTGAGTGAACGTGAGGCCTATCTGTGGCCTACCGTGGATTCTTTAATCACTGCGGTGACTAAGAAAACGGCGTTGCCGGTGGAAGGTGGCACGGCCCTAAAGGACGCCCAAGACAGAAGATTGGAGGCGGCCTTAAGGTCGTCCTTGGAGGCAGCTGCTTTAAGTTTGCAGGCCTCAGTTTGCGGCTCCTATGTGGCCAGGGCGTGCCGGACTATGGTGCAGCGGGCTTCCCCCTCGGATCATTCCTTGAGGGCTGATTGGCCGGCCCTGGAATCGGGCTTAGCCTATTTGGCAGACTTGCTGTATGATGTCTGGAGAGCCTCAGCTAAAGGCATGGCTCAGACAGTCTCTGCGCGGCGGTGGCTTTGGCTGAAACATTGGTCTGCTGACCACGCCTCTAAATCCCGCCTGGCTAGATTGCCTTTTAAAGGCAAGCTGCTCTTTGGGGTCGAGCTGGACAAAATCGTGACCGATCTCGGCACGTCTAAGGGCAAGAAATTACCAGAGGTCAGGGCTCAGGTTAGTACTCGTCCCGATACCTCCATACCGCCCGGGCAAGTCGGGTTCCTCTGCCCCCTCTTCCTTCAAGAGGAATTTCTCCCCCAAGCAGCATTCCTTTCGCAGAGACCGCCGTCCCGGAGGTGCTCCCTCCGGTCCTCCCCCAGGGTCTCGTACCCAATGACGGGGCCTTGGTCCATGCCCCAGTGCAGATTGGAGGACGGCTGTCCTCGTTTCTGGGCGAGTGGACCACTATAACTTCAGACACGTGGGTGCTGGAAGTCATCAGAGACGGCTACAAGCTAGAGTTCTGCCAACCCTTAAGAGACGGGTTTGTACTCTCTCCCTGCAAGTCTCCGGTCAAGCTGTGGTAGTGCAGCAGACCTTGGACAACCTTGGCGGTCGTTCCGGTGCCAAAAAATCAGATTGGCAAGGGACGTTACTCCATTTACTTTGTGGTTCCAAAGAAAGGAGGTTCTGTCCGGCCTATCCTCGACCTCAAAGGGGTCAATCGGGCCTGGAAAGTGAGGCACTTTCGCATGGAGACTCTCCGCTCTGTTATAGCGGCAGTGAAGGCAGGAGAGTTCTTGGCTTCCTTGGACATCAAGGAAGCGTACCTGCATATTCCCATCTGGCCTCCTCTCCAACGCTTTCTGCGTTTTACAGTCCTGAGACGACACTTCCAGTTCAGAGCCCTCCCTTTCGGGTTGGCTACTGCTCCGCGGACCTTTTCCAAAGTAATGGGGGTCATAGCGGCCTTCCTGCTAAAGGAAGGAGTACAAGTCCATCCTTATCTGGACGACTGGTTGATCCGAGCCCCCTCTTATGCAGAGTGCGGCAAAGCTATGGACCGGGTAGTTGCTCTTTTGAGCTCCCTGGGATGGATCATCAACTGGAAGAAGAGCCAGCTGCGCCCGACTCAGTCCCTGGTGTATCTGGGAGTTCGATTCGACACCCAAGTGGGCAGAGTGTTCCTGCCAGACAATCGGATTGTCAAGCTTCAGGCTCAGGTGGACTAGTTCCTAGTAGCCTCTCCTATTCGGGCTTGGGACTACGTGCAGCTGTTGGGCTCTATGACGGCCACGATGGAAGTAGTGCCCTGGGCCAGGGCTCATATGAGACCACTACAGCTATCTCTGCTGCTGCGCTGGACTCCGATGTCGGAGGATTATGCTGTGCGCCTTCCCGTGGACCCAGCAGTGCGCAAGGCGCTGAGCTGGTGGACGCAGACAGACAAGTTGTCTGCAGGATTGCCTCTGGTGACCCCGGAGTGGATTGTCGTCACGACAGACGCCTATTTGATGGGCTGGGGAGCCCACTGCTTGGGAAGGACAGCGCAGGGGCTCTAGTCTCCTGCAGAGGCAAGTGGTCTATCAACCTCCTGGAACTCGGAGCCATTCGCTTGGTGTTATTGGAGTTCATCCCGGTACTCGTGTTGAAGCCTGTACGGGTCCTGTCGGACAATGCCACGGCTGTGGCCTATATCAACCGCCAGGGAGGTACCAGAGCGCCCCTCTAGCCAAGGAGGCTATGAGTCTTTGCCAGTGGGCGGAAGCGAACCTGGAGCAGCTTTCAGCGGCCCACATTGCCGGAGTCATGAATGTCAAGGCGGACTTTCTCAGTCGCCATACCTTGGAGCCCGGAGAGTGGCAACTATCTGCTCAGGCGTTCTTGGACATCACGAAGCGCTGGGGCCAGCCGAGCCTAGATCTGATGGCGTCATCGGCCAATGGCCAAGTGCCGCGCTTTTTCAGCAGAGGACGGGACCCTCGATCCCTGGGAGTAGATGCTCTTCTCCAACAGTGGCCGACACAAGAGCTCCTCTATGTGTTCCCGCCCTGGCCCATGTTGGGCAGGGTGCTAGACCGGGTGGCAAAGCATCCCGGCAGGGTAATCCTGGTGGGTCCGGATTGGCCCAGACGTCCCTGGTATGCGGACTTGTTCAGGCTCTCAGTCGACGATCCTCTGCGGCTGTCAGTGGAGCAGGGCCTGTTACATCAGGGTCCCGTGGTGATGGAGGATCCCTCTCCCTTTGGTCTTACGGCCTGGCTATTGAGCGGCAGCGTCTGAGGAAGAAGGGCTTCTCAGACAAGGTCATCGCCACTATGCTGAGAGCGAGGAAGGGCTCTACTTCTACTGCTTACGCCAGGGTTTGGCGTATCTTTGCAGCATGGTGTGAAGCAGGCTCACTTTCTCCCTTCACTGCTCCAATTTCTTCAGTGTTGGCGTTCCTGCAAGAAGGTCTGGAGAAAGGCCTGTCGCTCAGTTCCCTTAAAGTCCAGGTAGCGGCTCTGGCTTGCTTCAGGGGCCGCCTGAAGGGTGCTTCCCTGGCTTCGCAGCCAGATGTGGTGCGCTTTCTCAAGGGAGTTAATCACCTGCGCCCTCCTCTGCACTCAGTGGTGCCTGCGTGGAATCTCAACCTGGTGCTAAGAGCATTGCAGAAGCCGCCTTTGGAACCCTTGTCGAGGGCATCTCTGAAAGACCTGACGTTGAAAGCAGTCTTTTTGGTGGCTATCACTTCAGACAGAAGAGTTTCCGAGCTCCAGGCGCTCTCATGTCGAGAGCCTTTTCTGCAGTGCACTGAGGCAGGAGTGACTATTCGCACAGTGCCTTCCTTCCTGCCCAAGATTGGTTCTCGCTTCCATGTGAATCAGCAGCTCTGTCTCCCTTCCTTTCGTAGGGAGGACTACCCAGAGGAGTACTCCGCTCTTGAATATCTGGATGTGAGACGAGTCATCATCAGATACTTGGAAGTGACCAATGATTTCCGGAAATCGGATCATCTGTTTGTCCTGTTTGCAGGTCCTCGTAAGGGTCTGCAGGCTGCTAAGCCTACAGTGGCAAGATGGGTCCAGGAAGCCATTGCAGCGGCTTATGTGGCCGCGGGGAAGGTGCCGCCTATCCAGCTGAAGGCTCACTCCACGAGAGCTCAGGCGGCCTCGATGGCAGAGGCCGGATCCGTCTCCTTGGAAGAGATATGCAAGGCGGCAACGTGGGCTTCGGCTCATACATTCTCCAAGCATTACCGTTTGACTGTGGCTGCACGGGCGGAGGCCCGGTTTGGAGCTTCAGTGTTGAGGTCAGGGATTTCTATGTCCCGCCCTGGGTGAGTACTGCTTCGGTACATCCCACCAGTCTATGGATTGATCAGCTTGATGATATGGAAGGTAAAATTATGTATAATCATACCTGATAATTTTCTTTCCATTAATCATAGCTGATCAATCCATAGCCCCTCCCAGATATCTGTACTGTTTATATTCTGGTTGAATTTTAGGTTCAAGTTTAGCCTTCAGTTACTTCAGGAGGACTTCGTGTTCAAGTTCTTCTTTCACTTGGATTCTTCAAGAGTTGAGACAACTTTGTGTTACAGTGAGCTGCTGCATTCCTCTCCCCTCCGTTTTACGGGGCTGGATTGAGACATAAATTCTGCCGGCACTCCCTCCCGCTTCGTGCGGCTGTAGGGCAGCTTTGTACCCCTCCCACTTCGGCGGTGTTAGGGTCAGTCAGCTCCTCCCGCGGTTGCGGTTGCAGGATAAGCCAGATCCCCCCGCATCGGCGGGTGTGGTGTCCCTCCCCCGCTCCGCGGGGATGAGCTGGACGGATTCCCCTCCCCCACTTGTGTGGGGATGAGCTGGGTTAATTCCCCTCCCCCGTTTCGGCGGTGGTGAGCTGGGCAGAGTGTCCCTTCGTGGGTGTAATTCTCTAAGTGCTGAGTCCTGCGGATGGAGCTTTGATATCGACATACTGAGGAGTTTCCGGCAGCACATGACCACATATAGGGAGGCAAAAGTTTGCTCTCTATCTCCACCTGCTGGTAGATGGACACAACCCACCAGTCTATGGATTGATCAGCTATGATTAATGGAAAGAAAATTATCAGGTATGATTATACATAATTTTACCTTTCTTAACACCTCCAAGTGTGAATCAATTGCTTTCTCATGGGGCCACACTCTGCCACCCCCTTGCCCCATCTTGAATGGCAATCCTATCCCTCTTGGAAAGACTGTCAAGATTCTTGGTGTCACGTTTGACTCACACTTAATCTTTAAGCCACAAATTGACTTTGTTCTTCATTCCTTCTTTTTCGCCCTTCACTGCATCCTTCCATTATGCTCTCTTCTTGACCCATTTTTAGTGCACACTCTCTTCTCCATGATCATTTCTCATATATACTACTGTAATTCTCTGTATTTTGGCCTTCTTCTGTCTTCCATTATATTTCTTCAGCTTGTTCAATCCACCACCGTTAAATTACTCCATTCTGCACGATGCTTCAACCATATCACCCCCCTCCTCCATTCTGAATACTGGCTTCCATTCTCTTCTCGTATTAAGTTCAAACTTCTTTGCCTTGTCTTTAAGTCCCATCTTCCTGCAGTCCCGGCCTATCTCTCCTCTTGTCTCACTCCTTATGCTCCCTTCCTCTCCCTTTGGTCTACTACTACTACTTATCATTTCTGCCTTTGGCAATCTTCTTACAATTCCTTTCCTCCCTTCTTTTTGCCTTTCAATTTCTCATGAGACCAGTTTCAGTTTTCTGGGACCCTCCCTTTGGAACTACCTGACACCTTTCATCCGTTTAGAACCTTCCTACCCTAAATTCAAAACATTACTCAAGACTCGCCTGTTTACTGAATCCTTCGGCTCAGCCACATAATTCTGTTTCCCTTCCTCATGTATCTGTTCCCTCAATTGCTTTTATATTGTAAATCACATAGTCATTGTGGACAATTTGCGGTATATCAAGTGCCGAAAATAAATAAATAAATCTCAGGCGTGTACAGTGCTGCTGTACAGAAACATTTAAGATGGCTTCTGCTCCTTGACATACAAGAGACACAGACATGAAACAAATAATAGGCTTTAAGTTAACAGGGAGGCCACGTTTGGGGAATAACTAAACTGGCTGGACTATAAATGGGAAGAATAGTGGAAGGGGCTTAAAACATTAAGGTTTAAGAGATTATGGTGCTCATTTTTTTCAAAGCCACTAAACTTAAAAAGTTACATAGTTTCTATGTAACTTTGTACTCTGTTGACTTTGAAAATGAGCCTCTTTATAAGAGAAAAGCTTCGAGTTTTTTTAGAATTTTCTGTCCCGCCTACCAAACAAACCATTTAGGCGGCTTACAGTCTAAAAGAGAGTATAGAGATAGTGCAACTTAACAAGACAGGATAATGTGGGGTAGAGGGTAGAACTACAATGTCAGTAGGAAAGTGTGGGGGGGGGGGGGGGAAGCACGAGAGGTCAACATTTATGTGTCCAGGAATTCATATCTGGGCATCGAAGTTAGCAAATATGTAAGTCAGAGAGAGAGGAGATGTATTTTAATATTAACGATAGGCATCTTTAAAAAGATAAGTCTTAAGATCACTTTTAAATTGATCAAGAGAAGCTTGGGTCCTCAAGTGTAGAGGTAATGAAAAAAAACACTAGTGCGAGACCATACCCAGATGCCAGTACTGAATATCCAGTTCATCGGTGGCCCCTGTATCTCGGCACTGCAGAGGTTCAGAACAAGTAGTAGTAGTACTTATCCGCGCAAGTCAGGACAGCCTAGTTATTTGGACATTGGCCCTAAATATCAGCGGTGCCTTGATAAGTGGAGGAGTGGCCTAGTGGTTAGGGTGGTGGACTTTGGTCCTGGGGAACTGAGGAACTGAGTTCGATTCCCGGCACAGGCAGCTCCTTGTGACTCTGGGCAAGTCCCTTAACCCTCCATTGCCTGCCGCATTGAGCCTGCCATGAGTGGGAAAGCGCGGGGTACAAATGTAACAAAAATAAATAAAAATAAAATAACTTCTGGCAACAATGCCAGCTAAATCAGTGCCCATCAAAACTTATATATAGGGAGAACATGCAGCAGTAATCCTTAGGACCCCTTCCCTTCGTATGTAAGGAAAATGGGAACTTGGCATGTAGTGACCAAATTTCAAGAGACTTTAAATACAATCATTTATTTTGAAACCAGTGCACGTAATAGATTGGATCAGCATCTGAGAGTTCTGTAGCCATGGGATCAGTCCTTAGATTGAATATCTGTTTTACCTAAGCAGTGTTAAAAATTTCTGTGGGGTTCTCTTTCTTCTGCAGACAAACTTTCTCTCAGCACATTCTGCCAGAGATGAAGCAGCCAGACTGGAGGAGCGCAGAGGGGTCATTGAATTTCATGTGGTCGGAAATTCCCTAAACCAGAAGCCGAACAAAAAGATTATGATGTGGCTGGTTGGCTTGCAGAACGTATTCTCCCATCAGCTGCCCAGGATGCCCAAAGAGTATATCACAAGGCTTGTCTTTGATCCGTGAGTACTGTCACAGGGGACTGGGTGGCATGAAGTATGGCTGGGGAGGGCAAAGCAGGCTTGTGCTCCAGGGGTTGAAATCTGAACACCTGTGATTGCCAGGCACAGCAGAAGTTGTGTTTGCAGAAGGAGAGCTCATGGTTCAGAAGGTATTTGTTTTTGATGGTCAATTAATAAGGCAAAAAACCTTGCTGAACTTGAGGCAAATGCTGCTATGGTCCTAAATTCCATCCTGACATGTAAGGAGGTCACTGGAGTAAGCCAGGACCCTTCAAAGTAAAACTGAAAATTTATTGTCGTTTGAAAAAAAAATATTGATTGCATTAACCCAGGGATGTCCAATCTTGGCCCTTACCAGGTCGGGTTTTCAGGATTTCCCCAATTAATATGCATGAGATATATTTGCATATAATGCAGGCAGTGCATGCAAATAGATCTCATGCATATTTATTGACTAATTCTTTAAATTGAGTTCCCCTTATTTCACTCTAGCTACAAGGCTTAAATTTACCTCCTTTAAGTAACTACACTTTATTTACTGTAAATTCTTTTATTCATATCAAAAAATTGTGTATCAAAAAATCTTATATGGATAAAATCCACTACTAAGTTTTACCAGGTCCTTCTAATTCTCTTGCATTCCATCCATACATACTACACTATACCTTTCCTCTTCCATACTATTGCCTACTCACAATCATTTTTCCCTTTAAGGAGATGTTATACAAATGTTTCAAAATTACATTTCTTATCATTGCAAAAACATATGACTCTTATTATTGCAAATAGCTGAGTTCTGTAATTGAGACCAAATGTTGTCAATAGTCCGTGTCATGCTGAAGAGCTTCTCTTGTTGATTTGTGCGACAATCAAAGTTATTCTATGAGATTTCCTTTAAAGATGTTATAACTGTTTGCCTTTTGTCCACACTGCGCTGTCTCTTCAAATGACTTTACCAAACATCTCCTGGGTATCTAAGTGATATACTTCCATAATCATGTCCACATCACCAAACTCAACTTCCATTGCTGTAAGCTTTGTTTTCTCTTGAATACATTCGTCAAACCCTACGCAATCGATGCGTTTCACTTTTCCGCGTCTTCAGGGGTTTAACTTATCAAAAAAATCAGGCTGCTTCCACAGGATGAGACTCCTGCAGCGGTGGTCGGGCCCAAGGCACTGGATACACCAGACGTGGGTATCAGTACCCGAGATGGTCCGGTTGCACTGAGTACAACGCTTGAAGCCGCTGAGTGTCTTCAATGACATGGAAGGAAAAACGGCTTCGGCAAAATCAAAAGACGTGATCATAAGTACATAAATAATGCCACACTGGGAAAAGACCAAGGGTCCATCGAGCCCAGCATCCTGTCCACAACAGCGGCCAATCCAGGCCAAGGGCACCTGGCAAGCTTCCCAAACGTACAAACATTCTATACATGTTATTCCTGCAATTGTGGATTTTTCCCAAGTCCATTTAGTAGTGTTTTATGGACTTGTCCTTTAGGAAACTGTCTAACCCCTTTTTAAACTCTGCTAAGCTAACCGCCTTCACCACGTTCTCCGGCAACGAATTCCAGAGTTTAATTATGCGTTGGTTGAAGAAACATTTTCTCCGATTTGTTTTAAATTTACTACACTGTAGTTTCATCGCATGCCCCCTAGTCCTAGTATTTTTAGAAAGCGTGAACAGACACTTCACATCCACCTGTTCCACTCCACTCATTTTATATACCTCTATCATGTCTCCCCTCAGCCGTCTCTTCTCCAAGCTGAAAAGCCCTAGCCTCCTTAGTCTTTCTTCATAGGGAAGTCGTCCCATCCCCGCTATCATTTTAGTCGCCCTTCGCTGCACCTTTTCCAATTCTACTATATATTTCTTGAGATGCGACGACCAGAATTGAACACAATATTCAAGGTGCAGTCGCACCATGGAGCGATACAATGGCATTATAACATCCTTACACCTGTTTTCCATACCTTTCCTAATAATACCCAACATTCTATTCGCTTTCCTAGCCGCAGCAGCACACTGAGCAGAAGGTTTCAATGTATTATCGACAACGACACCCAGATCCCTTTCTTGGTCCGTAACTCCTAACGTGGAACCTTGCATGACGTAGCTATAATTTGGGTTCTTTTTTCCCCACATGCATCACCTTGCACTTGCTCACATTAAACGTCATCTGCCATTTAGCCGCCCAGTCTCCCAGTCTCGTAAGGTCCTTCTGTAATTTTTCACAATCCTGTCGCGAGTTAACGACTTTGAATAACTTTGTGTCATCAGCAAATTTAATTACCTCGCTAGTTACTCCCATCTCTAAATCATTTATAAATATATTAAAAAGCAGCAATCCTAGCACAGACCATACCTGTTAACAGAAAAAAGGGCACGAAGAAAGGGAACAACCCGACCGCGCGGCCTAAGCCGGCTGCGTCGAAAAAGAAAGGAAACTTTAAAAGGGGCACAAAAAGAATAAAGAAACTACGGGAAAGTTTTTTTTTTTTAAACTATAAATCGTACAAGAAAAAAGAAAGAAGGCAAAAAACGAAGGTTCTGTTTCCCGGGCCTGAGAGGAGCGGGGAAAAACTGGACTGCACCTCACCGTGGAGAAAAAATAACTGAGCAGGAATGCTCGCATGACGGGCGGGAAGTTGTTCGCACATGCGCGGTTCGCGTGACAAAAGGTTCTGCAAACTTTTACAATTTTTTGCTTGCAAAATTGCCAATTCCTGGGCCGACGCGGATGTCGACCTACATGTGAGAACAATCAGCCTGCTGTCCTCGGAAAATACCTGCTACAGGTATGTATCTTCACTTTGTCACACATTATTAAAGAAAGCAAAAAGGGAAGCTCTTCAGCACGACGTGGACTATTGACAACATTTGGTCTCAATAATAGAACTCAGCTATTTGCAATAATAAGAGTCATATGTTTTTGCAGTGATAAGAAATGTAATTTTGAAACATTTGTATAACATCTCCTTAAAGGGAAATGTGAATGTGAGTAGGCAATAGTATGAAAGAGGAAAGGCATGGTATAGTACGTATGGATGGAATGCATGAGAATTAGAAGGACCTGGTAAAACTTAATAGTGGATTTTATCCATAAGATTTTTTGATACAAATTTTTTTGTTATGAATAAAAGAATTTACAGTAAATAAAGTGTAGTTACTTAAAGGAGGTAAATGCATATTGATTGGGGAAATCCTGAAACCTGACTGGATTGTGGCCCTCAGGGACCGAGGCTGGACAACTTTGCATTAACCTCTAGAAATGTACTTAACTTTATTTGCAAAGTGACTAGGGCTGCCCCCATTGACACCATGTTCTCTTCTACAGCCATTCTTAATGAGAGGAGCCCTTTTGGGTCTGATTGAATGAAAAAACTTTCCCATTAGTCTCAATGGTTGATTCACTTTTTCCCATACTCCCAGATTTGGGTGGTTATCTTAGAAGCATCTTGCATGGAAATAGCATTTTCACGTGTAGAATGGCATACCTGTGTAAATACTGTTTTAGAAAGAGACTGTTTACACATGGTGATGCACACCACATTTGGCAGGAGGTGTGGTAGAGGTGGGGAGAGGAGATGGCTTGGGCCGGGCAACATCTCAGCAGTAGGCGTGGGAGGCTCAAGCACCTCAGGCACCGAAGCAGAACGACGGAGCCATGCATCCAGGAGATCTGGAAGAAAGGCCCGGAGACGTTCATCGATAGCTTCCACCAAGAAAGGCTACATCAACATGGATTACACAACTTATGGGGGAATCCACATAGATCTAAAAAAAAATCTAGATTATGTCATTTACACCTGCCCCCAGGTACAAATAACTGGCTGCCTGAAGGGCCAAATGATAAGGCTGAGGTCTAGCCCCTCCCTGATCCCTCCAGTTACATTGATTCCCCCTACCCCTGTACGCCTCCAAGGTATCAGAACCTGCCAATCCCACCCCAAAGCTTCCTATCCTCCCTAACTCTTCCTCAGCCTCTGATTCACTCCCCAAGTTGACCCCCCCCCCCCCATAATATTCTCTGAGCACCCCTCCCAATCCATTCCCTGAATATTACAAGGGTCCCTGGTGTCTAATAGCAGCTGGAGAGATCCCCACTCACTCCTGTTCTTTTGGCTCTGGGTACTAAAATAGCGCTCATGACCTTAGCTGTAATCTCACAGTGCTACTACTAGGGGTCAGGCTGCCAAATAGGGATATTATGCCCTTATTTGGCAACATGACCTCTAGCAGTAATAATATGAGATTACTAGAACATAAAGCTTAAGAATAGCCATACTGAGTCAGACCAATGGTCCATCTAGCCCAGATGGCAAATTCAGGTCACAAGTACTAGACAGAATCCCAAATAACGTCAAGATTCATGCTGCTGATCCCTGGGACAAGCAGTGTGTTTCCCCATGTCTAGCTCAATAGCAGACTATGGACTTTTCCTCCAGAATCTTCTCCAAACCTTTGTTAAACCCAAATAGATTAACCCTTGATACCACATCCTCTAGCAATGAGTTCCAGAGCTTATCTATTCATTGAGTGAAAAAATATTTCCTCCTGTTCATTTTAAAAGTAGTACCATGTAAGTTGCTTGAGTATCCCCTAGTCTTGCTACTTTTTGAAAGAGTAAAAAAATCAATTTACGTTTACCCATTCTGCACCACTCAGTATTTCATAGACCTCTATCATATCCCCCCTTAACCGTCTCTTTTCCAAACTGAAGAGTCCTAACCTCTTTAGCCTTTCCTCATTTGAGAGGAGTTCCATCCTCTTAATCATTTTATCAACTTTCTTTGAACCTTTTCTAATTCTGCTGTATCTTTTTTTTAAAGATATGGTGACCAGAACAATCTGCATGCATTTTAACAACTTTGAATAGTTTTGTGTCATAGTAACATAGTAGATGACGGCAGAAAAAGACCTGCACGGTCCATCCAGTCTGCCCAACAAGATAAACTCATATGTGCTACTTTTTGTGTATACCTTACCTTGATTTGTATCTGTCATTTTCAGGACACAGACCGTATAAGTCTGCCCAACCACCAGCAAAGTTAATCACCTCACTTGTTCCCATTTCCAGATCATTAATAAGTATGTTAAATAGTACCGGCCCCTGTATAGATCCCTGGGGCACTTCATTATTCACCATCCTCCACTGAGAGAATTGCTCGTTTAACCCTACCCTCTATTTTCTATCCATCAACCAGTTCCTAATCCACAGCATAATATTGCCTCCTATTCCGTAGGTTTTTAATTTTCTCAGGAGTCTCTCATGAGGGACTTTGTCATACTCTTTCTGAAAATCTAGATACACTACATCAACTGGCTCACCTTTATCTACATGTTTATTCATTCCGTCAAAGAAATGAAGCAAATTGATGAGGCAAGACCTTCCTTGGCTGAATCCATGTTGACTCTGTCCCATTAAACTACGTTTGTCTGTGTTCGGTGGTTTTATTCTTTATAATAGTTTCCACTATTTTGCCTGGCACTGACGTCGGGCATACTGGTCTGTAATTTCCCAGATCACCCCGGATCCGTTTTTAAAAATAGGCGTTATATTGGCCACTCTCCAATCTTCAGGTACTACTGATGATTTTAACAACAGGTTTCAGACCACTAACAGCAGATCTGCAGTTTCATGTTTGAGTTCATTCAGTACCCTGGGATGTATACCATCCAGTCCAGATGATTTGCTACTCTTTAATTTGGCTTATTACATCTTCTGGGTTCACCGAGTTCTCCGAGGACAAGCAAGCTGAATAGTATCACTGATGGGTCGTCGTCCACGTGAGGATTCCACGTCCTAATCAGTACCGAGGAATGTCGATGACGGGCGTCAAGCGAAGGTGAAGAAGCATCACCATCGATCTCCTTCAAGGCACGGTACCGAGAGCTCCGGGGAGCCAAGGGAGTCGGCACCCGAGAAGCGTCAGCGCCGGGAGCACCGCTCACCCTCCATTCAGGAGGTGCCGATGCGTAGGTCGTCAGGCAGCCCGGTACCGGCTCTCGAGCCCAACGGATTCTGGCACCGACTCCTCTACCGGCTCCACAGCCTTTCTTGGTGGAAGCTATCGATGAACGTCTCCGGGCCTTTCTTCCAGATCTCCTGGATGCATGGCTCCGTCGTTCTGCTTCGGTGCCTGAGGTGCTTGAGCCTCCCACGCCTACTGCTGAGATGTTGCCTGGCCCATCCCCTGTGAGGAGGTCTCTGCCCTCAGTACCGCTTGCGGCACCAGAGCAGGCTACCACCCGGGTTGACTCCCCCTTGACGTCGGTGGCGGAAGCTTCGCCGGAGTCCAGGCAGGGGTCGACTCCTCGACACCCCCCCATGAGGACATCGATCATCCAAGTTGAGACAGGATCGGATTCGGGCTGCTCTTCGTGAGCTTCTGTCCGACACCGAGGAGGAACGTTCATGGGAAGAGGAGGAAGACCCCAGGTATTTTTCGGAGGAAGATTCCCAGGGGCTTCCTTCTGATCCTACTCCGCCTATTGAAGTCAGACAATCGCCACCTACTACTACTACTAATACTATTTAGCATTTCTATAGCGCTGCAAGGCGTACGCAGCGCTGCACAAACATAGAAGAAAGACAGTCCCTGCTCAAAGAGCTTACAATCTAATAGACAAAAAAAAAATAAGCAAATCAAATCAGTTAATGTGTACAGGAAGGAGGAGAGGAGGGTAGGTGGAGGCGAGTGGTTACGAGTCAAAAGCAATGTTAAATAGGTGGGCTTTCAGTCTAGATTTAAAGGTGGCCAAGGATGGGGCAAGATGTAGGCTCAGGAAGTTTATTCCAGGCGTAGGGTGCAGCGAGACAGAAGGCGCAAAGTCTGGAGTTGGCAGTAGTGGAGAAGGGAACAGATAAGAAGGATTTATCCATGGAGCGGAGTGCACGGGATGGGGTGTAGGGAAGGACGAGTGTGGAGAGATACTGGGGAGCAGCAGAGTGAGTACATTTATAGGTTAGTAGAAGAAGTTTGAACAGGATGCGAAAACGGATAGGGAGCCAGTGAAGTGACTTGAGGAGAGGGGTAGTATGAGTAAAGCGACCCTGGCGGAAGACGAGACGGGCAGCAGAGTTTTGAACCGATTGGAGAGGAGAGAGGTGACTAAGTGGGAGGCCAGCAAGAAGCAGATTGTAGTAGTCTAAACGAGAGGTGACAAGGGTGTGGATGAGGGTTTTGGTAGAGTGCTCAGAAAGAAAGGGGCAGATTTTACGGATGTTGTAAAGAAAGAAACAACAGGTCTTGGCGGTCTGCTGGATATGAGCAGAGAAGGAGAGAGAAGAGTCAAAGATAACCCCAAGGTTTCGAGCTGAGGAGACAGGGAGAATGAGAGAGCCATCAACAGAAATAGAAAACGGGGGGAGTGGGGAGGTGGGTTTGGGGGGAAAAATGAGAAGCTCAGTTTTGGTCATGTTTAATTTCAGGTGGCGTTGAGACATCCAGACAGCAATGTCAGACAAGCACGCTGAAACTTTGGTTTGGATGCAAGGTGAGATATCAGGGATAGAAAGGTAGATTTGGGAGTCATCAGCATAGAGATGGTAGGAAAAGCCATGGGATGAGATTAATGAACCAAGTGAAGAAGTGTAGATAGAAAAGAGGAGGGGACCAAGAACAGAATCCTGAGGTACGCCGACAGGCAGAGGGATAGAAGTAGAAGAGGATCCACCAGAGTGAACACTGAAGGTGCGGAGGGAGAGGTAGGAAGAGAACCAGGAAAGGACAGAGCCCTGGAATCTAAGTGAGGAGTATGCTGTGATCGACAGTGTCAAAAGCAGCGGAAAGATCAAGAAGAATGAGGATGGAATAGAGACCTCTGGATTTAGCCAGTAATAGGTCATTGGAGACTATAGTAAGCGCAGTTTCGGTTGAGTGGAGAGGGCGAAAACCAGATTGTGGTGGGTCGAGAATAGCATGTGAGGAGAGAAAATCAAGACAGCGGTGGTGAACAGCACGCTCAAGTAATTTGGAGAGAAAAGGGAGGAGGGAGATGGGTCGGTAATTAGAGGGACAAGTAGGGTCGAGTGAAGGCTTCTTAAGGAGAGGTGTGACCACAGCATGTTTAAAGGCAGTAGGGACAGTTGCAGTGGAAAGTGAGAGGTTGAGAATGTGACAGATAAAAGGAATAAGAGCAGGTGAGATGGCATTAAGAAGGTGGGTGGGAGTCTTACTTTTTCATCTTTTGTGCGGGAAATGTCTAAGGGACATTACTGCTTTCGACTCCTAACCATGACTCTCTTACTCAACACCCTCACTTATCACCCCTACCACTGCAATTTCCCCAGCCCTAGCTGTCTGTTCGTCTGTCCAATTTAGATTGTAAGCTCTGTTGAGCAGGGACTGTCTTTTCATGTTAATTTGTACAGCGCTGCGTAAGTCTAGTAGCGCTATCGAAATGTTTAATAATAATAATAGTAGTAGTAGTAGTAGACATTCCATTTCCCATGGAGGCTGTGGATGAGCCCAGGGCTGAGATGTTCGAGGTCATGGACTATCCTTCTCCACCTACAGAGGTTACAACGGCCCCTCTGCACAATACACTCAGGGAAGTGCTGATGCGGAATTGGTCTCGTCCTCTCTCTAATTCAGTTGTCAACAAGAAATCCGAGTCCCAGTACAGAGTCCATGGTGAGCCTGTGATGATGAAGGCCTAGCTTCCTCACGATTCTATGGTGGTGGACTCTGCTCTCAGAAGATCCAAGAGTACTAGGGACTATGCTTCGGCACCCCCTGGCAGAAAGTCTAGGACCTTGGATTCTTTTGGGAGGCGTATGTATCAGGCTGCAATGCTCGCCGCCAAAATTCAGATGTACCAGCTCTTCACAAGCATTCACTTACGGAACTCGGTGAAGCAACTGTCCAGTTTAGTTGACGTTCTTCCTCCTGAGCTTGCTGAACCTTTTCACCAGGTGGTCAGGCAGCAGAAGGCATGTCGCAAATTCCTGGCCAGGGGAGCTTACAACACTTTTGATGCCGCATCCCAAGTAGCTGCTCAGGGTATCGTGATGCGCAGGCTCTCATGGCTGCGTTTCTTGGACATGAATCAGAAGACCCAGCAGCAAATGGCGGATGTTCCGTGCCCGGGGGGTAACCTTTTTGGAGAGAAGGTTGAGGATATGGTTTATACCCTCAAGAAGCATCACGATGCTATGGATTCTCTCTCCCGCAGGATGCCTTCTGCTACTACCTCCTCCTCTTGGAGGTATTTTGGAGGGAGGAGGAGTGCTCCCTATTCCTATAACAGGCGTAGGTACACTCCTGCCTCTCGACAGCCTGTTCAGGCTCGTTCCCAGCAGGTCCGCTCCCGTCAGTGGCGTGCACCGAAGGCCCCTCCGGCTCCCCAGCAAAAACCGGGGACGAGTTTTTGACTGGCTCCAGAGCAGCATAGCCGAGGTAAAAGTACCCTTGCCGGATGATCTACCTGTTGGGGGGAGGTTAATATTTTTTCACCAAAGGTGGCCTCTCATAACCTCCGACAGATGGGTTCTTCAAATAGTCGGTTCGGGTACGCTCTCAATCTGGAATCAAAACCTCCAAATTGCCCACCGGGAGCTCAGTCCTACAGCTTCCAGCACAGGCAGGTACTTGCAGAGGAGCTCTCCACCCTCCTCAGCGCCAATGCGGTCGAACCCGTACCACCCGGGCAAGAAGGGCTGGGTTTCTATTCCAGGTACTTCCTTGTGGAAAAGAAAACAGGGGGGATGCGTTCCATCCTAGACCTCAGGGCCCTGAACAAATATCTGGTTCCAGAAAAGTTCAGGATGCTTTCCCTAGGCACCCTTCTTCCAATGATTCAGGAAAACGATTGGCTATGCTCTCTGAACTTAAAGGACGCCTATACTCACATCTCGGTGCTTCCAGCTCACAGGAAGTACCTTCGATTCCGTCTGGGGACCCAGCACTTTCAGTACTGCGTACTGCCTTTTGATCTAGCATCTGCGCCCAGGGTCTTTACAAAGTGCTTGGCAGTTGTCGCAGCATCGCTACGGAGACTGGGAATGCATGTCTTTCCTTATCTCGATGATTGGCTGGTGAAGAACACCTCAGAGGCAAGTGCTCTACGGTCCATGCACATGACTATTCATCTGCTCGAGCTACTGGGGTTTGTAATAAATTATCCCAAGTCCCATCTTGTCCCAGTGCAGAAACTAGAATTCATAGGAGCTCTGTTGGACACATGGATGGCTCAAGCTTATCTTCCCCAGGCAAGGGCAGACAATCTTCTGTCACTAGTCTCCTCAGCTCGAACATCTCAACAGATCACAGCTCGGCAGATGTTGAGACTTCTCGGTCACGTGGCCTCCACAGTTCATGTGATTCCCATGGCACGCCTACACATGAGATCTGCTCAATGGACCCTAGCTTCCCAGTGGTGTCAGGCTACGGGGGATCTAGAGGATGTCATTCATCTTTCCACCGATTTTTGAAATTCCCTACAATGGTGGACCATTCGCACCAATCTGACCTTGCGACGTCCATTCCAAATTCCTCAGCCACAAAAAGTGCTGACGACTGATGCATCCCTCCTGGGGTGGGCAGCTCATGTAGATGAGCTGCACACTCAAGGAGCTTGGTCCATCCAGGAATCAGGTCTTCAGTCAACCTTCTGGAGTCTTCAGTCAACCTTCTGGAGTTATGAGCGATCTGGAATGCTCTAAAGACTTTCAGAGATCGGCTGTCCAATCAAATTATCCTAATTCAGACAGACAATCAGGTTGCGATGTATTACACAAACAAGCAGGGGGGCACCGGATCTCGCCCTCTGTGTCAGGAAGCCGTCAAGATGTGGCTTTGAGCGTGCCAGCATGTCTTTCTTCTCCAGGCTACCTATCTGGCAGACGTAAACAACAGTCTGGCCGACAGGTTGAGCAGGATAATGCAACCTCACGAGTGGTCTCTGAATATGGACGTTGTCTGCAAGATTTTCCGAGCGTCGGGCACCCCCTCGGTGGATCTTTTTGCCACTCAGATCAATCACAAAGTCCCTCAATTCTGTTCCAGGCTTCAGGCCCACGACAGACTAGCATCAGATGCCTTCCTCCTTCATTGGGGGACAGGTCTCCTGTATGCGTATCCTCCCATACCTTTAGTAGGGAAGACTCTCCTGAAACTCAGGCAAGACTGCGGAACCATGATTCTGATTGCACCTTTCTGGTCCCGTCAGATCTGGTTCCCTCTTCTCCTGGACTTGACCTTCGAAGAACTGTGGAGATTGGAGTGTTTTCCTACCCTCATCACTCAGAACAAGGGGTCACTTCTACATCCCAACCTTCAGTCTCTGGCTCTCACGGCCTGGATGTTGAGAGCTTAGAAGTTGCCTCTTTAGGCCTTTCAGAGGGTGTCTCCCGAGTCTTGCTTGCTTCCAAGAAAGATTCCACGAAAAGGAGTTATGCTTTTAAATGGAGGAGGTTTGCCGTCTGGTGTGACAGCAAGGCCCTAGATCCTTTCTTTTGTCCTACACGGACCCTGCTTGAATACCTTCTACCCCTTATTAAAGTCTGGTCTTAAGACTAACTCGGTAAGAGTTCATCTTAGTGCTATCAGTGCATACCATCAGCGTGTAGAGGGTCAGTCTATCTCTGGACAGCCTTTAGTTGTTCGTTTTATGAGAGGTTTGCTTTTGTCAATGCCCCCTGTCAAACCTCCACCAGTGTCATGGGATCTCAATGTCGTTCTCACCCAGCTGATGAAACCTCCTTTTGAGCCACTGAATTCCTGCCATCTGAAGTATTTGACCTGGAAGGTCATTTTCTTGGTGGCTGTTACTTCAGCTCGTAGAGTCAGTGAGTGCCAAGCCCTGGTGGTTCATGCTCCTTATATTAAGTTTCATCATAACAGGGTAGTCCTCTGCACTCATCCTAAGTTTCTGCCAAAGGTGGTATCTGAGTTCCATGTTAACCAGTCAATTGTCTTGCCAACATTTTTTCCCCGTCTGCATACCCGCCCTGGTGAAGACAAGTTGCATACCTTGGACTGTAAGAGAGCATTGGTCTTTTACGTGGAGCGGACAAAGCCCTTCAGACAGTCCGCCCAGTTGTTTGTTTCTTTTGATCCCAACAGAATGGGGGTTGCCATCGGAAAACGCACAATCTCCAATTGGCTAGCAGATTGCATTTCCTTCACTTATGCCCAAGCTGGGTTGACTTTAGAGGGCCATGTCATGGCTCACAATGTTAGAGCCATGGCTGCGTCAGTGGCTCACTTAAAGTCAACCTCCATTGAAGAAATTTGCAAGGCTGCAACGTGGTCATCTGTCCACACATTCACATCTCACTACTGCCTTCAGCAGGATACCCGACGCGACAGTCAGTTTGGGCAGTTGGTGTTACAGAATCTGTTTGGGGTTTAGAATCCAACTCCACCCTCCTAGGCCAATTTCTATTCTGTTCCAGGCTGCACTCTCACTTAGTTGTGTTTGTTTTCAGGTCAATCTCAGTTGTGTTCCCGCCGTTTCGAGGCCCAATTGACCAATGTTCGTTGTTTTGAGTGAGCCTGGGTGCTAGGGATACCCCACCAGTGATACTATTCAGCCTGCTTGTCCTCTGAGTAAATGAAGATACATACCTGTAGCAGGTATTCTCCGTGGACAGCAGGCTGAAAAGTATCACAGCCCACCCTCCTCCCCGTAGGAGTTGTTATTCTCTTGTTTGCTTTTTATATAACTGAGGGGGGCGTCGCGGGTGGGAAGTCACTAGCGCATGCGCGGTGCATTGTCCCCGCACGCGTCGCGCTTCTTCTAGAACTTTTAAGCTTTTTAATATCCAGGTCTCCTGGGCCGTCGCGGACGACGACCCATCAGTGATACTGTTCAGCCTGCTGTCCTCAGAGAATACCTGCTACAGGTATGCATCTTCATTTTCTCCGAGGACAAGCATGCTGCTTGTTCTCACTGATGGGTCGGCGTCCACGGTGGCCCGGAATCGGCAATTTTTCTTCAGGCAAAAATAGGCAAAACTTTGCCAGAGCCTTCTAGAACATGGGACACGTGCAGCGCGCGCAAGTCCCCGCTCAGTTTTTTCTTTTCTGCGGTTGGAGAATGGCTGCTTGTCGGTCTCTCTCCGTTCAGCCCGAAGAAAGAGCGCTTGTGCTTCAAGGTTTTTCCTCTTGGTTTTCTTTCTTTTTCTTCTTTTGCCTTCTCGTGTTAAAAAAAAAGTACCTTTATTTTCTTTAGTTTTGGTCCCCTTAAGTTTTCTTTCGCTTCCGCTGCAGCCCTCTTAGGCCGCACGTCCGCGGTTCTTTCTTTTTGTGCCTTCTTCGGCACAATCGCAAATTTTGATTTTGCCGCTGCGATTTTTCCGTCCATGTCATTGAAGACTCCCAGCGGCTTCAAAAAGTGTACTTGGTGCAACCGGACGATCTCAGGTACCGACCCCCACGCGAGGTGCCTTGGGCCCGACCATCGCCCAGACGCATGTAAGTTGTGTCTTAGCTTGAAAAAGCAGACGCAGGCTTCGAGACAAGCTCAGCGGGACCAACTTTTTGGAGCTTCGTCCGGTTCTTCGGCGTCGACGTCAACATCGGTACCGACGTCAGCGTCATCGATATCGGCACCGGAGATGGCATCAACTTCAGGAGCGCAGATAATGGCTTTCCGGAGACCACACGCTGGGAGCAGTGAGTCGTCGAGTGGGTCTCCACCTGCCTTGAAGACTCCTGCTGTGCAAGCTCCACGGGACCGACCACTCTCGAACCCGACCCCGAGGAGGCGTGTGGATTCCACGTCCTCATCGGTACCAAGGAGTATCGATGACGTGCATCGAGTGAAGGCGAAGAAGCATCGTCATAGGTCTCCTTCTAAGCACAGTACCTTGAGCTCCGGGGCGTCGAAAGATTCGGCACCCATGAAGCGCCGGTGCTGGGAGGACCGCTCACCCTCCATCCAGGAGGTGTCGGCATGTCGGTCTTCGGGAGCCCGGTACCGCCTCCGCGACCTCAACAGATTCTGGACCCGATTCCTTCACCGGCCCCGCAGCCTTGCTCGACAGCGACTCTGGATGAGCGCATCGAAGCCATTCTTTCATGTCTGCTGGAGGGGTTGCTGTGTCAGCCTGCTCCTTTGCCGGGGGTGCTTGCGCCCTCGGTACTGTTGATGGAAGCGGCAGCTGGCTTGAGGCCTGTGGTGAGGTCCCCGACGCCGGTGCCGCCTGCCACCCAGGTTGACTCCTCGTCGACATTGCTGGAGGGAGCTTCATCGCCGCCAGCATGGGAGTCGACTTCTCGACATCGCCATCGAGGACATGGTTCCTCGGCGTCGAGGCTCTACTTGGCATGGAGGTTTCCACAATTCAGCTATACCGGGCCCTTAGAACCCTAGGAACAGCTCGCAACAGTAAGACAAAGGACATAGTAGCTTGTTTTACCAACTACAGAAATAAGGAACAGGTCTTACAGGCTGCCAGGAAAGTGGAGAATTTCAAATGGGACTCATATCTGAAAGAGGCCTACCAGGACCTTGCAAGTGCCACTTTGAAATGTCATATGGAGTTGAGGCCTGTAACTCTACAATTGCGAGTAGCAGGTATACAGTACAAATGGTGCCGCCCCTTTGCCCTGATATTCTACAAGGATGATAAATTACATCAGGTACACACGATTGCAGAGGCTCAGCAACTATTTCCAGAAACCAGTGCTTCTACTAAGGCATATCAACAGTCTGGGCGTAAACCCTCTCTGCAATGACCTCTTCCTTGCCAAATCCAAAGGCCACTATTCCATCCTCATCCTCCTCGACCTATCCGCCGCTTTTGACACTGTCAATCACAATTTACTTCTTGCCACACTGTCCTCATTTGGGTTCCAGGGCTCTGTCCTTTCCTGGTTCTCCTCTTATCTCTCCCACCGTACCTTCAGAGTACATTCTCATGGCTCTTCCTCCACCTCCATCCCGCTCTCTGTTGGAGTTCCTCAGGGATCTGTCCTTGGACCCCTTCTTTTTTCAATCTACACCTCTTCCCTGGGCTCCCTGATCTCATCTCATGGTTTCCAATATCATCTTTATGCTGACGACACCCAGCTTTACCTCTCCACACCAGACATCACTGCGGAAACCCAGGACAAAGTTTCGGCCTGCTTATCCGACATTGCTGCCTGGATGTCCAACCGCCACCTGAAACTGAACATGGCCAAGACCGAGCTTAACGTCTTCCCACCCAAACCCACTTCTCCTCTCCCTCCACTCTCTATCTCTGTTGATAACACCCTCATCCTCCCCGTCTCTTCTGCCCGCAAACTCGGAGTCATCTTCGACGCCTCCCTCTCCTTCTCTGCGCATATCCAGCAGATAGCCAAGACCTGTCGCTTCTTCCTCTATAACATTAGCAAAACTCACCCTTTCCTCTCTGAGCACACTACCCGAACTCTTATCCACTCTCTTATTACATCTCGCCTTGACTACTGCAACCTACTCCTCACTGGCCTCCCACTTAGCCATCTATCCCCCCTTCAGTCTGTTCAAAACTCTGCCGCACGTCTTATCTTCCGCCTGGACCGATATACTCATATCACCCCTCTTCTCAAGTCACTTCACTGGCTTCCAATCAGGTACCGCATACAGTTCAAGCTTCTCCTATTAACTTACAAATGCACTCAATCTGCAGCTCCTCCTTACCTTTCTGCCCTCATCTCCCATTACATTCCTACCCGTAACCTCCGCTCTCAAGACAAATCACTCCTTTCATTACCCTTCTCCACGACCGCCAACTCCAGGCTTCGCCCTTTCTGCCTCGCCTCACCGTATGCTTGGAATAAACTCCCTGAGCCCATACGCCAGGCCCCCTCCCAGCCCATCTTCAAATCCTTGCTCAAAGCCCAGCTCTTCAATATTGCCTTCGGCACCTAACCACTTACCTCTATTCAGAAATCTAGACTGCCCCAATTTGACATTTCGTCCTTTAGATTGTAAGCTCCTTTGACATTTCGTCCTTTAGATTGTAAGCTCCTTTGAGCAGGGACTGTCCTTCTTTGTTAAACTGTACAGCGCTGCGTAACCCTAGTAGTGCTCTAGAAATGTCAAGTAGTAGTAGTAGTCTTGGGCTGTCGGGTCCACCAAAATGGCAGAGGGTGGCTAAAGGGGGTGGCCACTTGAAATGCAATGTCTGCAAAAACTATGCCTGAGGCTGCTGCTAGTTGAACGGTGTGTCGGCGGAGGCCGATTGGCTTGGATATTGCTAGAATGACTCCAGGCAACAGATGATCTGCTGGATTGTTTGCTTCCGGAGCTGGACTGGTTGAGCCATGTTTCTGGTTGATGAGCTATCTTGCTTGTTTCTGACTTTTTCTTAGTTATAATGAGCTTGTTTTAGTGTTTTGTCTGAGTTCTTTATAATATACGTTTGGGGGGGGGGGTTATTCTGTTATGACGTGTACTTTCTTGTGGGGGGGGGGACCGCCCTGTGGAATGCACTTCCTCTACAAAGCAGCCTCTCTGTATAGATGGGACTGCTTTATATTTGGATGGAGTGGGAGAGTGAGGGTGGGGGACGGGGGGAGGAGAGATGGGGTGGGAGCTCTGGGGTCCATTAGAAGGAAAGTTGAGGTGTGGAAGAGCAGGAGAGGTCTGTAGGGGGAATGGTTCTTAAGGGTCCCTGGTTTTTCAGGTTCATCTGGGTTCTTGTTCTTTTAAAGACTATCATATGGATAGGATAATTTTGATCAGTTACAGTGCTAGAGGCCTCAATTCACTGATAAAGCAACAGCTTTTATTTAAAGAACTTAAGTTGACAAATGCCACAATAGCATATGTGAAAAACTGTAGGCACAGGAAATATCCCACCATATACTATGCTTCTAATGTTGTCCAAAAGAAAAAAAGGGACGTTTTGATAGCTTTATCCCATAAATATCTGTTGGTGGTTCAGAAGGTGGTGAGGGATAAAGAGGGACGATAGCTTCTCTTGGTTCAGTTGAGTTCTGTGACCTATACTTTGCTCAGTGTATATACTCCTAATGAGAATCAGGGGGTGTTTTTACAGGATTTAAGTTTAGTACTTTTAAAACATGCTCAAGACAGTATTCTATTAGGGGGTGACTTCAACAGTCTTATATTAACTCCTTTGCTGGACAATTCCTCGCGGCAGTCATTTATGCCCGAATGGATTGGCAAGCCTTCCTGACTAGGTGGGGTTTGTTGACTTGTGGAGGGCCACCTTTCCTGGAGAGAAGGAATATACATTCTACTCAGCAGTGCATAAAGCTTACTCTTGCATTGATTATTGGTTTGCGGATTTAGAAATACAGCGGCAAGCTCAGGCCTCATGTATCTGGCCTCATATGTGGTCAGATCATTCTCCAGTGCAACTTGAGTTGTTAGTAGGGGTGGATCAGAATGGCCATCGGTATTGGCGTCTTAATACGTTCTTTTGCAAGACCCAGTCAATGTGAGTCAGGTGAAGAGGGATCTGTTAGACTTTATCAAATATAATGATACTGGGGAGATTAACCTGGGAAGGACATAATACGGTCATGCAGAGGAACCTTATTGCTTTGCAGGCTCATCTTAAAGCTACACAAGAGAGTAAGGAGAGGGGAACTAATGACCTTAGAACATCAGGTAAAGGTCTTGGGCTCAGCTTTTAAGGGGGGGGGGGATTTGCACAGATTTTGGGTAGAGCTGTGTGAGCTGCAGTTGACTGAGGTGGTGACCACGTTACAGCAAGTACAACGACAGCATTTTGGATTTGGTAATCGAGCCAGCCACCTTCTTGCTTGTAAATTGCAGAAAAGGGCAGCACAGAACTCACATCAGCCCTGTTCGAGATGAGGCAAGCGTACTGCATACATCCACAGCAAGTGTGAGAGATGCTTTCAGAACAACTTTACAGTCCAGATATTGCCTCCATGGCAGAGGATATACAATCTTTTCTCCGAGGACAAGCAGGCTGCTTGTTCTCACAATTGGGTGACGTCCACGGCAGCCCCAGGAACGGAAATCTTCCTAGCAACAAAAAGTTGCCTTCAAGCCTTCAAGCTTGGCCATCTTCCCGCCCGTCGCGCGAGAGTCCCGCTTTACTTCTTTTTTCTCCGCGGTTAGGGAGTGACTGCTTGCGGTCTCTCTTCGTGCGCCCTGAAAGAGCCTTCGCTTATTTTTCAGTTTTTTGTCTCCTTTTTCCTCATTTTCTTTTTCTTTAACGTTGTTTCTCTTAAATATATATTTTTTAAAACCTTTATTTCTTAGTTTTGGTCCTTTTAAGTTTTCTCATTTTTGTGCCTTTATTTTTGGCACAATCGAGAATTTTGATTTCACCGCCTCTGTTTTCTGTCCATTTTCATTGAGGACACCCAGCGGCTTCAAGAAGTGTACTCGGTGCAACCGGACAATCTCAGGTACCGACCCCCACGCGTGGTGTCTTCAGTGCCTTGGGCCCGACCATCGCCCAGACGCATGTAAGTTGTGTCTTAGCTTGAAAAAGCGGACACAGGCATTGAGACAAGCTCAGCGGGAATGACTGTATGGAGCTTCATCCGGTTCTTCGGCGTCAATGACAACAGTGGTGCCAAGGTCGGCAGCGTCAATATTGGCACCGGATTTGGCATCGACTTTGGGAGCGTAGGTAATGGCTGTCCGGAGACCACACGCTGGGAGCAGTGAGCCATCGATTGGGTCTCCACCTGTCTCGAAGACTCATGCTGTGCACGCCCCACGGGACCGACCACTCTCGAACCCGACCCCGAGGAGGCGTGTGGATTCCACGTCGGTACCGAGGAGTATCAATGACGTGCATCGAGTGAAGGCGAAGCATCATCATTGGTCTCCTTCTAAGCATGGTACCGGGAGCTCCGGACCGTCAAAGGATTCGGCACCCATGAAGCGCCGACTCCGGGAGGAGCGCTCACCCTCCCATTCAGGAGGTGTTGGTGCATCGGTCTTCGGACAGCCCGGTACCGCCTCCTCAACAGATTCTGGACCCGATTCCTGCACCGACCCCGCAGCCTTGCTCGACAGCGACTCTGGACGAGCGCATCCGAGCCATTCTTCCAGGTTTGCTGGAAGGTTTGCTACGTCAGCCTGTTCTGGTGCTGGGGGTGCTTGCACTTTCGGCACCGTTGATGGAAGCCGCAGCTGGCTTTGGCCCTGTGGTGAGGTCCCTGACGCCGGTACCACCTGCGGCATCGGTGTCAGCTGCCACCCAGGTCGACTCCCCGTCGACATCGATAAAGGGAGCTTCATTGCCATCGGCATGGGAGTCGACTTCTCGGCACCGCCATCGGGGACGTGGTTCCTCGGCGTCGAGATGGGCCCGGTTTCGGACTGCAGTTCAGGAACTCTTGTCCGATACTGAGGAGGATGCCTTGTGGGATCAGGGAGAGGATCCCAGATATTTCTCTTCTGAGGAGTCTTGTGGTCTTCCCTCCTACTCCTTCACCAGAAAGAAAGCTTTCTCCTCCGGAGAGTCTTTCTTTCTCTTCATTTGTCCGGGAAATGTCTGTGGTTATTCCCTTCCCTGTGGTATCTTAGGATGAGCCCAAGACTGAGATGCTCGAGGTCCTTGACTATCCTTAGCCACCTACGGAATCATCCACTGTTCCTCTGTATAATGTCCTTAAAGAGACATTGCTGAGGAACTGGAAGAAACCTTTAACTAATCCCACCATTCCCAAAAAAGCTGAGTCCCAATATCGGATTCATGGAGAACCTGAGTTGATGAAGTCGCAGTTACCTCACGACTCTATGATTGTGGATTCCGCTCTCAAGAGGGCCAAAAGTAGTAGAGATTTCGCCTTGGCGCCCCCGGGGTGGGAATCTAGAACTCTTGACTCGTTTGGGAGGAAGGCCTATCAGTCCTCTATGCTCGTGTCCAAAATTCAGTCATACCAGCTCCACACGAGCGTCCACATGCGGAACAATGTAAAGCAACTGGCGGACTTGGTGGACAAGCTCCCTCCGGAGCACGCCAGGCCTTTTCAGGAGGTGGTCAGGCAGCTGAAGGCGTGTCGTAAATTACTGTCCAGGGGTGCTTACGACTCTTTTGATGTTGCATCCAGGGCCGCTGCTCAGGGTATAGTGATGCGCAGACTCTCATGGCTGCGTGCCTCTGACCTGGACAATAGAGTCCAGCAGCGGATTGCGGATGTCCCTTGCCGGGGGGATAACATTTTTGGCGAGAAAGTCAAGCAGGTGGTCAAACAGCTCTACCAGCGGGAAACCGCTATGGACAATATCTCCCGCCAGGCGCCTTTAGCCTCTACCTCATCAGGTAGACGATTTTTCCAGGGAAGGAGGAGTGCCCCCTATGCCTCCAATAGGCGTAGGTACATTCCTCCTTCCCGACAGCCTTCTCAGGCTCAGCCCCAGGCGCGCGCGCTCGTTCTCATCAATAGCGTGCGCCTAGACAGGCCCCTGCAGCTACCCAGCAAAAGCAATGGATGGGCTTTTGACTGGCTCCAGCTGAGCATAGCCGCTATCAAAGTGTCCGTGCCGGACGATCTACCGGTCGGAGGGAGGTTAAAATTTTTTCACCAAAGGTGGCCTCTCATAACCTCCGATCGGTGGGTTCTTCAAATAGTCCGGTTAGGATACTCCCTCAATTTGATCTCCAAACCTCCAAATTGCCCACCGGGAGCTCAGTCCTTCAGCTTCCAGCACAGGCAGGTACTTGCAGAGGAACTCTCCGCCCTTCTCAGTGCCAATGCGGTCGACCCCATTCTACCAGGGCAAGAAGGGCTGGGTTCTATTCCAGGTACTTCCTTGTGCAAAAGAAAACAAGGGGGATGCATCCCATCCTAGACCTAAGGGCCCTGAACAAATTTCTGGTCTGAGAAAAGTTCAGGATGGTTTCCCTGGGCACCCTTCTCCCCATGATTCAGCAAAACGATTGGCTATGCTTTCTGGACTTAAAGGATGCTTATACACACATCCCGATACGTCCAGCTCACAGGAGGTATCTTCGATTCCATCTGGGAGCGCAGCACTTCCAGTATTGTGTGCTGCCCTTTGGTCTCGCGTCTGCGCCCAGGGTGTTTACAAAATGCCTGGCAGTAGTTGCAGCGTCGCTACTCAGACTGGGAATGCATGTGTTCCCTTATCTCAACGATTGGCTAGTGAAGAACACCTCGGAGGCAGAAGCTCTACAGTCCATGCAGATGACTATTCAACTGCTGGCGCTACTCGGGTTTGTGATAAATTATCCCAAGTCCCATCTTCTCCCTGTTCAAAGATTGGAATTTATTGCAGCTCTGCTGAATTCACAGACGGCTCGCGCCTATCTCCCCGAGACAAGAGCAGACAATCTTCTGTCTCTAGTTTCCATAGCCAGAGCGTCTCAGAGGATCACAGCTCGGCAGATATTGACTTCTAGGCCATATGGCCTCCACAGTTCATGTGACACCCATGGCCCGTCTTCATATGAAATATGCTCAATGGACCCTAGCTTCCCAGTGGTATCAGGCTGCCGGGAATCTAGAGGATGTGATCCAGCTGTCCACCGAATTTCACAATTCCCTTCAGTGGTGGACAATTCGATCCAATTTGACCCTGGGACGTCCTTTTCAAATTCCTCAGCCTCACAAAGTGCTGACAATGGATGCATCCCTCCTGGGGTGGGGAGCTGATGTAGATGGGCTTCACACTCAGGGAGTTTGGTCCCTCCAGGAAAAAGATCTTCAGATCAATCTCCTGGAGTTGCGAGCGGTCTGAAATGCTCTAAAGGCTTTCAGAGATCAGCTGTCCTATCAAATTATCCAAATTCAGACAGACAATCAGGTTGCAATGTATTACATCAACAAGCAGGGGGGCACCAGATCTCGCCCCCTGTGTCGGGAAGCTGTGGGCTCGCCGTTACAGCATGTTTCTCCAGACCACATACCTGGCAGCGTAAACAAAAGTCTGGCCGATAGGTTAAGCAGGGTAATACAACCTCACGAGTGGTCCCTCAATTTGCGCGTTCTACGCCAGATCTTCCGAGCGTGGGGCACCCCCTCGGTGGATCTTTTTGCCACTTAGGTCAATCACGAAGTTCTTCTGTTCCAGACTTCAGGCCCACGACAGACTAGCATCGGATGCTTTTCTCCTTCATTGGGGGAAGGGCCTTCTGTACGCATATCCTCCCATACCTCTGGTGGGGAAGATTTTGCTGAAACTCAAGCAAGACTGCGGGACCATGATTCTGCTCCTTTTTGGCCACGTCAGATTTGGTTCCCTCTTCTTCTGGAGTTGTCCAGGACATTGGACTGCTTTCCAACCCTCATTACTCTGAACGAGGGGGCGCTTCTGCATCCCAGCCACCAGTCTCTGGCTCTCACGGCCTGGATGTTGAGAGCGTAGACTTCGCCTCCTTGGGTCTTTCTGAGGGTGTCTCCCGAGTCTTGCTTGCTTCCAGGAAAGATTCCACGAAGAGGTGTTACTCTTTTAAATGGAGGAAGTTTGCCGTCTGGTTTGACAGCAAGGCCCTGGATCCTCGCTCTTGTCCTACACAGACCCTGCTTGAATACCTTCTGCACTTGTCAGAGTGGTCTCAAGACCACCTCCATAAGGGTTCATCTTAGTGCGATTAGTGCTTTTCATTATCGTGTAGAAGGTGAGCATTTTTCTGGACAGCCTTTAGTTGTTCGCTTCATGAGAGGTTTGCTTTTGTCAAAGCCCCCTGTCAAACCTCACCAGTGTCATGGGGTCTCAACGTCGTTCTCACCCAGCTGATGAAGCCTCCTTTTGATCCACTGAATTCCTGCAATCTGAAGTACTTGACCGGGAAGGTCATTTTCTTGGTGGCTGTTACTTCAGCTCGTAGGGTCAGTGACTCCAAGCCTTAGTAGTGCATGCTCCTTATCTCAAATTTCATCATAACAGAGTAGTCCTCTGCACGCACCCTAAGTTCTTGCCGAAGGTGGTGTCGGAGTTCCATCTGAACCAGTCAATTGTCTTGCCAACATTTTTTCCCCGTCCGCATACCCGCCCTGCTGAACGTCAGTAGCACACATTGGACAGCAAAAGAGCATTGGCCTTCTATGTGGAGCAGACAAGCCCCTTCAGACAGTCCGCCCAAATGTTTGTTTCCTTTGATCCGAACAGAAGGGGAGTCGCAGTCGGGAAATGCACCATCTCCAATTGGCCAGCAGATTGCATTTCCTTCACTTATGCCCAAGCTGGGCTGACTCTTGAGGGTCATGTCACGACTCATAGTGTTAGAGCCATGGCAGCGTTGGTGGCCCACTTGAAGTCAGCCACTATTGAAGAGATATGCAAGGCTGCGACGTGGTCATCAGTCCACACATTCACATCTCACTACTGCCTTTAGCAGGATAGCCGACACGACAGTCAGTTTGGGCAGTCGGTGCTGCAGAATCTGTTTGGGGTTTAGAATCCAACTCCACTCCACTAGGCCCATTTTTATTCTGTTCCAGGTTGCACTCTCAGTTAGATGTTTTCTTCGTAGGTCAATCCTTGTTATATCCTTGCCGTTGCGAGGCCCAGTTGACCTTTTTTGTTGTTTTGAGTGAGCCTGGGTGCTAGGGATACCCCAATCGTGAGAACAAGTAGCCTGCTTGTCCTCGGAGAAAGCGAAGATACATACCTGTAGCAGGTATTCTCCGAGGACAGCAGGCTGATTGTTCCAACAAACCCGCCCGCCTCCCCTTTGGAGTTGTCCTTTCTTTGTTATTGCTTTGTAATTTAACTAAAGTGGGACTGTCGCGCTACGGGCGGGAATATGGCCACGCATGCGCAGTGCCCGCGTTTGCGTACTTGAAGGTTCTAGCAAACATTTTGTTGCTGGGAAGATTTCTGTTCCTGGGGCTGCCGTGGATGTCACCCAATCGTGAGAACAATCAGCCTGCTGTCCTCGGAGAATACCTGCTACAGGTATGTATCTTTGCTATTTAGCCTCTCTCAATGTTCCTCAGGTGTCGGCTTCAGATGTTGATAATTTATCTCACCCCGTTGAATTAGATGAGGTCCATTGGACTATTAAGAGCCTTCATGTTGGGAAGGCTCCAAGGCTGGATGGTTTTACGATTAAGTACTATAAATGTTTTGGGAAGCATTTGACCCCATTATTACATCATGTATTTAATGAGACGAATGGACATTTGCCGGACTTCTGGAGACAAGCAGATATCACTGTGCTGCCCAACCCAGGGAAGGACCCACAGTTTTGTGGTTCTTATCAACCCATTTCCTTGTTTAATACAGATTATAAGATATTTACAAAAATTTGGCCCAGCACCTCCAAAGGGTATTACCTTATTTGATTCACAGTGATCAGTCTGGTTTTGTGGTGCGTTGTCAGACCTATGATAATGTTGGTAGAGCCATACATATTATCCAGCAGGTCCATAGAGGTCATACCCCTGTGCTTTTCCTGTCTCTAGAAGCCGAAAAGGCGTTTAATAGGGTTCACTGGACTTTGCTGTTTGAGCTTTTGGGTAAGATGGGATTCTCTGACCATTTCATTACTTGGCTTCATCAGCTCTATGCTCGGCCAGAAGCCTGTATAAAAATCAATAAAAATCAATGACACCTATACGCCCACCTTTTACTTTACACCGAGGCATACGGCAGGGATGTGCTTTATCCCCATTGTTATTAGTTATTGTTACTGAACCATTAGCACACACCATTAGACAGCAGTTCCTGATTACTGGGCTTCGGTGGGAAGTTGACAAACATAAATTACAACTGTTTACAGATGATATTTTACTGACGCTCGCTTACAGACCTGAGTACTTCCCTGTTATACCTGGAAGCGGAGCTGGGGCGATATGGGGCTTTATCAGGCTTGAATCTTAATTTGGATGTAGGAACAGTAACATCCTTACAGTCTCAATTTCCATACCATTGGGAACCACATCATGTCAGATATCTTGGAGTTGACTTGACCTCCAATATCAATGAGGCAAATTTCCCTCCCAAAGTAGAGGAGCTTTTTAGAGACTTAGATAGATGGGAAGGCCTTAGTCTTTCATAGGTGGGTAGGATCAACGTGATTAAATGAT
Source organism: Microcaecilia unicolor (assembly GCF_901765095.1). Taxonomy (NCBI): domain Eukaryota; kingdom Metazoa; phylum Chordata; class Amphibia; order Gymnophiona; family Siphonopidae; genus Microcaecilia; species Microcaecilia unicolor. Next base: position 180,406,132 of record NC_044031.1, read on the forward strand.
GCTGTTGCCCAAATTGCTCTAATTATTGATGGCCCGACCTCTCCCGATACCAACGTTTTTTTTGTCAGGCTTAAAAGGAGGATATTTAGATATATTTGGAATAAACATCCACCTAAGGTGCGAGCTAAAGACTTGCACCATCCCATACAGCAGGGGGGATAGCAGTACAGTCTATTCGGCTCTGTATTCTGACAGACTGAGTAGCACATGATTCTAAAGTATGGGTGAACATGGAACAACAGTAGTGGATGGGCTCAACGCTCTTGTGGATGGTTCCCTGGCTTTTTTATCCTGAAACTCAGGAGAGTACCTGTGAGTATTGGCAGTCAATTGCAGATGTGGTATGACATAAGGAAAAAGTTTTTCACTAATAGGGCTTATTTCTCACAAACGCCTATACGCTGTGCTCCTGGATTTGTCCCTGGATGGGAGGAGGGAATTTATTAGAAAGAGGGAATATATTGACAGTGGGAGTCCAAGGGGCTGTATGTACTTGGACAGATATGGGAGGAGGGGGACCTTTTATTGTTTCAAGATCTACAGGAAGAATATGGCGTGTCCTACCACCAGATTTTTCATATAGACAAGTATGGGATTATATCTATAGGAAAGCACGTGGAGACCTTCTTAATAAAACACTATTGGAAAGGGCTATGAGAGGGGGAGAAGATAAAGGTTGTATCTCCTGATTATATTGATCCCTACTGCTAGCTTCTTCCCCCCTGGATTATTATATTTATTGTTGGGAGAGTGATTTGGGGGCAACGTATGAGTGGAAGAAATAGGAAATGAGTTTTAAATATCTCTTTAAATTATCTGTCAGTATATTGACTGAAATTGAACATAAAATGTTTTTTCTTTGGTACTACACCCCACAAAGGGTCTTGAAACTTTTTAAGTATGGTACGGGACTCTGTTGGCACAATAGTGGTATGGTGGTGGACGTGTATCTTGTGTGGTGGACCTGTCCTGTGATACAAAACTATTGGAGAGAGGTACATGCCATGGTACAGCAAATATCAGGGGCTCTGTATCCCTTATGAGCTACAAATTTTGTCTTCTCTGGACAAGCAGGCCTATAATTCTCACAATTGGGTAACGCAGTCCCACATTGCCCGTTCCAGAGCTTATAACAAGCTTTACAAGAGCTTTGTGGAGCGTGAGACATACTCCATCGCACATGCGTGGGTACCTTCCCGCCCGATTAGCACTGGCAGTGGCATGGTAGTGCTCTTCTGCTCTGGATTTGCCAGTAACTTTATATAAATTGGATAATCTCTGCTTGATGTTGAAACTGACAGCTATCGGGACAAGACAGTTAACCAAATTTCATGCCATCTGGGCTTCGGTGGAAGTTAAAGAACATAAATTACAACTTTTTACGAATTATATTTTACTGATGCTTACAGACCCGAGTACTTTCCTGTTATAACAATTGACGGTCTACTCCAGCCAGTCAGATGTGACTGGAACCTTTCCTTTCAGTGGTTATTCTTTTCCTTGCCCTTCTCTCATATGGAGCCTTGGGGAGGGGATTTCATGGATGGGATAGTGAATATGGGGGAGGGGCAGGCTCAAGGAAGTTTGTTTCTGTATACCTGCTATCTGGTTTATGTTCTGTTCTGAAAATGTTTAGTAAAATAAAAAGAATTTTTAAAAAAGCTGCTCCCAGGCACACAGAAACACATTTTTTTTTTTTGCCAATATTAAGTTTTATAAAATCACTGCTCCCTCTAGACATGAAGAGACATCAACATGCAGTCCTGCAGCTACTTTACAAGAGGCTTTTAGTCCGGCAGAGCTTCTTGTAAAATACTGTGGGAATTTAACATGCCCCAACCTGGATGTCTAAATTCTCCTCTTCATGTTCTATCTGAAAGTGGTGTTCGTGAGTCGTCTTATAGAGCCTTAGGAGATCCTTCTGTGGGAATATCAGATTATCCCTTCTCAGCAATATTTGTTCTTAAACAACATAGCTGTGAATGGTACAGCCTCTTCTCCCTGGCTAAACCATCTATTCATTTTATTAGCATCCTGTCTTTTTGTCTTTTTTTCTTTTTTTCGGATGAAAGATTACACACTGTTTTGTGCTTCTGTAGAGGTCTATTATTTCTATAATAATCCCATTATTTTCCCTGTGTGCAACTTTCTTGCTGTAAGTTTCTCAGCTGGAAATTTGCAGACAAAAAATATTCATTTTTTTCTGTTTTGTTTTCTTTCATTGGATTTATTTTTCATTTTCTTTCATATTGTTTTAGCACACACTGTTTCATATTATCATTTACCACAATGAATTATCGCACACTAAACAAAATAGCATATGCTAAAATGTATTAGTGTGCATTAATTTACTTAGAGTAGGCTAAAATTTGTAGCATGTTCTAAGACAGTGACACAAAAATGTACACCCCTCTTACCCTCAGCCTTGCATTAAACACATCAAATTTAACTGGCAGGCCAAAACAGCCTCTAGGCCAGTTGGTTTTGGCAGGATAAAATATTTCCAGCAAGGCGGCAAGTTGCAATGATTTGAACATCTGTCCACTGGAAACTGGACTGCAGCCATAAACTCATTTAACATAGGCCAGAGAACAGCTGTCAGTATAATACTTTTGGGAATTAGCATTACAGTTGGATCCAAATCGGCAGTAACCTTAATATTCCTGTGTCAGTCCCTCTCCTATCTTCCGGTTGCTGCTGAGCTAGTGTTCTGTAGTTTCTCCGAGGACAAGCAGGCTGCTTGTTCTCACTGATGGGTGACGTCCACGGCAGCCCCTCCAATCGGAACACTTTCTAGCAAAGTCCTTTGCTAGTCCTCGCGCGCCGATGCGCACCGCGCATGCGCGGCCGTCTTCCCGCCCGAACCGGCTCGTGCCGGCCAGTCTTCTTTTGTCCGCGCTCGGTACGGTCGTGTTTCGCCGTTCGCGCCACAAAGTTCACCTCGCACGTCGTTCTTCGACTTGTTCAAAAAAAGAAGAAAAAAGGTGTCGGGAGGAGGCCTTTTGGTTTTCTCCCTTCCCGTACTTCGAGTTTTTTGCCCCGGTAAGTTTTCTTTCGTCGTCGGAGTAGGCCCTATTTAGGCCTCGGTCGAAGTTTTTCTTCCCCCTATTTTTGTGGTGCCATTTTCGCCATTTCGAGTTTTGATCTCGCCGGCGCGATTTTTTCGCCCTTGACATCGAAGTCTTCCAGCGGCTTCAAGAAGTGCACCCAGTGCGCCCGGGTAATCTCGCTCACTGACAGGCACGCGTCGTGTCTTCAGTGTCTGGGGGCTGGGCACCGCCCTCAGGCCTGTAGTCTATGTTCCCTCTTACAAAAGCGGACTCAGGTAGCGAGGTTAGCCCAGTGGAACATTTTGTTCTCGGGCTCTTCGTCGGCATCGGCACCGGGAGTATCAACTGCCTCGACGTCGTCGGCGCCCGGACCTTCATCCTCGCCCCCGATTGCATCGAGTGCATCGAGGCATCGACCCTCTGCATCGGGGCGACATCGGTGGGCTGCGTCGGTGTCGGTGGTATCGAGACCTCCTCGTTTGCTGATGTCGTCGGACGGTGGTACTTCGTCTGGAGTGCAGGAGAGGGCTGTCCATTCCCCTGCTGGTGGCGGTGAGCCTTCGGGGTGGGTCTCCCCCTACCCTGAGGGCTCCTGCGGTACAGCCCCCCCCCCCCCCCCCCCCCGAGACCGACCCTCTTCGGCCTCGGCCCCGAGGAAGAGACGGCTGGATTCTACGTCCTCCTCGTCGGTGCCGGGAAGCTCCGGTGACGTGCTTCGTTCCAAAAAATCGAAGAAGCATCGTCACCGGTCCCCTTCCCGTGTCGGCACCGAGAGCTCTGGGTCGCCGAGGGAGTCGGCACCCAGTAAGCATCGGCACCGAGAGGACCGCTCGCCCTCTGTTCAAGAGGTGTCGATGCGCTCCCCCTTGGACAGCCCGGAACAGGTTCTGACATCGACTCCTGCATCGGCTTCCATGTCTTTTTCCACAGCCGCTCTGCACGAGAGCCTCCGGGCCGTTCTCCCAGAGATCCTGGGAGAGCTGTTGCGCCCTTCCCCTCCGGTACCGGGGCGGTACCGTCGAGCCACGCGCCGGCTGGCCCATTGTCCGGGGTGAGGTCTCCGACATCGGTGCCGCTTGCGGTACCGACTGCGGTAGCCTCCCAGGAAGGCTCCCCGACTACGTCGGCGGAAGGAGCTTTGCCGGTGCGGGCGAGGGAGTCTACCTCTCGACGCTCCCACCGTGGCCGTGGTTCCACGGAGTCGAGCCGGGCACGGTTGCAGACACAGGTCCGTGAACTTGTGTCTGACACCGATGGTGAGGCCTCGTGGGAAGAGGAAGAAAACATCAGATATTTCTCTGACGAGGAGTCTGAGGGTCTTCCTTCCGATCCCACTCCCTCTCCTGAAAGACAGCTTTCCCCTCCTGAGAGCCTGTCTTTCGCTTCCTTTGTCCGGGAGATGTCTACGGCCATCCCCTTCCCGGTGGTTGTGGAGGACGAGCCCAGGGCTGAAATGTTTGAGCTCCTGGACTATCCTTCTCCACCTAAGGAAGCGTCCACAGTACCCATGCATCATGTCCTCAAAAAGACATTGCTGGCGAACTGGACCAAGCCATTAACTAATCCCCACATTCCCAAGAAGATCGAGTCCCAGTACCGGATCCATGGGGACCCAGAGCTGATGCGCACTCAGTTGCCTCACGACTCTGGAGTTGTGGATTTGGCCCTAAAGAAGGCCAAGAGTTGTAGAGAACATGCTTCGGCGCCCCCGGGCAAGGACTCTAGAACCTTGGACTCCTTTGGGAGGAAGGCCTACCATTCTTCTATGCTCGTGGCCAAGATTCAGTCCTACCAGCTCTACACGAGCATACACATGCGGAACAATGTGCGGCAGTTGGCGGGCTTGGTGGACACGCTCCCCCCTGAGCAAGCCAAGCCATTTCAGGAGATGGTCAGGCAGCTGAAGGCGTGCAGAAAATTCCTGGCCAGAGGGGTGTATGACACCTTTGATGTTGCGTCCAGGGCCGCTGCTCAAGGTGTGGTGATGCGCAGACTCTCATGGCTGCGTGCCTCCGACCTGGAGAATAGAATCCAGCAGCGGATTGCGGACTCGCCTTGCCGTGCGGATAATATTTTTGGAGAAAAAGTCGAGCAGGTGGTAGAGCAGCTCCACCAGCGGGACACCGCATTCGACAAGTTCTCCCGCCGGCAGCCTTCAGCCTCTACCTCTACAGGTAAAAGATTTTTCGTGGGAAGGAAGACTGTTCCCTACTCTTCTGGCAAGCGTAGGTACAATCCTCCTTCTCGACAGCCTGCGGCCCAGGCTAAGCCCCAGCGCGCTCGCTCTCGTCAGCAGCGTGCGCCTCAGCAAGGCCCCTCGGCTCCCCAGCAAAAGCAAGGGACGAGCTTTTGACTGGCTCCAGCAGAGCATAGCCGACATCCAAGTGTCAGTGCCGGGCGACCTGCCAGTCGGAGGGAGGTTGAAAGCTTTTCACCAAAGGTGGCCTCTCATAACCTCCGATCAGTGGGTTCTCCAAATAGTCCGGCAAGGATACACCCTCAATTTGGCCTCAAAACCTCCAAATTGTCCACCGGGAGCTCAGTCTTACAGCTTCCAGCACAAGCAGGTACTTGCAGAGGAACTCTCCGCCCTTCTCAGCGCCAATGCGGTCGAGCCCGTGCCATCCGGGCAAGAAGGGCTGGGATTCTATTCCAGGTACTTCCTTGTGGAAAAGAAAACAGGGGGGATGCGTCCCATCCTAGACCTAAGGGCCCTGAACAAATATCTGGTCAAAGAAAAGTTCAGGATGCTTTCCCTGGGCACCCTTCTCCCCATGATTCAGGAAAACGATTGGCTATGTTCTCTGGACTTGAAGGACGCCTACACGCACATCCCGATACTGCCAGCTCACAGACAGTATCTGCGATTTCAGCTGGGCACACGTCACTTCCAGTACTGTGTGCTACCCTTTGGGCTCGCCTCTGCGCCCAGAGTGTTCACCAAGTGCTTGGCTGTAATAGCAGCGGCACTTCGCAGACTGGGGGTACACGTGTTCCCATATCTCGACGATTGGTTGGTGAAGAACACATCCGAGGCAGGAGCCCTGCAGTCCATGCAGATGACTATTCGCCTCCTGGAGCTACTGGGGTTTGTGATAAATTACCCAAAGTCCCATCTTCTCCCAGTGCAGAAACTCGAATTCATAGGAGCTCTGCTGGATTCTCGGACGGCTCGCGCCTATCTCCCAGAGACGAGAGCCAACAACTTGTTGTCCCTCGTCTCGCGGGTGCGAGCGTCCCAGCAGATCACAGCTCGGCAGTTGTTGAGATTGCTGGGCCACATGGCCTCCACAGTTCATGTGACTCCCATGGCCCGCCTTCACATGAGATCTGCCCAATGGACCCTAGCTTCCCAGTGGTTTCAGGCTGCTGGGGATCTAGAAGACGTGATCCACCTGTCCACGAGTTTTCTCGAATCCCTGTATTGGTGGACAATTTGGTCCAATTTGACTCTGGGACGTCCTTTCCAAATTCCTCAGCCACAAAAAGTGCTGACCACGGATGCGTCTCTCCTGGGATGGGGAGCTCATGTCGATGGGCTTCACACCCAAGGAAGCTGGTCCCTCCAGGAACGTGATCTGCAGATCAATCTTCTGGAGTTACGAGCGATCTGGAACGCTCTGAAGGCTTTCAGAGATCAGCTGTCCCATCAAATTATCCAAATTCAGACAGACAACCAGGTTGCCATGTACTACGTCAACAAGCAGGGGGGCACCGGATCTCGCCCCCTGTGTCAGGAAGCCGTCAGCATGTGGCTCTGGGCTCGCCGTCACGGCATGGTGCTCCAAGCCACATATCTGGCAGGCGTAAACAACAGTCTGGCCGACAGGTTGAGCAGGATTATGCAACCTCACGAGTGGTCGCTCAATTCCCGCATAGTGCGACAGATCTTCCAGGTGTGGGGCACCCCCTTGGTAGATCTCTTCGCATCTCGAGCCAACCACAAAGTCCCTCAGTTCTGTTCCAGGCTTCAGGCCCACGGCAGACTGGCATCGGATGCCTTCCTCCTGGACTGGGGGGAGGGTCTGCTGTATGCTTATCCTCCCATACCTCTGGTGGGGAAGACTTTGTTGAAACTCAAGCAAGACCGAGGCACCATGATTCTGATTGCTCCTTTTTGGCCGCGTCAGATCTGGTTCCCTCTTCTTCTGGAGTTGTCCTCCGAAGAACCGTGGAGATTGGAGTGTTTTCCGACCCTCATCACACAGGACGAAGGGGCGCTTCTGCATCCCAACCTCCAGTCTCTGGCTCTCACGGCCTGGATGTTGAGAGCGTAGACTTTGCCTCTTTGGGTCTGTCAGAGGGTGTCTCCCGCATCTTGCTTGCTTCCAGGAAAGATTCCACTAAGAGGAGTTACTTCTTTCTATGGAGGAGGTTTGCCGTCTGGTGTGACAGCAAGGCCCTAGATCCTCGCTCTTGTCCTACACAGACCCTGCTTGAATACCTTCTGCACCTGTCTGAGTCTGGTCTAAAGACCAACTCTGTAAGGGTTCACCTTAGTGCAATCAGTGCATACCATTACCGTGTGGAAGGTAAGCCAATCTCAGGACAGCCTTTAGTTGTTCGCTTCATGAGAGGTTTGCTTTTGTCAAAGCCCCCTGTCAAGCCTCCTACAGTGTCATGGGATCTCAGTGTCGTTCTCACCCAGCTGATGAAACCTCCTTTTGAGCCACTGGATTCCTGCCATCTGAAGTACTTGACCTGGAAGGTCATTTTCTTGGTGGCAGTTACTTCAGCTCGTAGAGTCAGTGAGCTTCAGGCCCTGGTAGCCCAGGCCCCTTACACCAAATTTCATCATAACAGAGTAGTCCTCCACACTCACCCTAAGTTCTTGCCAAAGGTTGTGTCTGAACCAGTCAATTGTCTTGCCAACATTCTTTCCCCGTCCTCATTCCTGCCCTGCTGAACGTCAGCTGCACACATTGGACTGCAAGAGAGCATTGGCCTTCTATCTGGAGCGGACACAGCCCAACAGACAGTCCGCCCAATTGTTTGTTTCTTTTGATCCCAACAGGAGGGGAGTGGCTGTGGGAAAACGCACCATATCCAATTGGCTAGCAGATTGCATTTCCTTCACTTATGCCCAGGCTGGGCTGGCTCTTGAGGGTCATGTCACGGCTCATAATGTTAGAGCCATGGCAGCGTCGGTAGCCCACTTGAAGTCAGCCACTATTGAAGAGATTTGCAAAGCTGCGACATGGTCATCTGTCCACACATTCACATCTCATTACTGCCTGCAGCAGGATACCCGACGCGACAGTCGGTTCGGGCAGTCAGTGCTTCAGAATCTGTTCGGGGTTTAGAATCCAACTCCACCCCCCTAGGCCTATGTTTGTTCTGTTCCAGGCTGCACTCTCAGTTAGTTGGTAAATTTTTTAGGTCAATCTCAGTTATGTCCTCGCCGTTGCGAGGCCCAATTGACCATGGTTGTTGTTTTGAGTGAGCCTGGGGGCTAGGGATACCCCATCAGTGAGAACAAGCAGCCTGCTTGTCCTCGGAGAAAGCGAATGCTACATACCTGTAGAAGGTATTCTCCGAGGACAGCAGGCTGATTGTTCTCACAAACCCGCCCGCCTCCCCTTTGGAGTTGTGTCTTCCCTTCTCTTTGTCTTGCTACATATGAGACTGGCCGGCACGAGCCGGTTCGGGTGGGAAGACGGCCGCGCATGCGCGGTGCACATCGGCGCGCGAGGACTAGCAAAGGACTTTGCTAGAAAGTGTTCCTATTGGAGGGGCTGCCGTGGACGTCACCCATCAGTGAGAACAATCAGCCTGCTGTCCTCGGAGAACACATTCTACAGGTATGTAGCATTCGCTTTAGGGGTATACTTGTTTAGGGATGATTTGCATTTTGAAAATGAGATAGGGTTCTCAGTACAGAAGTTTTAGAGCCTGTTTCATAATAAAGGGCATACTTTTTTTTGCACTTACAGCACCCTAGGAGAGAGATGCACTAAATAGTGGGTGGTGTGGTCAGTGCCTGCCAAATATTTACTATACACGGCAGATTGACCCCTAACAGTATGTACTGCAAGACTACTACTAGGGGTATAACTGTCATTTTGAAGTTGGGTGGCCATGAAGCAAGGACAAAGGAGTATCATGTTTCCCATCCACTAGATGTTCAGGGATACCCCCAGGTGAGACCCTTAGGGTGGGGGGGGGTGGAACTTTGGAGAGTCTTGATCACTGTGGGGAGGGGGTTCTTATCTGAAGTAGGGCAGGTGATGCAGTGAGTGGGTTGGCATTAAAGGCACCAGCATTATTGGCAGCAGTGACAGTATGTGGAACATTCTACATGTTGGTCATGCCCCATCCTGCCCCAACCTTCACTGAACAATTAGCATGGGGATATTTACCATGCTGGCTGGTTTTTAGCATGTGGTAACTGTTGGCACAGGTGTGCGCTAATGGTTACCACACACCAACACCTGCACTAACTGCTTACCACTATTAGTAAACATCTCCCTTTGCTCTAAATGAAATCTGGATCATGAAAAATAAGCTTTCTGTTTTCAGGAAACACAAGACTCTGGCTTTAATAAAAGACGGCCGGGTGATCGGTGGCATCTGTTTCCGGATGTTCCTCAGCCAAGGATTTACCGAGATTGTCTTCTGTGCTGTGACATCTAATGAACAGGTCAAAGTAAGATGACCCATAATTAAGACTTATTTTTAAATTTTATTTGTAAGAAATTATGATAAAGTGGAAGTAATGGATCAAAATAAGCTTTTTGTAAAACTCATTAATTGACATTAGTTACTGAAAACTTGATTTGATATCAACCTTTTGCTTTTACGTGGTGCTGAAAGCAATATTTCATGCAGATAATACTGCTGATAGTTATTACAGACTGCTTTGGCTCTGTTCAGATAGCACCAGGGCAATGTGTGAGCAAAACAAGAATATTCCTCTGAGTTACTCAATTAGCAGCGATTTTCAATCCACTATCCAGATAAAGTTAGGAGAGCAGAAATGCTGTCCTGACTTTATCTGATTAACTGTCCAGATAGCAGCAGTTACCGTAGAATCCGGATACTCAGCACCAGCCACTATCTGGATACCAGCGCAGAATATGGCTGCCGCAACCTCTCTCAACCCAAAGTACAAGCATATAGTACATGGGCACATTTACACATGCCTTAGAGCAGGTCTAACAGTGTGCATTGGCATTTATGTGCTATAGAGCTAGTTGGGATCCTAATGTGTGAAGATGCCTATACTGTCTTTTATGTTTCAACTTTTTTATTGATGGAACATTCTGGCATGTACAACCGAATGACTTCAAAAACAATTATTAAATACAAGTGTTATGCATCTGTACAGAGTGAATATCGTTTACCATCATTATTTTATTTCGTTTTCTCCCCCCCTCTCCCCCCTCCCTTTTCCCCTCCCACATGTCCCAAATGCGACTTAGACTAGGCAATGCATATTTTTATTTTCTTTGAGTTCGTCTCTGTATAGAACCATTGTTTGCAGGTAGGCTTCTATTATCCCGGGGGGGAGCCCTTACTCTTGTGGTCCCCTCCCGGCTGAGCCACTGGCGCTGTCGAGCATTGCCCAAATGTCCATCAGATCTTAATTATCAATAACATAGTACATTGGTAACATGTATATTAATTATTCCCTTTTCATAATGATACAAGTTCTCACCAATCCCTCCTCCCCTCCGCTTGCCAACCTTTGTTCAGGAAAAGGTTTACTCTCTATATGAATAACCAGGTCTGTGTCACAACGTGTTGAGTAATAGGCTCCTACCCCTTGGATTAAGCCCTTGTAAATAAGGTCCCCATATTTGCATGAAACATTTTTTCCGTTTTGGATTACCTTTTGCCTCCCTGGCTTCCCATGTAGCCATCTCATGTATTTGGTTCCGCCAATGCCAATAGGCTGGTGGATCGGGAGATATCCATTTTTGCAATATGGTCTTGCGTGCTATCAGACTGACCTTACGACACCAAAGCCTAGGCCCTTTCGCCACTGCCGCGAACGCTGGTTGTGTGTCCAGCACGTAATGTTCCCATACCCCCCTCACCGGTGTCTGTGTCGTGGCGGTTAGGAAACATTGAATTCATCTCCAGAACATACGAACTCCAGGGCAGTCCCAAAAGGCGTGAAATAACGTGGGGTTTTCTTGGTCACATTTAACACAGTTCACGGTCCCCCCGGTGGTTATGTGTCCCCATTGCTTCCCTGACATATATGCCCTCATTACCACTCTATATCCACTCTCCCTGAGCCTTTCGTCTATAGTGAGCATCGGAATGCGTCTCAGTGTGGCCCCAACATCCCACCTCCCTAATGACCCCCCCCCCGATTCCTGTTCCCATTTTTGTTTAATATAGTCCAAGTTTTTTATGGGGGCGTTTTTCTCTATTGCTCGGCTTATAGAAGATACTGTCATTCCTATTGCTTCCAGTGTCAGGAAGAAGTTTTGTATCTGACCTCCTATTTTAGATTGGAGTGTGGATTGGTTAAGGTTAGAAATATAATGTTTAGCTTGTACAAATGCAAAATAGTCCCCCCATGCATTCCCTATCTTACTTTCTAGGTCTTCGAATTTCAGGATATCTCCATCCCTCCCTAGCAGATGTTCCACTTTTGTGATTCCCTGTGCCTCCCATCGAAGGAAGACTGAGTTAGTTTGTCCAGGCTCAAAACTCGGGTTCCCTCTAAATGTTAAGAGTTCTGATGTTCCTGGTATTCCTCCCAAGGTCCTAACTAGCTCTTTCCACGCCTTTCGCATGGATTGTAGCAAATGACAACGTTTTAACTGAGCTGGAATTTGTCCCTGTTCCAAGTGCAATAATGTGATAACATCGTACGGGGCGAAATATTCCTGTTCCATTTTCAATGGTGTGAAGACATTTGAGTGGCCTACCCAGTCTCCTATATGTCTAAGGAGACAAGCTTGGTTGTACAAAGCAAGGTCTGGCACTCCCAGTCCTCCTTTATTCCATCTCCCTCTCATCACTGCGGCCTTTATTTGGGGTTTCTTTCTCGCCCAACAGAACCTGCTAAAGGCCCGGTTAATGTTCATTAATTCTTTGCGTGTCAGTCGAAGGGGGAGTGTCTGCAGGAGATACAACCATTTGGGGAATATTACCATGCGTATTAAATTTATCCTTCCAACTAATGATAACGGGAGGCCTTCCCATCTATCTAGGCGTTGTCTTGTCCCCTCTAATAGGGCGCGTACGTTTAAGTCCTGTAGTTTTCCTAACTCCATGGTCAGTTGAATCCCCAAGTATTTAAAGGATCCTTCCGCCCAGCTTAAAGGGAACCCCTGACCCCATAGGGCCCTCACCTCCTCTGAGGAGGCCAAGGCTTCTGACTTGGTCAGGTTCAGTCTTAAACCTGCAAAATCCCCATATTCTTCCAAGATCTCCATTAGAGCCGTGAACGATGCCTTAGGTTTTGTAAGCATTACTAAGAGATCATCTGCAAAGGCTGCTATTTTGAATTCGGTCTGACCTATGTGCATACCCTGTATCGTTGGACTAGCCTCAATGTCTCTGATCAATGGGTCAAGCGATAAGACAAATAATAATGGGGATAACGGGCATCCTTGTCGGGTTCCCCTATATATCTGAAACTCCTCTGATTCCCATCCGTTGACCCGTATCTTAGCTTTTGGTCTATGATAGAGGGCTCGAATCCCTGACATAAAACGGCCTTCAAACCCATATTTCTTTAATGTGGCGAATAGGAATGCCCAGTGTACTTTGTCGAACGCCTTTTCGGCGTCAAAGCTTATTAGGAGGGATGGTGTATCTGTATGTTTCCTCCTTTCTAGAGCCCCTATGATTTTCCGCAGGTTCTTCACTATTACCCTGCCCTCCACAAATCCCGTTTGCGCTTCATGGATTAGCTTTGGCAGGACCTGTTTCATGCGGTTTGCCATAATTTTTGCTAGTAATTTTATTTCCACGTTCAATAGGGAAATTGGGCGATATGACTCTACACATTGCGGGTCCCTACCTGGCTTAGGCAGCACCACTATATGTGCTAAAGCTAGGTCTTCCGGGGGTTGTTCCTTGTCGACTATGTTATTAAAATATTTAGTTAATGTCGGAGCAATGTGTTCCCCCAGGATCTTATAAAATTCTATGCGAAACCCATCAGGGCCAGGCGCTTTCAGCAATTGTCCTTGTTTTATACCCAGCATTACTTCTGCCTCTGTAATTGGTTCATTCAATTTATCTTTATCCCTCTGGTTGAGGGCTGGTAAGTCTAAATTGTCTAAATAGAGAGACTCTGATAGTCCTCTGTCCTCCGGCTTCATGTATAGTTTGTCATAATATTTAGCAAACGCCTCACATATCTTATCTGCTGTGCGTTCCATTTTCCCTTGTTCCCCTCTCACTTGTAGGACCTGTCTTGTGTTCCCTCTCGGGTTAGCTAATCTTGCTAATAGACGCCCTGCTTTATTCCCAAATCTGTGTAAGTGAAATTTATAATATGCTTGAGACTTCGAAGCCCGCTGGTGCAACAATGTGTTTAATGTGACTTGAGTTTCCATGAGTTTAGTGCGGTGTGATTCTGTGTGTGTCCGGCCGTAGGCCTGTCGAGCCTTGCATATCAGCTTACTTAGTCTTATGATTTCCCTATTTCTCGCTGACCTCAGGTGGTGATGGTAACTAATTATTTCGCCTCGTAGCACAGCTTTCGCTGCATCCCAGAATAAAGTTGGGTTCTCTATGTGTTGCTGGTTCGTTGCTGTGTAATCTTCCCAACTCTCTTTTAACTTGGTCTTAAATTTCTCGTCACCAGTCAATTCTAGTGGAAACTGCCAGGGGCCCCTTTTGTGTCTGCGTTCCTCCCATTCCCACTCCACACTCACCCAAGCATGATCTGAGATCGTGTAAGGTCCTATACGCGTATCCTTTACTTTTCCTAGCATGTTTTCAGTAGTTAATATATAATCTATTCTAGCTTGGGACGCGTGGGCTCTCGCGTGGTGGGTATAATCTCTTTCAGTGGGATGTAACACCCTCCATACATCTATCAAATGTAGTGTTTGTCCTAGTCTTTTCAAGCCCTTATTAGACGCCGCCGAATCATTCCTTTTACCCTGGGTGCTATCAATCGAGGCATCCCATACCGTATTAAAGTCTCCCCCTACCAACATCTGTTCCCCACGATATGAGAGTAAATGTTGTAGTATTTGGTTGTAAAAGTGTCTGTCATATTGATTAGGGGCGTAGATGTTGCCTACTAACAGTTTTTGTCCCGATATTTCCACTTCCACGAGTACATAACGGCCTCCTGCGTCCGTCACCATGGGTCGTACTGCTGTGGTCAACCCTTTACGAATCAATATCGCTACCCCTCCTTTTTTCCCTTGTGCTCCCGCTGAGACGCATTCCTCCACCCACCATGTCCTAAGCTTCGCATGTTCCTCCTGGTTAAGGTGTGTTTCTCCGAGGACAAGCAGGCTGCTTGTTCTCACGACTGGGTTGACGTCCGCGGCAGCCCCCACCAACCGGAAAAAGCTTCGCGGGACGGTCGGCACGCAGGGCACGCCCACCGCGCATGCGCGGCCGTCTTCCCGCCCGTGCGCGACCGCTCCCGCCAGTTACTTTTTTTCCGCGACTGAGAGAGTCGTGTTTTTGCAACTCTCTCGTTTCAGCCGCCGGAATTTTCGACCGCGTTTACGCGGGTCGTCGCTCTTGGCCTTTTCGGCCTCTTCTTCTTTCGTTTCGTTTTGTTATCCAAAAAAAAAAAAAAAAAAAAAAAAAAGAATTTTGCGCGTGTGGAGCACGCGCTCCTCCCTTTTCCCTCGCTTTCTAGCGGGGACGCCTCGTTGCGGCCTAGTGGCCGCTCGGTCGGTTTCAATTTTCGTGGTGTGATTTTAGCCACCATTGCCGACTTTGACTTCGCCGACGCGATTTTTCCGTCGATGTCCTCGAAGGTCCCGAGTGGATTTAAAAAGTGTGGTCGCTGCGGCCGGCCGATCTCGCAGACCGACACCCACGCTTGGTGCCTCCAGTGCCTCGGGCCGGAGCACAATCTCAAGTCGTGTGCTTTGTGTCTCGGTCTCCGGAAACGGACTCAGGTTGCGAGGCAAGTTCTGCGGGACCGTCTTTTTGGAACTTGCACCGGCCCCTCGACGTCGACCTCGACGGCATCGGTATCGAAGGCCGGTTCTTCGGTACCGGTATCGATGCCCGAGACATCGGCACCGATGGCAGCGACCCCAGGAGAACAGGTCCCGTCGGCCCGCCGGTCCGCCGGCGAGAGTGGGGTAGAGAGACCGCGTGGGCAGTCGGCCCCGGTCACTCCCTCAACTCGTGAGCCACGGGACCGAACCCTGTCGGACCCGGTACCTCGAGACCGAGGGGGATCGACCTCCTCCTCCTCCATGCCCTCCGGCACCGGTGACGTGCACCGGAAGAAGGACAAGAAGCGCCGTCACCGGGAGCCCTCGGTGCCTGAAGAGGAGTCGACGCCGAAGCGTCATCACAGAGAGGAGAGATCTCCGTCGGTGGTGGAGGTACCGACGCGTCGGGGTTCCGGCACCTCGGTGCCGTCTCCTGGCCCCCAGCAGCTTCTGGCACCGACACCCTTACCGGCCCCACCGCCTTTCTCGGCAGCGGGCCTGGACGAGTGCCTCAGAGCCATCCTTCCGGGGCTCCTGGAAGGGCTGATGCGCCAGGCTGTGCCGGCGCCGGGGGTGCTTGCGCCCTCGGCGCCGATGACTGTGGCGCCGGCGAGCTCTAGCCCGGCGCCGGGGCAGTCGACACCGCCGCCGCTTGCGGTGCCGGTCTCGACAGCCACGCAGGTGGAGTCCCCGTCGACGTCGATGGAGGGAGCTCCGTCCCCGCCGGCGCGGGAGTCCACCGCTCGACGACACCGAGGCCTCGGTGCCTCGACGTCGAGCCGGGCCCGGTACCGGACTCAGCTACATGAGCTAATGTCCGATACCGAGGATGAGGACTCGTGGGGGGAAGAGGAGGACCCGAGATATTTCTCCTCAGAGGAGTCTACGGGCCTTCCCTCGGACCCCACGCCGTCACCGGAGAGGAAGCTCTCACCTCCTGAGAGTCTCTCCTTTGCCTCCTTTGTGCGGGATATGTCTATAAGCATTCCCTTTCCCGTGGTCTCTGTGGAAGAGCCGAGGGCCGAGATGCTCGAGGTCCTCGACTATCCATCACCACCTAGAGAGTCCTCCACGGTACCGCTGCACAATGTCCTGAAGGAGACGCTGCTCCGGAACTGGGTGCGACCATTAACTAATCCCACCATTCCCAAGAAAGCAGAGTCCCAGTACAGGATCCACTCTGACCCAGAGCTCATGCGGCCCCAGTTGCCCCATGACTCAGCGGTCGTGGATTCTGCTCTCAAGAGGGCACGGAGTTCGAGGGATACCGCCTCGGCGCCCCCGGGGCGGGAGTCTCGCACTCTGGACTCATTTGGGAGGAAGGCCTACCAGTCCTCCATGCTCGTGACCCGCATCCAATCTTACCTGCTCTATATGAGCATCCACATGCGGACCAATGTGCAACAGCTGGCGGACCTGGTCGATAAGCTCCCGCCGGAGCAGTCCAGGCCTTATCAGGAGGTGGTCAGGCAGCTGAAGGCGTGCAGAAAGTTCCTGTCCAGGGGGATTTTTGACACCTGTGACGTGGCATCTCGTGCTGCGGCCCAAGGTATAGTGATGCGCAGGCTCTCATGGCTGCGTGCCTCTGACCTGGACAACCGCACCCAGCAGAGACTGGCTGACGTCCCTTGCCGGGGGGATAACATTTTCGGTGAGAAGGTCGAGCAGATGGTGGACCAACTGCATCAGCGGGAAACCGCTCTCGACAAGCTCTCCCACCGGGCGCCTTCAGCACCCGCCCCCACGGGTGGGCGTTTTTCCCGGGCACGGCAGGCTGCACCCTATTCTTTTGCAAAGCGTAGGTACAACCAGCCGGCCCGAAGGCCTCGTCAGGCACAGGGACAGCCCCAGCGCGCTCGTTCTCGTCAACAGCGTGCGCCTAAGCAGCCCCCTGCGCCTCCACAGCAAAAGCCGGGGACGGGCTTTTGACTGGATCCACGGGAACATAGCCGCCCTACAAGTGTCCGTACCGGACGATCTGCCGGTCGGAGGGAGGTTAAAATTTTTTCACCAAAGGTGGCCTCTCATAACCTCCGACCAGTGGGTTCTCCAAATAGTGCGGTGCGGATACGCCCTGAATTTGGCCTCCCTGCCTCCAAATTGTCCTCCAGGAGCTCAGTCTTTCAGCTCCCATCACAAGCAGGTACTTGCAGAGGAACTCTCCGCCCTTCTCAGCGCCAATGCGGTCGAGCCCGTACCACCCGGGCAGGAAGGGCAGGGATTCTATTCCAGGTACTTCCTTGTGGAAAAGAAAACAGGGGGGATGCGTCCCATCCTAGACCTGAGAGGCCTGAACAAATTCCTGGTCAAAGAAAAGTTCAGGATGCTTTCCTTGGGCACCCTTCTGCCAATGATTCAGAAAAACGATTGGCTATGTTCCCTGGATTTAAAGGACGCATACACTCACATCCCGATACTGCCAGCTCACAGACAGTATCTCAGATTCCGCCTGGGCGCACGGCACTTTCAGTATTGTGTGCTGCCCTTTGGGCTCGCCTCTGCCCCACGAGTGTTTACAAAGTGCCTCGTGGTGGTAGCGGCCTACCTACGCAAGCTGGGAGTGCACGTGTTCCCATATCTCGACGATTGGCTGGTCAAGAACACCTCGGAGGCAGGAGCCCTCCGGTCCATGCAGTGCACTATTCAACTTCTGGAGCTGCTGGGGTTTGTGATAAATTACCCAAAGTCCCATCTCCAGCCAACTCAATCTCTGGAATTCATAGGAGCGCTGCTGAATTCCCAGACAGCTCAGGCCTACCTTCCCGAAGCGAGGGCCACCAATCTCTTGGCCCTGGCTTCGCAGACCAGAGCGTCTCAGCAGATCACAGCTCGGCAGATGTTGAGACTTCTGGGTCATATGGCCTCCACAGTTCATGTGACTCCCATGGCTCGTCTTCACATGAGATCTGCTCAATGGACCCTAGCTTCCCAGTGGTTCCAAGCCACCGGGAATCTAGAAGATGTCATCCGCCTCTCCACCAGTTGTCGCACTTCACTGCTCTGGTGGACCATCCGGACCAATTTGACCCTGGGACGTCCATTCCAAATTCCGCAGCCCACGAAAGTGCTGACGACGGATGCATCTCGCCTGGGGTGGGGAGCCCATGTCGATGGGCTCCACACTCAGGGTCTGTGGTCCCTCCAGGAAAAGGATCTGCAGATCAACCTCCTGGAGCTCCGAGCGATCTGGAACGCACTGAAGGCTTTCAGAGATCGGCTGTCCTGTCAAATTATCCAAATTCGGACAGACAATCAGGTTGCAATGTATTACGTCAACAAGCAGGGGGGCACCGGATCTCGCCCCCTGTGCCAGGAGGCCGTCGGGATGTGGCGTTGGGCGTGTCGGTTCGGCATGCTCCTCCAAGCCACATACCTGGCAGGCGTAAACAACAGTCTGGCCGACAGACTGAGCAGAGTCATGCAACCGCACGAGTGGTCGCTCCATGCCAGAGTGGTACGCAAGATCTTCCGAGCGTGGGGCACCCCCTCGGTGGACCTTTTCGCCTCTCAGACCAACCACAAGCTGCCTCTGTTCTGTTCCAGACTTCAGGCACACGGCAGGCTAGCGTCGGATGCCTTTCTCCTCCATTGGGGGACCGGCCTCCTGTATGCTTATCCTCCCATACCTTTGGTGGGGAAGACCTTACTGAAGCTCAAGCAAGACCGCGGCACCATGATTCTGATAGCGCCCTTTTGGCCCCGTCAGATCTGGTTCCCTCTTCTTCTGGAGTTGTCCTCCGAAGAACCGTGGAGATTGGAGTGTTTTCCGACTCTCATTTCGCAGAACGACGGAGCGTTGCTGCACCCCAACCTTCAGTCTCTGGCTCTCACGGCCTGGATGTTGAGGGCGTAGACTTCACTGCGTTGGGTCTGTCTGAGGGTGTCTCCCGGGTCTTGCTTGCCTCTAGGAAGGATTCCACTAAAAAGAGTTACTTTTTCAAGTGGAGGAGGTTTGTCGTGTGGTGTGAGAGCATGGCCCTAGAACCTCGTTCTTGCCCTGCACAGAACCTGCTTGAATACCTTCTGCACTTATCAGAGTCTGGCCTCAAGACCAACTCAGTAAGGAATCACCTTAGTGCGATTAGTGCTTACCATTATCGTGTGGAAGGTAAAGCCATCTCTGGAGAGCCTTTAGTCGTTCGATTCATGAGAGGCTTGCTTTTGTCAAAGCCCCCTATCAAGCCTCCTACTGTGTCATGGGATCTCAACGTCGTCCTCACCCAGCTGATGAAACCTCCTTTTGAGCCACTGAATACCTGCCATCTGAAGTACTTGACCTGGAAGGTCATTTTCTTGGTGGCAGTTACTTCAGCTCGTAGGGTCAGTGAGCTTCAAGCCCTAGTAGCTCATGCTCCATATACTAAATTTCATCACAACAGAGTAGTGCTCCGCACTCACCCAAAGTTCCTGCCGAAGGTGGTGTCGGAGTTCCATCTTAACCAGTCAATTGTCTTGCCAACATTCTTCCCCAGGCCGCATACCCGCCCTGCTGAACGTCAGTTGCACACATTGGACTGCAAGAGAGCATTGGCCTTCTACTTGGAGCGGACACAGCCCAACAGACAGTCCGCCCAATTGTTTATTTCTTTCGACCCTAACAGGCTAGGGGTCGCTGTCGGGAAACGCACCATCTCTAATTGGCTAGCAGATTGCATTTCCTTCACTTACGCCCAGGCTGGGCTGACTCTTGAGGGTCATGTCACGGCTCATAGTGTCAGAGCCATGGCAGCGTCGGTGGCCCACTTGAAGTCAGCCACTATTGAAGAGATCTGCAAGGCTGCGACGTGGTCATCTGTCCACACATTCACATCTCATTACTGCCTCCAGCAGGATACCCGACGCGATAGTCGGTTCGGGCAGTCGGTGCTGCAGAATCTGTTTGGGGTGTAATCCAACTCCACCCTCCAGGACCCGAATTTATTCTGGTCAGGCTGCACTCTCAGTTAGTTGTTCTTCGTAGGTCAATTTCTGTTGTTTCCTCGCCGTTGCGAGGTTCCATTGACCTGGGTTCTTGTTTTGAGTGAGCCTGAGAGCTAGGGATACCCCAGTCGTGAGAACAAGCAGCCTGCTTGTCCTCGGAGAAAGGGTATGATACATACCTGTAGCAGTTGTTCTCCGAGGACAGCAGGCTGATTGTTCTCACCTACCCTCCCTCCTCCCCTTTGGAGTTGTGTTTTATACTTTATTGCTTGTCATTCAACTGGCGGGAGCGGTCGCGCACGGGCGGGAAGACGGCCGCGCATGCGCGGTGGGCGTGCCCTGCGTGCCGACCGTCCCGCGAAGCTTTTTCCGGTTGGTGGGGGCTGCCGCGGACGTCAACCCAGTCGTGAGAACAATCAGCCTGCTGTCCTCGGAGAACAACTGCTACAGGTATGTATCATACCCTTTCTTGCAGCAAGGCAATATCTATATTATTTCTCTGTAGCTGTTGCAAGATTTTTGTTCTCTTTATGGGTGAGTGTATACCCCCCACGTTCCAAGTAACAAGCCTAACCATAGTCTATCGGGCCTACTATGTCCTGCAGTGTAACTCTCTTTTCCTGTTGTTTTGTCAGGAGGGCACCCCAGCCTATGCCCCCCCCATTTCCACTCTCGACCTTTGCCTTGTCTTTGTTCCAGTGTTCTTCCTCTTCCCCTAACGTATTGGTTAGCTTTGTTCCCTTGTATCCCTCCCACCCAAATCTCTACTCCTTCCCCTACCCATCCCCCCACCCCGTTCTTCTGTCCCCTCCCCCCTTGTTCCATGTTTCCAAATATAGGAACCGATCACATTTATCGCCTCCCGACCTCCCTCCCTTTCATAGTCTCATCCGTTATATACTCTGGACTTTTAAGGCCCTTCCCATTTGTTTATGCCCCCTTAGTAATCAACCCGCAACAAACATTATAAACCCCTGGTACAGGTTCCTTATACTTCTCAAATTGTGTCTCCCCTCATATGGCTTTGGTACGGGCAGGCCTCAATCAATACCAATTTCATATTCCACCTCCAGTTCTAAGTATTATATCTCCTATCTGTCTTAAATCTCTAGGTTTGTCATTATATTCCTGGGGTCTGTCCCCGTGGTGCAAACTATGCAGGTGTGAACCCCTCCAATTAGTCAAAAATCCTTATATCTTGTACAACTTTATCAAACATTAACCTCAACTGTTCAAACGGACTGTTATCTGGTCAAACCTGTCAAAACTGTGGTTGATGTCCATGAGATCTCTCTCTATTTAACAGTCATTAACATTAACATCTACTGCTGAGTTGATCTGTTGTCTAATCAAACCTTGCACGCTTGTGGCTGTTGTCCATAAGACCTTTCTCTAGTTAAGAGATAGCGTTGCACTCCGTCCTCTCCTCTGGTTCATGCCGGGGTGTCTCTCCTAGTGCTTTCCCCGTCTTCTGCCCCGATCTGGTTCACAAATTTTTTCGCCTCCACTGCGTCAAATACATGCGTTGATCCTTTGTACACGATTTTCAGCTGCGCTGGGTACATCAAGTTGAATCTAATCTTCTGATTAAACAATGCTGTACACACTGGGGCGAAAGCGCGGCGTCTCCCCGCCACCCCCGCCGAATAATCTTGAAAACATAGTATTCTTTTCTGTTCATACATCAGCACATTGTCTTTCCTGGAGGCTTGCAAAATATGTTGTTTGTGTTGGAAATTCAAAACCCGCATTATAAGTACTCTGGGTTTATTGGTATTCTCTATTCGAGGCCCCAGTCGGTGGGCTCTCTCCACTCTCACGGGGCCCATGTGCGCAGGGAAGGCCACTCTTGCGGTAAGCCAACGTTCCAGTTCCATAATTATGTCCCTGCCACCCATGGCCTCCGGAAGTCCCACCAGGCGTAAGTTGTTGCGTCTAGAACGATTCTCTAGTTCTTCTATTTTTTGTTCTAGCGCTTCAACACGTCCTCTGGACGTTTTTTGTTCGGCCTCCACCTCCTGTAATTTATCTTCCACCATGCTCGTTCGCATTTGACAGGCTACACATTCTCTCGCCAAGTCTTCCATTTGCGAGTGCAGCTTCTCCAATTTGGAGTCAATGGGGGCTAGTCTGCGGTCTAGAAGTTCCTCCATAACGGCGGACATCTCCGCCGTTATCTCCGCCACCCACGCCGAAGAAACTGCCGTGCTGGATTTTTCCGGCGAGGACGCCATTTTGGGGTCTGGTTGTTTTTGCCGCAACTTCTCTTTTTGAGCTGTTTTCGCGGCCATCCCCGGCGTATGCTGCTTGATATTCACTTGCTGGAGTTTTATCTATGTTCCGGTGTATTATAGCGCGCACTCTGTGTCCGTGGTTATGTCGCTCAACGGGAGAGGAGTATCGGGGTCGGAGAGCTCTTCAGGTGCGTCTGCTCTCCGCCATGGCGTCACATGATCCGCCTATACTGTCTTTATAATAGGTGCATTTTTGTCCTTCTTACAAAGGCTTCCTGTTATAAAATCAGGTCCTTAATGTATAAGTTGTTTTGTTTAAAGTTAAACAGCAGCTGTTACTGGATACTGACCTCATAGTGTTGTTACTGATTCTGTCAAGTTATGTTGTTGTATAGTTGCATCTGATTATTTACACATGGCATTGCTTAGGTTTATGATTGAGGTTTTTTTTTTTTTGTTTTATTTGATGATTTTGTTGGTTGTAACTTGTTTTATGTATTGTTCACTGCCTTGAGCCTTGCAGAAAAGTAGTTGTCAATAAATCAATTTGATAATCTAAGTAGTAGACCATTAAATCAATTTTTTCTTCTTTTTTTTTTTTTTTTTTTAAATTTTGAGGCTTGATCTGATTCATTAGAGTCCTTTTCTATAGAAGCAAAATGCAGAAAAAGCTTTTATGATTCTGACCCTTGATAATAGAAATATAAATAAATATATTTCTCTGAGGACAAGCAGGCCTTCTTATTCTCACATCTGGATGACGTCATCTGATGGAGCCCGGTGCGGACACTGACTGGCAAGTGCAGTACAAAATTCTAGCAGCGTCCCACTGCGTATGCACTGGTGCCTTCCTGCCCAACACGCAGGTCCTCTAGTCTTTGTTTTTCCACGGAGCTGAGAGGACGCATTTGTGTTCTCTCCCTCATGCTGCGTTTTTACCACAAGACTCGTTTGTGCCTTCCCATGCGGGTTTTTTGTTTTCTTTTTCGAGAATTTTTTCTTCTGTTTCTATTTTTCCCTTGTATTTTGTTAGATTTTTTGGTTGTTCATTTTCTTTATTTTTCAGTGTGACTATGCGGTTAGGCCACAGCCCCGTCATCAATTTGAACACTGACCCTTTTTTATCTGTTTAACATTGAGGAGTTTAAAGAAGACTCCCAGTAGATTCAAAAAGTGAGAACTCGGTTGGTGCGACTGGCTCACATGGATCATCTTTTTGGCTCCTCGAACGCTGGATGATCATCGATTTCTATGGCTGCTCCAACTTCGGCATCCACTGGGACCGGTCAGCATTGGACCCATCACCAAGGACATGTACGGATTTGGTGTCATCCTCATCGGCATTGAGACACTAATCATCAGGGGAAGCCCAAGAAGCATAAGCATCAGTCTTCCTCAACACATGGTGCCGGGAGCACTGATACATCAGATCCTCTGGTACTCGAGAAGCGCCGTGAGGAGTGCTCCCCCTCCTTAGATGATGTGTTGGTGCACAAGTCATCAAGTGGCCCAGACCCTGCCACCGGTTCGGCACCGATGTCTTCTCAGACTGTATCTGCCCTGGCTCCCATGCCTTTGCTGATGCCCACCTGTGATGAGCGGTTCCACAGCATGCTGTGAAAGGAGCTGGTACAGTTGCTTCAGGGGACTCCCACTTTGGTTCCATTGGTGCCGGTGCCCAGATCTTTGATGCTGGCGCCTCATAGAGTGCGGATGTCAGTCAGGCTCTGCATTGGGGGAGGAAGCTTCCCCGGAGTGTGTGGGTAGGACTGCACCTTGAAGTTCCTCAGAGCATGGACATCGTTGCACCAGGCCGAGGTCAATACAGACTCATTCACCTACCCTTGAGTATGGTGAAGAGTCAGATTGGGTCCGCTGATGGGAGTCAGATGAGGATCCACATTACTTCTCAGAGGAGGAGTTGTATGAAATTCCATCTGATCCCTCTCCTTCTCAAGAGAGATGAAAATCTCCACCTGAGGTGCTCTCTTTCACCAGTTTTATGAGGAAGATGGCTGTGGCCATCCCATTTAAGTTGGAGATAGAAATGTTGTCTGTCCTGGGCTATGTCTCCTCCTAAGGAAGGGGTCACTGTACTGTTGCACCCTATCCTTCTGGACACACTGATGAAGAACTGGGAATCTCCCCTTACAGTGCAGGTTGCACCCAAAAAGGTAGATATGCAGTATCGTATTCAGAAGGCTCCCAGATTTGAGAAGGCACAGCTGCCACACAACTCCATGGTAGTCGAATCCACTCAGACAGGCCAAAAGTTCTCAGTCTCATGCCTCGGCGCTCCTGGGATGAGAGGCCACAACGTTGGATTAGTTTGGGAGGAAGACTTTTCAGGCCTCAATGCTCGTTGACTGCATCCAGTCCTACCAGCTCTACACAAGCCTTTACTTGGAGTCTCTGGTGAACAGTACACTGACTCTGGCAGACTCTATTCCTTTGGAGCAAGCCGCAGAGCTTCACCAGCTGGCCAACAAGCAGATGTAGACATTATCTGGCTAGGGGTGTCTATGATACTGATGTTACATCTAGACTTCTGGAATGGGTATGGGGATGCACAGACTCTTATAGCTGCATGTCTCTGACCTGGAACCAGCAGTTCAAGAGAGGTTGTCGGACATGCTGTGCAGAGGGGACAACTTGTTTGGAGAGAAAGTGAATGAGGTCGCTGACCTCATTAAGAAACTTACGAATACGATCCACACTCTCTTTCGACATACTCTGTATTTTCTTCAGCAAGAAGATTTTCGACTGGGTCTAGGTGGTATGCCTACTACTCTCAAATGACCTCCTGCTCGAATACACTCAGGCGACTCGGCCAGTATCCCAGGCGTCACCAGCCTCATCCTTAGAAGTCCCAGTCGGCTCCCCAGTCAATGCAGGGCATGGGCTTTTGACTGGCTCCAGCAGAGCATAGCCACACAAAAAGTATCTGTTCCAGATAGCCTTCCGTTTAGGGGGAGGGAGGCTCATTTTTTTTACCAATACAGCTGGCCCTTTGTAACCTCTGACAGGTGAGTTCTTCAAATAGTCCTTATCAGGTACGCACTGAATTAGTGTCAGAGACCTCCAAATTGCCCACCAAGACTGACTTTCATCAACTCTCAGCACAAGCAGGAACTTGAAGAGGAAATATCTACCCTTCTGCATGCCTGAGCAGTTGAACCCGTACCACCAGGGGAAGAAGGGACGGGATTCTATTCCAGGTACTTCCTTGTGACCAAAAAAAAAAAAGCTCAGGATGCTTTCCCTGGGCACTCTTTTTCCTCTAATTCAGGAAAATGACTGGCTATGCTGTCTGGACTTGAAAGATGCCTATACCCACATTTCGATACTTCCAAGTTACAGGAAGTATCTCAGATTTCGAGTGAGGAAATGCCACTACCAGTATCTTGTTCGTCCTTTTGGCCTGGTGTCTGCACCCAGAGTTTTCACCAAGTGTCTGGCAGTAGACTCAGACTGTGAGTGTATTTATTTCCTTACCTGGACGATTGGCTGATCAAGAGCACATCTCAGGAAGGAGTTGGAGCTACTAGCATTTGTGATCAATTATGCCAAGTTCACCTACACCCAGTTTGTCAATTGGAGTACATAATAGCCCTGCTAGATACAGTGTGAGCTCAGGTCTTCCTTCCTCAAGCAAGAGTGGATACCTTAGTAATGCTTGCCTCGTAGGATCACATCAGCTAGCAAGTTTCAGCTTGGCAAATGTTGAGAGTGATGGACCTCAAGGCCTCCACTGTGCATGTCACTTGAGAGTGTCCCAGTGGACCTCAGCTTCCTAGTGGTCTTAGGTGACAAGGAACCTAATGGATGTCATTCACATACCACCAGAACTGGCCCATACCCTTCTCAGATGGACAATTCGGTCCAATTTAACTCTGGGACTTCCATTCCAAATTCCACCACCTTGGAAGGTGTTGACAATGGGTGCATCCAACCTGGGTTGGGGGTCTCAGGTAGGGCCATCAATAATTAGGGCAATTTGGGCAATAGCTCAGGGCTGGTGGTCCACTCAGGAGGTTCAGTTTCTCATCAGTCTCCTTGAGCTCAGGGCTGTTTGGAATGCTCTAAAGGCTTTCAGAGATCGACTCCAGAACCAAATTGTTCTCATTCAAAGAGACAACCAAGTTGCGATATCCTACATCAACAAGCAGGGGGTATGGGATCCTACTCCTTGTGTCAGAAAGTGGTGGGCATGTGGCGGCGGACTCTACTTCACGGGATGGACCCGTGCCACTTACCTACCTGGCAAGAACAACTGCCTAGCAGACAGATTGAGCAGGATATTGCACCCGCATGAGTGATCTCTAAACATGGGTGTAACCCGGAAGATCTTCCGAGAGTGGGGCACCCCCTCGGTGGATCTTTTCACTATTCATCTCAACAACAAAGTCAGTTCTGCTCCAGTCTTGGGTCACATGGCAGACTAGCATCAGATGCCTTCCTCCTACATTGGGAGGGAGGGTCTTCTGTATGCATATCCTTCCATACCTCTCATAGAGAAGACTTTGCTGAAACTCAGACAAGACCGGGGCACCATGATTCTGATCGCGCCTTAGTGGCCGCTGCAGATCGGGTTTCCTCTTCTTCTGCAGTTGTCCTCCAAAGATCTGTGGCGATTGAACTGTTTTCCAACCCTCATCACACAGAACGAGGATTCCCTTCTGCTTCCCAATCTCCAATCCCTATACCTCGCAGCTTAGATTTTGAGAGCGTAGAATTCTAACCCCTGGGAGTGCCTGAGGGTGTCTCCTGTATCTTTCTGGCTTCCAGAAAAGATTCCAGTAAGAAGTGTCCTCTTAAGTGGAAGAGGTTTGCCGCCTGGTGTGAGGGTTCATCTCAGTGCAATTGGCGCTTACCAATACCGTATAGGAGGCGAGTTCTTCTCTGTACATCCTTTAGTCATTCGCTTCATGAGAGGTTTGTTGCTGACAAAGCCACCTACCAAACCTCCCACTGTGTCATGGGATCTCAACATAGTCTTCACCTAACTGAGGAAAGTTCCTTATGAGCCTCTGGATTCCTGTCATCTGAAGTTTTTGACCTGGAAAGTTGGGTTTCTGGTGGTGGTCACTTCAGCTCGCAGAGTTGGTGAGCTCCAGGCCCTGGTAGCTCATCCATCGTATATTAAATTTCATCACAACAGAGTAGTCCTCCGCATGCACCCTAAGTTCCTTCCTAAGATAGTTTCAGAGTTCTATCTGAACCAGTCAATTGTTCTGCCAACATTTTTCGTAAAACCTCACGCCCATCCTGGCAAAAGTGTAGTGCATGTTTTAGACTGCAAGCGAGCCTTAGTCTTCTATCTGGAGCGGACTCAAGCCCATAGACAGTTCGCCCAGCTTTTCATTTCTTTTGACCCCAACACATTGGGGGTGGCCATGGGCAAACGTATACTTTCAAATTGGATACCAGATTGCATCTCCTTTGCTTATGCCCAGGCTGGGCTGAGTCTTTGAGGGTCAATGTTAGAGCTATGGCTGCATTGATAGCTCACTTGAGATCAGCCTCCAGAGAGGAGATTTGCAGGCTGCAATGTGGTCTTCAGGACACCCGACACAATAGTCGGTTTGGACAGGCAGTTCTGCAGAATTTGTTCAGTGTCTAGAATACAACTACACCCTCCTAGGCCCTGTTTTATTCTGTTCCAGGCTGCACCTACATGGCTAGCAAGTATATAGTTTAAGTTTGAATGAAAATTTAGTCTCAGTGTTTCGAGACTCATTTGTCCAAGCTTTCTTGTTTTTGGTGAGCCTGGTAGCTAGGGATTCCCTGATGTGAGAATAAGAAGGCCTGCTTGTCCTCAGAGAAAGCAAAGATACTAACCTGTAGCCTGGTGTTCTCTGAGGACTGCAGTCCGATTGTTCTCACATACCCTCCCACCTCCCCTAGGAGTTGAATTTTTTTATAGGCCTTTTGCTTTGTCACCTGACAGGAGAATCTGTGCTTGCACGTCAGTTAGAAAGGCACCAGTGCATGTGTGGTGGGACGCTGCTAGAATTTTCTGCTGTGCTCACTAGTCAGCATCTGTACCGGGTTCCATCAAATGACGTCACCCAGATGTAAGAATAATTGGCCTGCTGTCCTCTGAGAACACCAGCTACTGGTAAGTGTCTTTGTTATATCTGCAAGGAATATAAATAAGTGCCAAGGAATGTGGGAATAAAGAATTTAAAAGCCCTGAAAATTATGAGTAGTGTACTTAGATATAAAGTTCTCTGTTACTTTAGGTACATGTTCAGTAAAAAGTGTTAGGTGTTTACACTTAACATGGGTTAACAGACAAAAGTAACTCACTAAAAGTGCAAAGGCTCTGCGGTAACTGTTGGGGGGGTGTCCAGCATTTCCCCTGCAGCTTCCACACAGAAAAGTTACTTTTCAAGCACTGTGAGCCTAGATGCACCTAATGCCACCTATTCATGTTGTTTGATGAACATGCCTTAACTGCACATTTGCCAGTTAGCACATGCTGACCACAATGGTGTCCATGCCTAATCTTTGCCCATACCCCATTCCATCTTGTACGAAGTAGTTAACACACTAGCTGCTTTAACACACGCTAGATGTTAGCACAGGCTAGTGCTAACTGTTAGTGTATGCTAAAACCTGTGTTAACTACTTAGAGCAGGTGTGGGCAACCTGTATATACAGAGGACTGCATGTGTGTCTGTGCTATCCCTAGCAGGCTGCACACAGAAGATTGTCAAATGCACCATATAATTCACTACCTGCATAACTCAATGTGATGATTGAATGAACATAAATTATTGCCAGAATGGTCTGTTACCGTATACTTCTGTCTTTCCAAACAGTTGCTAACACTGTCAAGCAACTCATGTCTCGCTGTTGTATCCTTCAACAGTCCCATTGACAACAAACCACTGGTTAATGGCATTTATGCGGGCCATTTTCTGTGTATGCTTTCCCATGGTCTTCCAGGCCACATAAAATTCAGTGGTGGGCCGAAGCTTGCCCACCTTTGGCTTAGAGCATCTTAGTAAACATGCCCCTTAGTGCACTGAATTGCTTAAGTATAAATCCTTCCCCAAAAAACTGTCAACATGATCATCATGTCAGGATGTGACAAAAAATAGGTTTTAGGTGTTTGCCATTTTGAATGAATGAACTTCTGCTCCTTGATACAGTCTCTGAACCTTTTCTGTGCAGGGATATGGAACTCACCTCATGAATCACCTGAAGGAATACCACATCAAACATACCGTTCTAAATTTCCTCACCTATGCAGATGAATATGCAATTGGTTATTTCAAGAAACAGGTAAGTCTACTTGTTGTATATCACCTTGAGTGAATCTCTTCATAAAGATAGCTAATAAATCCTAATTAATAAATAAATAAAAACAATAACAGTGGATTTTATTTTATGTAGACCCAGAAACACAGAGAGGTTCAAAGCACAAAACAAACAAAAAGCACCAAGAGCCTTCAAAATCAGAGCAAATCTTTAATTCATGGACCCAGCACGGTCTGTGTTGTGCAGCACCTGCATCAGGCGTCATTGAAATAAACAGATGCTGAATACAATAAACCCGATATAGGGCTGTTATGACAACTGAAGGTGTGCCGTCGGGCACTCGGGGTCAGCATTCTCTGAATGAAATGTGTGTATTTATTTTATTTATTAGGATTTATTTACCGCCTTTTTGAAGGAATTCACTCAAGGCGGTGTATAGTAAGAATAGATCAAACATGAGCAATAGACAGACAATTACTGCAGTAAAAATATTCAAAAACAATACAAAGTATAGCATGATATACTATTTACAATGTCAATACAATACGTAATAGGACATTATAGGTGATAGCGAAGGGTAAAGCAAAGATGTAACATATAGAAGGGTAAGAAAGTAGGAAAAGTTAGAAAGTAAGGTGATTGATTTAAAGAAAGTTGCACATGTAGGTGTGTAGAATCTGAGGCTTAGTATGTAACTGTGATAGGGGTACATATGGGTGGGCCATTGGGCTTGTCACCAAGTGATGGTACAACATAGAATACTATCAGTTGTGTGCATTGCATGGTGCACTTAGACGCATCAACTTACACCAGCCATTGACCTGTTGTACATGGGTGCACCTAATTTGTGGTACCTAAGTGCCATTATAAAATTGGCATTCAACATGTCCCATTGCGGCACCTACATCTTGGCACCAAATTATGGAATGGCTCCCTACATGTATAGCAGTGAGATTTGCACTAGATGATGGGCAACTTGCCCTTCATTGTCTCATTGCAGCAAGATTTCCCCCATCCACTGTCCGGTCCATCCTTTTCACTATACCGCCCCTCCTTTTGTATTGTATAGTAAATAAACCATAGTACTCTCTATTACTTTAATGATATAATTGTCCCCATTGTAACCTAAGCATCCCTTTGTTTCCCTCTCCCCTTTTCAACTCAACTATATTTGATTTGTGCACCGCATACATAACTTTTTTATTTGCAGCATATTAAATAAATTTGAACTATGAAATTTTCCTAACTTTTTATACCTAACAACTTTTTCAGGCCCATCTGAATTCTGTCTGGTTGTCTTTATCTGTCATTTAATTTCATTCCATATTCTTGTGCCCTTTCTTTGGTTTGTAGTTCTCCCCTCACAAATATATCTTCATCCTTATCTGTTGCCTGTCCCTAACCACTATCCTTCTTTTTTTCTCTTCCTCTATTTTCACCTCTCCCCTTTTCCCCATAACTCATTCCCTACTTCTGTTTCCCTTTCTCCATCTCCTGCACCTTTCCTAACCTCACTCTCTCCCCTCTGCAATTTTTCGCTCCTTTTTTCTGTTCATTCCTTATTCCTTAGTCTTCTCATTCTCTTTCTCATTTTCCATAACCATTTTTTTCCTCCTTACCCTTCAGTCTATGTGACCAGGATCACCACCCTCTCCTGTCACTTTTGTGGACTTCTGTCCATAGTTCTATTCTTCTGTCTTCCATCCATCCTCTGTGCTGTTCTCTTCTTCCATCTTCCTTTCCAGGTTCCTCTCCTTTCCCTTCCCTTCCTTTTCAGTGTTTCTTCTCCCCCCACTGTTGTAGTACTGTAAATCACCTGGACTGGATGGCATACATCCAAGGGTACTCAAAGAACTCAAGCATGACATTGCTGATCTGTTGTTAGAAATATGTAACCTGTCGTTAAAACCATCTGTAGTACCTGAAGTTTGGAGGATGGCCAGTGTGACGCAGATTTTTAAAAAGAGTTCCAGGGCTGATCGGGAAATTACAGACCGGTAAGCCAGACATCAATGCCAGAAAAAATAGTGGAAACTATTATAAAGAATGAAATTATGGAACACATAGTCAAATATGGTTTAATGGGACAGAGTCAGCATGGGTTCAGCCAAAGGAAGTCTTGCCTCACCAATTTGCTTCATTTCTTTGAAAGCGTGAATAAACATGAGGATAAAGGTGAGCCGGTTGATGTAGTGTATCTAGATTTTCAGAAAGCTTTTGATGAAGTTCCTCATGAGAGACTCCTGAGAAAATTAAAGAGCCATGAGTAGGAGGTAATGTCTAGGTTAAATGATCATTTCTCTCAATGGTGGAGGGTGAACAGTGGAGTGCCGCAGGGATCAGTACTGGGACCGGTACTATTTAACATATTTATAAATGATACGGAAATCGGAACAAGTGAGATGATTACATTTGCAGATGACACAAAACTATTCAAGGTTGTTAAAGCACGTACGTACTGTGAAATATTGCAGGAAGACCTTAGGAAATTGGAAGACACAGGGCATCCAAATGACAGATGAAATTTAATGTGGACAAATGCAAGGTGATGCACATTGGAAAGAATAATCCAAATCATAGTTACCTAATGCTAGGGTCCACCTTTCGGGGTCAGCAACCAAAAAAAAAGATCTAGGGATTGTTGTAGATAGTATGCTGAAATCTTCTGCTCAGTGTGTGGCGGGGGCGGCCAAAAAAGCAAACAGGATGCTAGGAATTCTCTGAGGACAAGCAGGCTGAATAATCCTCACAAGTGGGTCGGCGATCCAAATAGCAAAAATCTTTGCTAGAGCCTTCTGAGCGTGACACGCGTCCGACTACGCTTGCACAGAGTACCTTGCCATGCTCCTCAGTTATTTTTCTGCATGAGGAGTGGCAGTTATTACTTATCTAGCTCTGCTTTTTCGCCCAGGAAAGCCTTCAGTGTCTTCATTTTTTTGGCGTTTCACCTTTATTTTCCTTTTATTGCTTTGTTTTAAAAAAACATTTTTTAACTTCCTTTTATTTTCTTAGTGGTGTATACAGTGCCTTGGGCCCAACCATAGCTCAGCTCATTGTACCCTTTGTCTTCGTATAAAGAAAAGGACTCAACTGGCTCGAGAAGCCCAGCAAGAGAAACTTTTTGGTGCTTGATCCAGTCCTTTGGCATCAAAGTCAACGTCGTCATCGAGGGAAGCTTCGATGTCAGGAGTGGAGGTAGGCATGGCTGCTGAGAGACCAAGACACACTGGGAACAGCGAGGCATTGAGTGGGTCTCCACCTGCCTCGAGACCTCCTGCTATGCAGGCCCCTCGGGACTGTCCATCGGACCCAACCCCAAGGAGACGTGGAGATTCGACGTCGTCCTCGTCGGCACTGAGGAGCCTCGGTGAGGTGCATCATGCAAAGGCTAAGAAGCACTTCCACCGTTCTCCCTCGACACACGGTGCTGGGAGCTCCTGGGCGCCAAGGGCATCAACACCCGAGAAGTGTCGACTCCGGGAGGACCGTTCCCCCTCCATACAAGATGTGCCGACACGTCGGTCTCTCAGCAGTCCAGTTCCTGCTCCCGAGCCCTAGGCAACTCTGCCACAGACTGCTCCACCGGCCCCACAGACTTTCCCGATAGAGGCTCTCAACGAGCGGATCCAGGCCTTGCTTCCAGAGCTTCTGGAAGGACTACTGCGCCAACACTGCATCTGTGTCGGGGGTGCTTGTGCCTACCTTTCGGTCTGCTGCAGCTGTGTCTGGCCTTCCACCCGCGGTGCAGTCTCCGAGTTCAGCATCGCTTGTGGCTACGGTATCGGCTGCCACCTAGGTCGGCTCCCCTTTGACGTCAGTGGGGGAAGCCTTGCCGCATTCTATGCGGGAGTCGGCCCCTCAACATCGCCATCGAGACCATGGGTCTTCGGTGTCAAGGCGGGTTCGGTCTCAGAAGTCACTGAGGGAAGTGCTTTCTGACACCGAGGAAGAACGCTCATGGGAGTCAGAGAAAGATCCCAGGCACTTCTCCTCAGATGAGTTCTTTGGGATTCTCTCTGAACGTTCCCCCTCCACCTGAAAAGAGACTGTCTCCTCCTAAGAGCCTCTCCTTCTCATCTTTTGTGCGGGGAAATTGCTTAGGCCATTCCATTCCCCGTAGACGTGGAGGATGAGCCCAGGGCTGAGATGCTTGAGGTCTTGGATTTCACCTCTCCACCTAGAGAGGCAGTAACAGCTCCTTTGCGTAGGGTAATCAAGGAAGTCCTTATGCGAAACTGGGCGTCCCCTCTGTCCCCATAGTCCCGAAGAAGATAGATTCTCAGTATCGGATCCACGGGGAGCCTGGGTTGATGAGGTCTCAGTTACCCCACAACTCCATTGTGGTGGACTCCACCCTCAAAAGAGCCAAGAGTTCTAGGGACTATGCTTCGGCGCCTCCAGGCAGAGAAGCTAGGACCTTGGATTCTTTTGGGAGGAAAATGTATGAGGCCACCATTCGTGTTACTCGTATACAGTCATACCAACTCTTCACGAGCATCCACTTGCGGAACTCGGTGTGACAGCTGTCTACTTTGGTCGATGCCCTCCTTCCAGAGCAGGCCGAACCTTTTCGCCAGCTGGTCAAGCAGCAGAAGGCGTGTTGTAAATTCTTGGCCAGGGGTGCATACAACATCTTTGATGTAGCATCCAGGATCTCTGGTCAAGGTATAGCAATGCGCAGACTCTTATGGCTGCGTGTTTCTGACCTGGATCATTTGGTCCAGCAGATGATTGTGGATGTTCCTTGCTGGGGGGATAATCTTTTCGGAGAGAAGGTGGAAGATTTAGTTGACCAGATCAAGAAGCATACTGATGCTATGACTTCTCTCTCCCACCGCTTTCCTTCTGCTTCCACCTCCTCAACTAGGAGGTATTTTGGTGGGTCACGGAGTGCTCCCTGTTCCTATTCTAGGAGTAGGTACACTCCGGCATCTTGCCAGCCTACTCGGGCTCAGCCCCAGCGCGCTTGTTCCTGTCAACAGCGTTTGCCCAAGGCCCCAACTGCTCCCCAGCAAAAGCAAGGGATGGGCTTTTGACTAGCACCAGGAGAGCATAGCTGCAATAAAAGTGCCCGTACACAACTAAGAGGTACAAAACCTATCTGGCAGTTTGTTGAGTCCCAGGGGGCGTAGCCTCATTCTTAATAATCTACGACTTGTTAATGACAGATAAAGCCCACATTAGGAGATAGAAGGCCTAGGTATTGGCAGCTTTTGGAAGAGGAGGAGGGAGGGATGGGGGTAGAGGCTTGGTCTCTGGAGACGGGGGGTGGGTTGTTATGTGGTACCAAATTAATATGTTGAATGTAATAGGGGTAGGTGGGAAGGGCTGTGGGAGGGGGTAGGGGGGGAAAGGTGTTACGGTATAAAATATTTGATTATATAACAACGATGGGTGGGTTAATATGGGAAGTTATAAATTAAAAAATTGTTGAAATGGGAGGTAGGGAGGGAGGAAAATATTGATGGTGAAATCGATAGATCTTTTAGTTTGGCTTGTTAGTAAGGTGACATCAGGCTGTACACTGAATATGTTGAATGTTATATATGTTGTACATTTTTTAACACCATCAATAAACATAAAAGTGTCCGTGCCGGACGACTTGCCAGTTGGGGGGAGGTTAATGTTTTTTCACCAAAGGTGGCCTCTCAAAACCTCTGACTGGTGGGTTCTTCAAATAGTCCAGTTAGGATACACCCTCAGTCTGGAATCCAAACCTCCAAATTGCCCACCAAGAGCTCATTCGTTCAGCTCTCTGCACAGGCAGGTACTTGCAGAGGAACTCTCCGCCATTCTGAAGGGTCATGTGGTCAATCCCGTTCCACCAGGGGAATAAGGGCTGGGATTCTATTCCAGGTACTTCCTTGTGCAGAAGAAAACGGATGCGCCGCATCCTAGACCTAAGGTCCCTGAACAAATTCCTGGTCCGAGAAAAGTTCAGGAAGGTTTCCCTGGGCACCCTTCTTCCTATGATTCAGGAAAACGATTGGCTATGCTCTCTTTACTTAAAGGATGTTTACACTGATATTCCAATGCTTCCAGCTCACAGTAAGTATCTTCAATTTCGGCTGGGAATGCAGCACTTCCAGTACCGCATGCTCCCCTTTGGCCTAGCGTCAGCTCCCAGAGTGTTCACAAAATGCCTAGCAGTAGTTGCAGCGTCGCTACGCAGGCTGGGAGTGCATGTGTTCCCTTATCTCAACGATTGGCTGGTGAAGAGCACCTCGGAGACCGGTGATCGGGAGTCCATGCGGAAGACTATTCAGATGCTGGAACTACTAGGGTTCATAATAAATTACCCCAAGTCCCATCTCACTCTGGTTCAGAAATTGGAGTTCATTGGAGCATTGCTCGACACAAGAATAGTTCGAGTCTATCTTCCTGAGGCGCGGGCAGACAATCTTCTGTCCCTAGTGTCCAAGGTTTGAGCATCTCAGCAAGTCACAGCTCAGCAGATGTTGAGACTCTTGTGGCACATGGCCTCCACAGATCATGTTACACCCATGGCACATCTGCATGTGAGATCTGCTCAATGGACCCTAGCTTCTCAGTGGTATCAGGCCATGGGGAATCTAGAAGATGTCATCCATGTGTCCACCGACTTTGCACATTCTCTTCAATTTGACCATGGGACGTCCATTCCAAATTCCTGAGCTGCAGAAAGTGCTGACGACAGATGTATCTCTCCTGGGGTGGGGGGCTCATGTAGATGGGTTTCACACTCAGGGAGCCTGGTCCCCCCAGGAAACATCAGATCAACCTCCTGGAGCTCCGAGTGATCTGGAACACTCTAAAGGCTTTCAGAGATCAGCTATCCAACCAAATTACGTTAATTCAAACAGACAATCAGGTTGCAATGTACTACACCAACAAGCAGGGGGGCACCGGATTTCGCCCTCTGTGTCGGGAAGCCATCCAGATGTGACTTTGGGTGCGTCGTTACGGCATGTTTCTCCAAGCCACTTATCTGGCATGTGTAAACAACTGTCTGGCCGACAGGCTGAGCAGTCTAGTTCAACTTCATGAGTGGTCGCTGAATATAGACGTAGCCCACAAGATCTTCCAAGCGTGGGGCACCCCTTCGGTGGGTCTCTTTGCCACTCAACTAAACCACAAGGTCCCTCAGTTCTGTTCCAGACTTCAGGCCCACGGCAGACAGGCGTCAGATGCCTTTCTCCTACATTGGGGAACAGGCCTTCTGTATTCGTATCTTCCCATACCTCTGGTGGGGAAGACTTTGCTGAAACTCAAGCAAGACTTCATAACCATGATCCTGATTGCGCCCTCTTTGGTTCCCTCTTCTTCTGGAGTTGTCCTCCGAGGAACCGTGGAGATTGGATGAGGGGTCGCTTCTCATCCCAACCTCCAGTCTCTGGCTCTCACGGCCTGGATGTTGAGAGCCTAGTATTTGCTTCCTTATGTCTTTCAGAAGGTGTCTCCGGGGTCGTGCTGGCTTCAAGGAAGGATTCCAAGAAGAGGTGTTATTCTTTTAAATGGAGGAGGTTTTCTGTCTGGTGTGACAGCAAGGCCCTAGATCCCCTTTCTTGTCCCACACAGACCCTGCTTGAATACCTTCTGCACTTATCAGAGTCTGGTCTCAAGACCAACTCCTTAAGGGTTCACTTCAGTGCAATTAGTGCTTATCAGCGTGTAGAAGGTAAGCCTATCTCTGGACAGCCTTTAGTTGTTTGCTTCATGAGAGATTTGCTCTTGTCAAAGCCCCCAGTCAGACCTCCACAAGTATCATGGGATCTCAACGTTGTTCTCACCTAGCTGATGAAAGCTCCTTTTGAACCACTGAATTCCTGCCATCTGACCTGGAAGGTCGTTTTCTTGATGGCTGTTACTTCAGCTTGTTGGGTCAGCCTTAGTAGTGGATGGTCTCTTCCCCACGGATAAAGGAAACATCTTACTTCTCTACCTAAAGATACTAAGAAAAACACAATGGACCTAACCAACTATCGCCCAGTAGCATCTATCCCGCTCATAACCAAACTCATGGAGGGTATAGTGACGAAACAACTCACTGAACACCTAGATAAACACTCAATTCTGCACGAGTCCCAATCAGGATTTCGGTCGAATCACAGCACTGAAACTGTTCTAGTGTTTGCAATGAACTCATTCAAACAAGCAAATGCAACATACTCCTCCTACAATTTGACATGTCCAGTGCCTTTGACATGGTCAATCATGGAATACTACTACATATACTAGAATACTTTGGAATATGAGGTATTTATTTATTTATTTATTTATTACTTGTATCCTGCACTTTCCCACTAAAAGCAGGCTCAATGCGGCTTACATAGTAATAGGTAACACAGAAGTTTGTTATGTAAAGTAGGAAATTAAGTATAACATAATAGAAGGATGGATGGGTAGTAAATGGATGGGTAGGTAGAGACAGGTGATAGAGGAGGGTAAGGTGGGAGATAGATTCTGGGTCAATGTCATTTTCTCTTCAGTATATGTAAGGTAGATGGGTTCATGAGATTAATCTGGGTCTTTTGGGTAGGCTTGTTTGAATAGATGGGTCTTTAGTGCTTTTCTGAATGGTAGGTGGTCATGGATTGCTCGGATAGGCCTAGGGAGAGCGTTCCATAGACGGCTGCCCAGGAAGGAGAAATTGGATCCATAATAAGTTTTGTACTTGAGACCTTTACAGCTGGGGTAGTGCAGGTTGAGGTACTTTCGTGAGGATACAGACATGTTTCTTGCTGGAAGGTCGACCAGATTTATCATATAGTTCGGAGATTCTCCATGTATTATCTTGTGGATACAGTTCTCAAATGGTTCAGAGGATTCCTGACTACAAGATCATACCAAGTAACAACGAACGTGGACATATCAGCCCCATGAATACCTGATTGTGGAGTCCCTCAAGGATCCCCCCTCTCACCAAAACCTCTTTAACCTAATGATGATACCTTTAGCCAAATTACTAGCCAATCAAAACCTCAACCCTTACATATAAGCAGACGATGTCGCGATTTATATCCCGTTTAAACACGATCTAACTGAGATCACCAACGAGATCAACCAAAGCCTCCAAATCATGCACTCCTGGGCGGATGCATTCCAGCTAAAACTTAATGCAGAAAAAACACAATGTCTTGTACTCACCTCACAACATAACACAAACAACTTCACCACTATAACCACACCATACTGTTCTCTTCCCATCTCACAAAATCTGAAAATTCTCGGAGTTACCATTGATCGTAACCTCACACTCGATGCCCACGTGAAGAATACGACGAAAAAGATATTCCACTCCATGTGGAAACTCAAAAGAGTAAAACCTTACCTGGACTACTGCAATGCACTGTACGCTGGATGCAAAGAACAGAATATCAAAAAACTCCAAACAGCCCAAAATACCGCTGCCAGACTCATATTTGGAAAAACTAAATATGAAAGTGCAAAACCCCTAAGAGAGAAACTTCACTGGCTCCCACTTAAGGAACGCATCGCGTTCAAGATCTGCACGATTGTTCACAAAATCATCCACGCAGACGCCCCAACCTATATGCTAAACCTCGTGGACCTGCCTCACAGAAATGCCAAAAGATCATCCCACAAATTTCTGAATCTACACTTCCCCAGCTGTAAAGGACTAAAATACAAGCTGATGCATTCAACTACCTTCTCTTACATGAGCACGCAGTTGTGGAATGCATTACCTACTACCTTGAAAACTATTGACGAACTAACCAACTTTCGTAAATCTCTGAAGACATATCTCTTCAACAAAGCCTACAAAGAAAACCCACAACCTTACTAAATCACCTCGCCAGCCTACTCAGCTATGAACATCTACTTTCTATACCTATCCGCCTAAATCTTCTCTTCTTTCCCTTATTTAATATTTTCACATCACTAATTGTATCTGACATCCTGGAATGACAAAGCCATAACAGGACTCTGTAAGCCACATTGAGCCTGCAAATAGGTGGGAAAATGTGGGATACAAATGCAATAAATAAATAAATCTTACACTAAGTTTCATCATAACAGAGTAGATCTCCGCACACACCCTAAGTTCCTGCCGAAGGTGGTGTTGGAGTTCCATCTGAACCAGTCGATTGCTTGCCAACATTTTTTCCCCATCCTCATGTCCACCCTGGCGAAATCATCTTGTACACCTTGGACTGCAAGAGAGCATTGGCCTTGTACATGGAGCGGACGAAGCCCTTCAGACAGTCCGTTGCTTTTGAGGGGAGTCGCCATCGGTAAACGCACCATCTCCAATTAGCTAGCAGATTGCATTTCCTTCACTTATGCCTAAGCTGGACTGACTCTGGAGGACCATGTCATGGCTCATAATGTCAGAGCCATTGCTATGTCAGTGGCTCACTTAAAGTCAGCCTCCATTGAAGAGATTTGCAAAGCTGCAACATATTAAGTGGCTCGTTTACTATGTTATATTATGATTTAGAGATATCGTTTTAGGAACAAGCTTGTTTACAGAAGCAGTAGCTGACTTGAGTAGGCTAGGTTGTGTGCCATTAACGTTTCAGAGGGGTCACTATTTCTTGCTTGAAAGGCTGTGTGAAATGTATGACTGAAGAGAGAGCCCAAGGGAAATACATTAATAGCTAATTCATAATTGTTTCAGTAATTGTGCTGACAGAGTATTGCTTGAAATGCTAATGAGAGTATTGATGAAATTCTTTTCTGCTACAGGGTTTCTCCAAAGACATAAAGGTACCAAAAGCAAAATATGTGGGCTACATCAAAGATTATGAAGGGGCTACCTTAATGGGCTGTGAGCTAAATCCAAGGATACCCTATACCGAGTTTTCTGTCATTATTAAAAAACAAAAGGAGGTAAGTAATACTGAACCTTGTGGGAAAGTTAAATGATAGAAATTTACTTAAATGTCTTGTTAGTGTCAGATAAAAATGAATCCTTTTCTGTTGTAAAAGGAATGTTTGTTGCTTGAATCACTGTAGATGTAGACTTAGAAAAGCCCTTTTTATATTAAAAGTCAGCTCAGACTTTTGTGGAAAAGTGAGAACTGAAACTGTAAGATAAATTTGCCACATGTTGGGTACCTGTTACTGAATAAGAGGAGTGCAGCCTGTTCATTTCAAGGGTGCAGTCTCTCTCAACTTGCTACACATTCATTTCCATACACAGCTGTGTTTGAACGTGTCAAGTTTGATGTTTGCCAAATTTTCCCTTTGTAAAGAGAGAAATAAGGAATATTTGATAAGTAGAAAATATCATGCAGGCAAGGGTCAGCACTGGAGTGCATGACTCATACTCTGAAATAGAGAATGACACAGGGATGGGATGAGGATAGATTCCACGGTGCGGGGATGGGGACAGAGCCGTGAGGACAGGGACAAACTTTGTCCCCGTGTGATTTTCTACTTTGAAGCCTGTTAATGAACTGCTTTGTCCCTGTGTCATTCTCTGCTCTGAAGGTGCCAAAGAGATAAGTGAAATGTGGCTATCTGGCTTGAGAATGTAAGCCAGAATGCCACAAGATGGAAGGGGGATGAGATTTGATATACCTCCTTTCTCTGGTTACAGTCCAAGTGGTTTACATATTATATACAGGTACTTATTTTGTACCTGGGGCAGTGGAGGGTTAAGTGACTTGTCAGAAGGAACTGCAGTGGGAATTGAACCCAGTTCTCCTGGTTCTCAGGCCACTGCACTAACCACTAGACTGATTGAGAAGACCGTATCTTATGTATTCAATCTGGTGCATACATTCCAGGGAACGCAACCTCACAAGGGGAATCTGCACTTCATGGGCAAACTTTTCATTTTTATTAGGATGCTGTTCCTTGAAGTGGAGGAGTAGCCTAGTGGTTAGTGCAGTGGACTTTGATCCTGGGCAACTGAGTTTGATTCCCGCTGCAGCTCCTTCTGACTCTGGGCAAGTCACTTAACCCTCCATTGCCCCTGGTACAAAATAAGTACCTGAATATATGTAAACCGCTTTGAATGTAGTTGCAAAAACCTCAGAAAGGCGGTATATCAAATCC
Organism: Microcaecilia unicolor; assembly: GCF_901765095.1. Taxonomy (NCBI): domain Eukaryota; kingdom Metazoa; phylum Chordata; class Amphibia; order Gymnophiona; family Siphonopidae; genus Microcaecilia; species Microcaecilia unicolor. Next base: position 180,447,718 of record NC_044031.1, read on the forward strand.
CATTTCCCTTTCCCTTGTGTAATTCTGAACTGTGTACACACATGCCCTTTTTTATGTAGTGAAGGACTGCTTCTGAAATATGTCAGTCATTTGGAGTAGACAGCGTTAAGCTGTCAATCATGCCACCTATATACCTGATTGGGGGCCGGATATTGAGCCCCCATCCTAGTCTTGTCATAAACACGAGAGATACACTAGGTAACTGTAATTATATTTCTCCGAGGACAAGCAGGCTGCTTGTTCTCACTGATGGGTGACGTCCACGGCAGCCCCTCCAATCGGAATCTTCCTAGCAAAGTCCTTTGCTAGCCCTCGCGCGCGCGCCCGTCTTCCCGCCCGAAACCGGCTCGAGCCGGCCAGTCTTCTTTCGTCCGCACTCGGTACGGCTGTGTTTTTGTCGTGTCGAGCCCCGGAGAGTCGACCTCGCGCGTCCGTTTTAAAATAGACTTGTTTTTTCTTCGGAAAAGTTCTAACTTTGTTCGGGAAGTGCTCCGGAAACCCCCTTGGGTTTTGTTTGCCCCTTCCCGTGTTTCCAGTTTTCGCCCCGGTAAGTTTTCTTTCGTCGTCGGGGTAGGCCTCTTTTCGGCCTCGGTCGAGATTTTTCTCCCTTAAAGTTTTGGTGCTCCAAATTCGTCATTTCGGATTTTGATTTCGCCGGCGTGATTTTTCCGCCCATGACATCGAAGCCTTCCAGCGGCTTCAAGAAGTGCACCCAGTGCGCCCGGGTAATCTCGCTCACTGATAGGCACTCTTCGTGTCTTCAGTGTCTGGGGGCCGAGCACCGTCCTCAGAACTGTAGTCTGTGTTCCCTCTTACAAAGGCGGACTCAGGTAGCGAGATTGGCCCAGTGGAACGTTTTGTTCTCGGGCTCTTCGTCGGCATCGGCACCGGGGCCATCGTGTGCATCGACGTCATCAGCGTCCAGACCTTCATCCTTGGCCGCCAGTGCATCGAGTGCATCGAGGCATCGGCCCTCTGCATCGGCGCCGAGACATCGGATAGCTGCATCGACGTCGGTGGTACCGGGACCTCGTCTCCTGATGTCGTCGGACGGTGGTGCATCGGGTGGAGTGCAGGTGAGGGCTGTCCATTCCCCCGCTGGTGACGGTGAGCCTTCGGGTGGGTCTCCCCCTACCCTGAGGGCTCCTGCGGTACAGCCCCCCCGGGATCGACCTGCTTCGACCTCGGCCCTGAGGAAGCGACGGATGGATTCTACGTCCTCCTCGTCGGTGCCGGGGAGCTCCGGTGACATGCTTCGGAAGAAGTCGAAGAAGCATCGACACCGGTCTCCTCCCCGCGTCGGCACCGAGAGCTCTGGGTCGCCGAGGGAGTCGGCACCCAGCAGGCATCGGCATCGAGAGGACCGCTCACCCTCTGTTCAGGAGGTGTCGATGCGCTCCACTCTGGACAGCCCGGACCAGCTTCCACGCCCGGAACAGGTTCTGACGTCGACGCCTGCATCGACCTACCTGCCTTTCTCTGCAGCCGCTCTGAACGAGAGCCTCCGGGCCGTTCTCCCAGAGATTCTGGGAGAGCTGTTGCGCCCTACCCCTCCGGTACCGGCGGTGCTTGCGCCTCCGGTACCGTCGAGCATGGCGCCGGCTGGCCCATCGCCCGGGGTGAGGTCCCCGACGTCGGTACCGCGTGCGGTGCCGACTGCAGCCACCTCCCAGGAGGGCTCCCCGACTACGTCGGCGGAGGGAGCTTCGCCGATGCGGGCAAGGGAGTCTACCTCTCGACGCCCCCATCGTGGACGTGGCTCCACGGAGTCGAGCCGGGCGAGGTTGCAGACACAGGTCCGTGAACTTGTGTCTGACACCGAGGGTGAGGCCTCATGGGAAGAAGAAGAAGACCCCAGATATTTCTCTGACGAGGAGTCTGAGGGTCTTCCTTCCGATCCCACTCCCTCTCCTGAAAGACAGCTTTCTCCTCCCGAGAGTCTGTCTTTTGCTTCCTTTGTCCGGGAGATGTCTACGGCCATCCCCTTCCCGGTGGTTGTGGAGGACGAGCCCAGGGCTGAAATGTTTGAGCTCCTGGACTATCCTTCTCCACCTAAGGAAGCGTCCACTGTTCCCTTGCACCATGTCCTGAAAAAGACATTGCTTGCGAACTGGACCAAGCCATTAAGTAACCCCCACATCCCCAAGAAGATCGAGTCCCAGTACCGGATCCATGGGGACCCAGAGCTGATGCGCACTCAGTTGCCTCACGACTCTGGAGTTGTGGATCTGGCCCTAAAGAAGGCTAAGAGTTCTAGGGAGCATGCTTCGGCGCCCCCGGGCAAGGACTCTAGAACCTTAGACTCCTTTGGGAGGAAGGCCTACCATTCCTCTATGCTCGTGGCCAAAATCCAGTCTTACCAGCTCTACACGAGCATACACATGCGGAACAATGTGCGGCAGTTGGCGGGCTTGGTTGATGCTCTTCCCCCTGAGCAAGCCAAGCCTTTTCAGGAGGTGGTCAGGCAGCTGAAGGCGTGCAGAAAATTCCTGGCCAGAGGGGTGTATGACACCTTTGATGTTGCGTCCAGGGCCGCTGCTCAAGGTGTGGTGATGCGCAGGCTCTCATGGCTGCGTGCCTCCGACCTGGAAAATAGACTCCAGCAGCGGATTGCGGACTCGCCTTGCCGTGCGGACAATATTTTTGGAGAGAAAGTCGAGCAGGTGGTAGAGCATCTCCACCAGCGGGATACCGCATTCGACAAGTTCTCCCGCCGGCAGCCTTCAGCATCTACCTCTACAGGTAGAAGATTTTTTGGGGGAAGGAGGACTGTTCCCTACTCTTCTGGCAAGCGTAGGTACAACCCTCCTTCTCGACAGCCTGCGGCCCAGGCTAAGCCCCAGCGCGCTCGCTCTCATCAGCAGCGTGCGCCTCAGCAAGGCCCCGCGGCTCCCCAGCAAAAGCAAGGGGCGAGCTTTTGACTGGCTCCAGCAGAGCATAGCCGACATCCAAGTGTCAGTGCCGGGCGACCTGCCGGTCGGGGGGAGGTTGAAAGCTTTTCACCAAAGGTGGCCTCTCATAACCTCCGATCAGTGGGTTCTGCAAATAGTCCGGCAAGGATACACCCTCAATTTGGCCTCAAAACCTCCAAATTGTCCACCGGGAGCTCAATCCTACAGCTTCCAGCACAAGCAGGTACTTGCAGAGGAACTCTCCGCCCTTCTCAGCGCCAATGCGGTCGAGCCCGTGCCATCCGGGCAAGAAGGGCTGGGATTCTATTCCAGGTACTTCCTTGTGGAAAATAAAACAGGGGGGATGCGTCCCATCCTAGACCTAAGGGCCCTGAACAAATATCTCGTAAAAGAAAAGTTCAGGATGCTTTCCCTGGGCACCCTTCTCCCCATGATTCAGCAAAACGATTGGCTATGCTCTCTGGACTTGAAGGATGCCTACACACACATCCCGATACTGCCAGCTCACAGACAGTATCTGCGATTTCAGTTGGGCACACGCCACTTCCAGTACTGTGTGCTACCCTTTGGGCTCGCCTCTGCGCCCAGGGTGTTCACAAAGTGCCTAGCTGTAGTAGCAGCGGCACTTCGCAGGCTGGGGGTGCATGTGTTCCCATATCTCGACGATTGGCTGGTGAAGAACACATCCGAGGCAGGAGCCCTGCAGTCCATGCAGATGACTATTCGCCTCCTGGAGCTACTGGGGTTTGTGATAAATTATCCAAAGTCCCATCTTCTCCCAGTGCAGAAACTCGAATTCATAGGAGCTCTGCTGGATTCTCGGACGGCTCGCACCCATCTCCCAGAGACGAGGGCCAACAACTTGTTGTCCCTCGTCTCGCGGGTGCGAGCGTCCCAGCAGATCACAGCTCGGCAGATGTTGAGATTGCTGGGCCACATGGCCTCCACAGTTCATGTGACTCCCATGGCCCGTCTTCACATGAGATCTGCTCAATGGACCCTAGCCTCCCAGTGGTTTCAGGCTGCTGGGGGTCTAGAAGACGTGATCCACCTGTCCACGAGTTTTCTCGAATCCCTGTATTGGTGGACAATCTGGTCCAATTTGACTCTGGGACGTCCTTTCCAAATTCCTCAGCCACAAAAAGTGCTGACAACGGATGCGTCTCTCCTGGGATGGGGAGCTCATGTCGATGGGCTTCACACCCAAGGAAGCTGGTCCCTCCAGGAACGTGGTCTACAGATCAATCTCCTGGAGTTGCGAGCGATCTGGAACGCTCTGAAGGCTTTCAGAGATCGGCTGTCCCATCAAATTATCCAAATTCAGACAGACAACCAGGTTGCCATGTACTATGTCAACAAGCAGGGGGGCACCGGATCTCGCCCCCTGTGTCAGGAAGCCGTCAGCATGTGGCTCTGGGCTCGCCGTCTAGGCATGGTGCTCCAAGCCACATATCTGGCAGGCGTAAACAACAGTCTGGCCGACAGACTGAGCAGGATTATGCAACCTCACGAGTGGTCGCTCAACTCCAGAGTGGTGCGCCAGATCTTCCAAGCGTGGGGCACCCCCTTGGTGGATCTCTTCGCATCTCGAGTGAACCACAAAGTCCCTCAGTTCTGTTCCAGACTTCAGGCCCCCGGCAGACTGGCATCGGATGCCTTCCTCCTGGATTGGGGGGAAGGCCTGCTGTATGCTTATCCTCCCATTCCTCTGGTGGGGAAGACTTTGTTGAAACTCAAACAAGACCGAGGCACCATGATTCTGATTGCTCCTTTTTGGCCGCGTCAGATCTGGTTCCCTCTTCTTCTGGAGTTATCCTCCGAAGAACCGTGGAGATTGGAGTGTTTTCCGACCCTCATCACGCAGAACGAAGGGGCTCTTCTGCATCTCAGCCTCCGGTCCCTGGCTCTCACGGCCTGGATGTTGAGAGCGTAGACTTTGCCTCTTTGGGTCTGTCAGAGGGTGTCTCCCGCGTCTTGCTTGCTTCCAGGAAAGATTCCACCAAGAGGAGTTACTTCTTTCTGTGGAGGAGGTTTGCCATCTGGTGTGACAGCAAGGCCCTAGATCCTCGTTCTTGTCCTACACAGACCCTGCTTGAATACCTTCTGCACTTGTCTGAGTCTGGTCTCAAGACCAACTCTGTAAGGGTTCATCTTAGTGCAATCAGTACATACCATTACCGTGTGGAAGGTAAGCCAATCTCAGGACAGCCTTTAGTTGTTCGCTTCATGAGAGGTTTGCTTTTGTCAAAGCCCCCTGTCAAGCCTCCTACAGTGTCATGGGATCTCAATGTCGTTCTCACCCAGCTGATGAAACCTCCTTTTGAGCCACTGAATTCCTGCCATCTGAGGTACTTGACCTGGAAGGTCATTTTCTTGGTGGCAGTTACTTCAGCTCGTAGAGTCAGTGAGCTTCAGGCCCTGGTAGCCCAGGCCCCTTACACCAAATTTCATCATAACAGAGTAGTCCTCCGCACTCACCCTAAGTTCTTGCCAAAGGTCGTGTCGGAGTTCCATCTGAACCAGTCAATTGTCTTGCCAACATTCTTTCCCCGTCCTCATTCCTGCCCTGCTGAACGTCAGCTGCACACATTGGACTGCAAGAGAGCATTGGCCTTCTATCTGGAGCGGACACAGCCCCACAGACAGTCCGCCCAATTGTTTGTTTCTTTTGATCCCAATAGGAGGGGAGTGGCTGTAGGGAAACGCACCATATCCAATTGGCTAGCAGATTGCATTTCCTTCACTTACGCCCAGGCGGGGCTGGCTCTTGAGGGTCATGTCACGGCTCATAATTTTAGAGCCATGGCTGCGTCGGTAGCCCACTTGAAGTCAGCCTCCATTGAAGAAATTTGCAAAGCTGCGACGTGGTCATCTGTCCACACATTCACATCGCATTACTGCCTGCAGCAGGATACCCGACGCGACAGTCGGTTCGGGCAGTCAGTTCTTCAGAACCTGTTTGGGCTTTAGGATCCAACTCCACCCCCCGAGGGCCCTGTTTGTTCTGTTCCAGGCTGCACTCTCAGTTAGTTGGTAAATTTTTTAGGTCAATCTCAGTTATGTCCTCGCCGTTGCGAGGCCCAATTGACCATGGTTGTTGTTTTGAGTGAGCCTGGGGGCTAGGGATTCCCCATCAGTGAGAACAAGCAGCCTGCTTGTCCTCGGAGAAAGCGAATGCTACATACCTGTAGAAGGTATTCTCCGAGGACAGCAGGCTGATTGTTCTCACAAACCCGCCCGCCTCCCCTTTGGAGTTGTGTCTTCCCTTGTATTGTCTTGCTACATACTGGACTGGCCGGCTCGAGCCGGTTTCGGGCGGGAAGACGGCCGCGCATGCGCGGTGCGCGCGGGCGCGCGAGGGCTAGCAAAGGACTTTGCTAGGAAGATTCCGATTGGAGGGGCTGCCGTGGACGTCACCCATCAGTGAGAACAATCAGCCTGCTGTCCTCGGAGAATACCTTCTACAGGTATGTAGCATTCGCTTTACTATGTAAGCCGCATTGAGCCTGCAATATGTGGGAAAGCGCGGGGTACAAATGTAATAATAATAATAATAGGTTCCTCGACCTTTAATCTGGTCCGTGCAACAGCTAAATACTTTCCTCTTTCTGATATCATTACAGATCATTAAAAAGCTCATAGAAAGGAAGCAAGCACAGATTCGCAAGGTGTACCCGGGACTATCCTGTTTCAAGGAAGGAGTACGACAGATCCCTATAGAAAGCATTCCTGGAATTAGTATGTACCACCCTCCCTCACACTGTGTCATTAACAGTATGGCAGTACGCTAATTGACCTGAAATCAAAATATGCATCCAAGATGGCAACTGTTTCAAGTTACTGCATTAGGAGGTCTGATTTTTTACTGTGGTCTATCAAAATATCAATTCTGGAGATAAAATATCTGATGTCTGGAGATGAAATGTCTGATTTTTACTGTGGTCTATTAAAATATCAATCCTGGAGAAAAATACAGGATTTATTTTATCCCAGAGTTTGATGATTAAAAAAAATATGGATGAAATCCAAACATGTTTGCAACATAAAATTGTCAGCAAGTTATACTGTACTTCTTTTACAGTCCAGTGTGCCAAGCGATGAACAGGAGGAGACTTTTGTTGACAGGCTTATGGGTTAATTAGTACAGAAAATGTTTTGTATTCTGTCTTGATTGGGCTTCCCCTAGTTCTGAAATCCCCTTCAGGGTGCAGCTCTTAGATTTCATTGGCTGTAGCTCTAACTAACATCTGGTGGGCTATCACATCAGGGATTTACCTCTAGCTGCCTGATGCTCTCAACTGCTCTGCAAAGCAGCATGCTACATAATCGTCTTCACAAATAAAACTGAAAAGCAAAGACTCCAGACTGTCGGGTCTGTAATAACCTGATTCAGACAGTCATGGCTGACACACGTTTGCTACCTAGAAAGGAGAAGATTCATCTGATTGGCTAGTTTGGCGTTTTACAGGCTTATGCCTCCCCTCTGCGTAGGAGGTAGGTGCTGAGTGCTAAATAATACTGTTTTTGAAATGTAATCATTATTTTGTGACTGTATTTCATGAACATTATTGTCATTGAAAGAAAATACTATGGATATGGTCTATAGAAGACTCCATTTTAAAGTAGCAGTGGCATTACTGAGGCTTCAAGTAAAGTGAAGCATCGTTAGAAAGTTTCTTTCTGTTTTTGTTGTAGGGCACAAAATAGGTTTTTTTGTTTGTTTTTTCTTTAAATTCAGGTCCACTTGTGTGCAATTTAATATAATTGTGTTGTAAGAAAATACACAAGAATAAACTGAAACTATTGGAAATGACACTTCTTGATCTGTTCTTACAAAGTGTTATATACCTGACAGAATATGGAAACTGTTGACTTTATCTTTTATAAGGTTTTTCAGAACTAATGGAAGTTATGTAACCTAGGTTCAAAAGTTCAGTAAACTACATACCACAAATGTTATTTAAAAAAATTGTATATGGAAGGTGCATTGTAATCCGGGCCTCTGACTTTTTCCCACTCTACAGGATTGTGGGAAATGCAGATCTGCTCAGAAAGCATTCTTTTCATCCTGCTGTAGTACCGATAGTGATCCATCAATTGCTCTCTGCCTGGCAAGTGTTCCCTCTACCCCACCCCATTACGTCCTCTGCTTTTGGCTGGCTTACTGAACCCTTTGTGGCTGACACCACCTGTCCTCCTGCCACTACCCAACATGCAGCTTTCTGCTCTGCACTAGCTACTTGCTTATTCATTGCTCTTTCTGCTACTACCCAGCCTACTTTCCCCTCTTCCTCCTCCATTACAACTGCCTAGCACTAACACAGCCACCAGCTGCATACTTTTTCATTTTTGTCTGGAGTGCTGGCATAGTTGGCAGATGTGCAGTGGGGGAAGAGAAGCATTGCATGCAGCAAAATGAGGCTAATTGAAGGAAGGGGTGCGGACAAATAGAGAAGTGGAGAAATGAGTGGACTGCAGGAGCCAGGAGGAGATATTGAGTGAAGGAGGACAGAGGAAAGAAAGATATCTTGGTGAGGGAAGAGAAGGTGTAGTAAGTAAAGGCAACATATGATTGTGTGCAAAATTTTAGGAACCCCTGATCAAATCGTATGTTTCGATGAATCACTAAATGAACAGAAACTAGTACAGCCTTTTATGTGGTCCATAAGATTTTAATGAATTATTACTATTTGGTTGCATATTTTAACAGATTGAAGTAACAAAAAAGTGAATATTGCATAAGCAAATGCTTGGACGCCCTTCCAGTTGATTCTTTACTCCTGTTATTAAAGTTGTTATTCAGGCACAAATTACTGGATTCTATAAAGGGCGCTCAAGTTTGTGCACCCAAATTTGGGCACAATTCTGAGATGCGTGCACAATTAAATTGGGTAATGGCCAATTAACATTGATAATTGGGTGCTAACAATTATTGATGTTAATTGGCACCAATTTGGATTTGCAGGCGCATCTTGCTACACGCTTTTCTATAAATCTGCACGTCCAGACCCCATGGCGTGCACCCCAAAAGGAGGCATGGCCATGGAATGGGCCTGGCCAGATCAGGAGCATTCCAGAAATTTGTGCGCAGTATTATAGAATGCCATGACTAGGCATCAGGATTTACACCTAGTTTCAGCAGGTGAAAGTCCTGGCGCCCAAATTTGGGTATGGGAATCAGCACTACATGCTATTTTGTAAAGGGCACTCAACCTGGAGCGCCCTTTATAGAATAACACTGGTACTGATTTTTTTCCCCTTGGCCAAATTTGGGCGCCATTTACTGAATCTGGTCCTAAATGCTTAGTGGTTACGTCTTCACTCAGTCAGTGATGTCAATTCCATGGTTGAACAAATACTCTGACCCTGATGCTGGGCTTGATGGACCTTTGGTCTGTCCCAGTGTGGCAATACTTATGTACTTCTAATCTTTGAGCTTGCGATGATTGTTCTGTCCACTTTTAACAACCAGGGGCCCCTTCAAGCAGCTGTCTAAGCATTTGAAAATGAAGACAATAAATTCTTATGCATTAGTGCAGGCTTGTCCAGCCTATGGGCCGCAGACCAGAATCCAACCCAACAAGTTCCTTTTTGTGGCCCTTGGAAGCTTGGCAATTCTTGTGGGGCCTACAGCGAGGTTCCTGCTTCCCCACCACGACTGAACTCTGTAAGCTTGAGCCATGCTGTGCTGGAAGTTTGGATTGGTAATACAGGTTCAAGTCTTGAGAGGCTTGAAACCGCAAGACCAACCCAAAGTTCCAGCACCATGTAGCTCAAGCTTGCAGAGAGCCATGTCGCAGTGGGGAAGCAGGAATACCATTGTTTCTTCTGCAGCTGAAGCCAGGTGAGGGGAAACAGACTAGGTAAAGACAGGGGGAGAGTACATGAGAGAGAGAGAGACTGGGTAAAGGCTAGGGGGGCACATGAGAGAAAGCGAGAGAGAGAGACTGGTGGAGAGGGAACAAAACACTGTCGTATTTTGCCACTTTGACTAAACAAGAGGCAAAATATGATGGTGCATGTTTTGGCCATCTGAATGATACAAAATATAAAATGTGGCCCCAGATAGAAAAAGCCTGCATTAGTGGAAGACTACGAAGATATCTAAAAACTTCCCACTAGTAATTTTCAACTGTTGAACTTAAGACAAGATCTAGAAGACCAAAAAAAAATCTCTGATAGAAGAACCTGAAAACTGGGTAGATCTGCAAAACAAAACCCACAGATCACTGCAAATGACCTGCTGAAAACTTTAGCTGACACTGGAATGGTTCTTAGGGTCACAGCAAAGCATTGCCTACATAAAAATGATGTGTATGAAGAGTTATCTCATCACAAAAGCTACGGTCTAAAGTATACAAAAGAAAGCCTTTATAAACCTGAAATGTTTTGGAACACAGTGCTTTGAGTTGATGAAACAAAAATTAAATTGTTGATCTGTGACATAAATGCACAGGAGGTGAGTCTCTTTGAAAAGGGGGCATTGGATGAAGGTGAAAAGGGACAGACGTAACCTAAGGAAATACTTCATGGAAGGATGGTGACTGTGTGGAACAGCTTCCCAGTGGAGGTGGTAGAGACGAATTCAAGAAAGCTTGGGACAAGTATATAGGATCTGTAAAGGAGAGGAAGGGATAGTGGATGGCATGGTTGAGCAGACTGGATAGGCCATATGGTGTTTTATCTGCCTTCATTTTTCTGTGTTTCTGTCCACATCCAATATCGACACGAGGCAGGTGTGATCCCCATACAGTAATAGCAGAAGACAACAGATCAGACAAGATGAAGAGCAAACTTTTATTAAAATAGCTCAACGTGGCCACGTTTCACCTATGGCAGGCTGCTTCAGGGGCAGCAACTGTTAAGCAGATATAAATCAAATCATAAGAACATATACAGTATAAATCAGGATAAAATTATACAAACATCTAAAATATTCCAGCGAATAACATAACAAAGCAAATAATAAATAATCAAATTGTAATAAATAGTGGAGAAAACATTATAAATTAAGCGTAACATACATAGAGGCAAAATGGCCCCTTTTTCTATTTCCCCCATTAATGACCAAATGCCAATTTTCCCATTAGCATGTGGCCATTAGCGTGTGAGCCTCCACCGTCATCCATCGTGTAGGCAGCAAGAGCTCATGCGCCAATCGGTTAACACGTGGCAGTAGAAAAATCGGCCATTTTGCCACGGCAGTGAAAATGCTTTAGCATGTGGGAATGACCCGCGTAAGGATATGCTAAGGCCACTTTTTACTGCAGTTTGGTAAATGGGCCCCTACGTATGTTATGTAGGGTGGCCTAGTGGTTAGAGTGGTGGACTTTGGTCCTGGGGAACTGGGTTCGATTCCCACTGCAGGCACAGGCAGCTCCTTGTCACTCTGGGCAAGTCACTTAACCCTCCATTGCCCCATGTACAAATAAGTACCTGTATATAATATGTAAGCCGCATTGAGCCTGCCATGAGTGGGAAAGCGCGGGGTACAAATGTAATAAAAATTAAAAAAAAAATTTTAATTAAAATTTTTAATCGCAATCTATTGCACTATTAAAAATGTTAATCACATGATTAAATACCGGCCAGCGGTCCATTGGGGGGCATGCATTCCCCCCCCCCCCATTAGATATACCTTTGCTGGTGGGGCCACCAAAGCCCCACCAGTCAAAGAAATCCACTGCCAAAGCAGCCCCATTCCTCCTTATGCTGCCTCAGGAGTGAGGAAGTCAGCAGGGTGTCTTCAGCTGCCGATACTGGCACTCACTGAACATGGACAGTTCATGCACAAACTGAGCATGCTTGGGGAGTGCAAGCATTGATGGCTGGAGGCACCCCGCTAACGTCCTCACTCCTGAGGCAATACAAGGAAGGGGGGACTCCGGCAGATTTCTTCGACTGGCGGATGTTTGAGCTGCCCCACCAGCCATTGAAGGTACTGCAGCTTTGGATGGAACTGGGGCCTGATCCCAAAGGAAGGGGGCCTAGGTGTCCAAGGCCTCGCTCTCCATCTCCCCTGTAGCTATGCCTCCAGCTCCAACTCTGTCTCCCTTCCTCTCCTCTCATCTACCCCCAGGTCTATCATCCCTCTTCCTTCTCTCTCGAGCCCCCATCGGTCCAACAGCTCTCTTCCTTCTTTTCCTCCTTACTCCAGGTCCATTATCTCTTGCTCCCTCTCTCTGAGCCCAACATCTCTCCCTCTCTCTTCTCACTACATCCTTCTGTCTCTCAGTTTGGCTTCTCTCTCACTCCCCCCCCCCCCCCCCAGCCACCCAATGTTCTCTCTTTCTTCCTCTCCCCCCCCCCCCCCCCCCCGGCCACCTGAAGTTCTCTCTACCTCCTCTCCCCCCACACACATAGTCACCCAAGGTTCTCTCTTTCTGCCTCCCACCCCACGGCCACCTGTGGTTCTCATAATTCCCCCCACCGCTGCCTGCACATGGTCCGGCATCTCTTTCCCTGACCGCCAGTGGCTCTCTCATCCCTCCCCTTCCCATCCGGTTTTACCTTTTTCCATTTTCAGTAAAATTTTGGATTCTGCAGCTGCAGCAGCAGTACTCAAAAACTGCCTGCACTGGGCCTTCCCGCTGACCCGTCCCAAACAGGAAGTTATGTCAGAAGGGGGCGGGATGGGTCAAAGGGAAGGCCCTGTGCAGGCAGCAGTAGCTTTTCAGTAAAAAAAAATTAAAGGAGGAAAGAGGATGTATATTTCAGCAACCAATGATCCAAAATATACCTGAAAATCAACCATAAAGTACTTATAGGAAAGGAAACCCTTTAGAAAGATCTTCACAGTCTCCAGACTAATATTATTGAAAGAATGTGGGGAGGTAGACATAGAGTGCATGCAGAGAGATCTAAGAATATTTCTGAGTTAGAAAAGTTCTGCAAGGAAGAGTATGGAAAACATTGCAAAAGTAAGAATAGAAAGACTCCTAGCTGACTACAGGAAATGTTTGGAAGTTGTTATTTTTGCCAAAGGAGGGGTTACAAAGTACTGATTGAAAGGGCAAACAGAGTTTTGCACCTGCCATTTTCACTGTAGAAACGGCAAAAAAATAATGATACATTACAGTTTTAACACTGTACACTAGAAAACCCCAAAAGGAACAGCAGACTGTTCAACACTATGCCATGTAGACGTTGGTTCAGCTGCTGTTCTCGTAGAGATTCATTGAAAAATACAGTTTGACCAGGGGTGCGTAACCTTTTGCACACAACTGTAGGTGCATACCTGCCTGTATGAAATAGACGCTGACAATGATCCCCAGAAGTGCACAAATGCTCATGCAAAAATATACACTTGCTCCATAGAAGGTGTAAATGTGTGCTTGTACTTTATGAGGGTAATTTTGTAAAGCTTTTCAGTGTGTAAAACTGATTTTATAAAATTACCCCGCTTGTCAACAAGACCACATGTACTCCTATGCAAGCCAGGTGTGGGCAAAATAGTGAAGCATGTGAGTTCTTTATAAAATACCTAATGTCATGTAGATCAGTGTTTCCAAGTCCAGTCCATGAGTACCCCTTGCAAATCAGGTTTTCAGGATATCCTGAGTGAATATTTTTAGATTGTAAGCTCTTTTGAGCAGGGACTGTCTCTCTCTGTGTCAGGTGTTCAGCGCTGCGTGCGTCTGGTAGCGCTTTACAAATGCTAATAATAATAATAAGCATGAAAGATATTTGCATGTAATGGAGGCAGTATATGCAAATGAAGTTCGTGCATATTCATTGTGGATATCTTGAAAACCTGACTGGCAAGGGGTACTCCAGGACTGGACTTGGGAAACACTGTGGTACATTGTACTCATGTACACTTACACCAGCTTCTGAGCTGCTGTACATGTTATGGTTTCAGTCTAGTCACGACTTCTGTCGGTTTACTCTAGAATTTTATAAAGACACACAAGCGTCTGTGTGTCTCTATAATATAGACCAGGAAGAGGCATCTTCATGCCCTCTGTTATAAAATGACTCCCTAAGGCAGTAGTTCCTAAACCTGGTCCTGGAGGCACCCCAGCCAGTCAGGGTTTCAGGATACCCGCAATGAATATTCATGAGAGAGATTTGCATGCACTGTCTCCACTGAATTCAAATCTATCTCATGAATATTCATTGTGGATATACTGAAAACCTGATTGGCTGGGGTGCCTCCAGGACCATGTTTGGGAACCACTGCCCTAAGGACTAGATTCTATATATGGCACTGAAAAAAAATGCACTTAGCACTATTCTGTAAACCTCACCTAAGTTAGGCAGGGTTTTAGAATAGTTGTAGCGCCCGTTCCTGGGACTAAATTTAGTCACGGCCGTTTACGCCAACTAAAACCTGGCGTAGAAGCATACTTAATTGGTTAGTAAGCCAATCAGCGCCGATAATTGAGTGTTAAGCAATTATCAGTACTAATTGTGACTAATTAGGATTTACGTGCATAACTCGCTAAACATATTCTATAAAGTGATGCGCATAAATCGGACCAGGCGGATCCCAAAAGGAGGCCGGGAGGGACAAGGGCGGGTTGTGGGCATTCCTAAATTGACGCGTATTCTATAACACTGTATGTAAATTTTAGGAATGCCCACAACCCGCCCTTGTCCCTCCCGGCCTCCTTTTGGGATCCGCCTGGTCCGATTTATGCGCATCACTTTATAGAATATGTTTAGCGAGTTATGCACGTAAATCCTAATTAGTCACAATTAGTACTGATAATTGCTTAACACTCAATTATCGGCGCTGATTGGCTTTCTAACCAATTAAGTTTTGTGCGTAAATCTGGTATGCGTGCTTATTTGCGTGCAGAACTTTAGTCACCATTTACGCAATCTGGGGTTAAGTGTGTAAGCGTATATTTTGTATAATACATCTGTGCATTGCGTCTTCACCCCCAGGAATGCCTATATGCCATCTTGTGGGCACATGTACTTACACACATGTATATGGCTGGACGCTTTTATAAGACAACTTTTCTATGTGTAATCCATGCTTTACATGCATGAAATGCTTTCTAAAAGTACTTCCATAATGTTTAACAATGTCAGCTTCTGAAAGAAAGCCCAGAACACAAATCGGTAAATTGAGCAGGTAGGAGTTATTAGAATGTAGGGCCCGATGGTCAAAAAGGTTTAACAGGGCAGGACAAGCTCCTGCCTGGTTAAACCCCGCTGAACTGGCCACCTGCCAGTATTCAGCAGCAGTTAAGCACGTAGTGCTGCTAAATACTGCCTCTGAGTACCATGGCACTCTCCATTTAGTGGCAAGGTGCCATGGCAGTCAGAGGCAATATTTAGCAGCACTACCTGCTTAACTGCTGCTGAATACTGGCAGGTGGCCAGTTCAGCGGGGTTTAACCAGTTAGCAGTGATACTCAGTCCGCTGACTGGATAAGTAAGCACATAAACTTAGGACAGCAAAAATGCTGTCCTAACTATATCTGCCAAGCTAACTGAACACCAGTCTTAATATTGGCCAGTGCTCTACTGGATATACCTGGATATTCAGTTCTGTAGTACCAACATGGCCCAGCATTGCATATCCTGGTTTAAATTCAGCCCATGGTTATCAGTGGCCAAAATAAACGCTGATCCCTGTGGGCTGAATATCAGGCCTATAGTTTTTACAAAGAAACATCTCTTTTCGGTAGAGAAGAGTCGATCATAGTGGGAGCTTCAGGCTCTGTTCCAGTTCTCTGAAATAACCTGTCAGATTAAGGGATTGTGGGTGAGACACTGAAAGGTGCACAGAGTGCATGTCATTCCAACCTTTTCCCAGTGTGTGTGTGTGTGTGTGTGTAAGGATTAAAAAATGTGATGCTGTGCTGAGGAAGGAAGATTAAGCGGCACCCTAACTGGAAGGATGTGTGTAGAAGACGAGCTCAATTAGGCAGGTTTGTGTAATGCAATGTTTGCTCTTATATCAGGCTTTGGAGGTAGCAGCTTTCTTATTTAATATTTAATCTTATTGGTCTACAGGAGAGACAGGCTGGAAACCAAGCATAAAAGAGAAAGGGTAAGACTTGATAGGATCATACCATTTAAGTTGGGTTTTTATAACTCCTTATTTAAATGTTAAGGTAATTTTACACAGAGAATGTATTGAGGATAATTTTGTAAGGGGGCACCTAGTGTAAGTGGAGTTCAGGTGTCTGTTTTAGGTCACCTGTACCTATATTTTTAAAGTACGCATGTAAATCATTGTATTTTATAATTTGTGCATGTACATGTATGCTCTGCCTACACTCTGCCCCTGTATTCACCTTACAGCAAAGTGCCATGCTGTCAAAGTGCACGCTGTTACTCGTGTCAGTATTTTATAAGAGGCCATTTCTGTTTGTATTTAGCCACATATGGATAAAAATGACTTTATAAAATTACCCCCATTGTACTTTAGCTACACCAGTGTATTGTCTGTAAATTTCAAAGCGAAAACACATTTTGGTTTGCTACAATACAAAATCTTAAATGCACAAGGAGATAAAGAACTGTCTTTTGGCACGTCACCTTAACCCTGCCTAGGAGACGTGATCAGAAGTTCTTTTGGATTTTCTCCCAAGAAGTACAGGGGGTCCATGAAACAGATCAAACTAGCAAAAACATAGCATGTATGCAGCATTAAGTACAAGGCAAACAACAGTACTCAAGAAACTAGCACCTTGACAGATGCAAATTCTAATTGGGCAGCCAAACAACATTCTTTTCAAAATCAAACATATAAGGCATTCTATAAAGGTTATATACCCAAATTTACGCTCCTAAAATTTATGCTGCTATATTTATGAGCATAATTTATGTTCCTAAATAACAAGCATAGTCTATACTCCAAAATAGATTATGTTCATAAATTAGCAGCATAAAATTTAGGAGCATAACCTTTATAGAATAATGCCCATATTGGGCAAAGAGTGAAAGAGCTGTGTTCGTTTTCAGCTCCCGCTTTTACCTTTGACTCTTAGAATTCTACCCCGTTGAACTTGGTTGAATTCTGTCAGGTAGGCTGATTGGAATTCAGAATTATGATAAGTGGCTGTGAAGCATCAGCACCACTAAACTTTGCCATCACAACACCAGGTTCACGGTATTATAGAGGGTCACCTGGCTGGCTGACCTTTCCCACTATCCAGTAGCAGATGAGCTGGTCTCTCCCTCACTGATATAACAAATCTTCTCAGCTGAACTACAAAATAGCCCCATTTAGCTTCACTTACAATAACCTCTGGCCAGCCTGAGCATCTGAAAGGGTTTCTTCCCCCCCCCCCCCCATCAGATAGCTAGAGAATACTTCTCAAGTGTAATCAAAACAAACACATGGCTGGAAGTAAGAGTGATGGAATTGGAGTGTGTTCACTTGTTCGTTTTCCCATTCATCCTTGCATGTACCAGAGGCTGTCTCCTCATCTGGCAGAAACTATTATTTCATCCCAGTCAGATTCACAGTAAGATTCGCTGTGACAAAACTACCAATGCCTGATGGCTCCTACTGGTTTGTATCTTGGTCCTAAAAAGGTCCTCTGAGTGTCCTTAGAAATGGAAATGTGAATTATTTGTAGAATGTAGTAGAAATTTAGTGATTCAGGAGTAACTTTAAAAAACAAAAACCCACTAATAACATACTGGCCACTAGATTTTATTAGCTGATAACCAAACAGCCAACATAACTGCAGACAAATTTCTCTCACATTGCATTGGAGAACAGAAATTAATCCCCTTTGTCAATATTTTCTTTCAAGTAAAGAGCCCAAAGATCCAGATCAACTGTACAGCACGTTAAAAAGCATTCTGCAGCAGGTGAAGGTGGGTATTGGTTTTCATTCATTTCGTGTTTGTGCTTTGAAAATGCTTTCCAGTATGGAATTTCCATGTTAGATACCTTACGTTTTTTCTTTACCAAAGAGCCATCAAAGCGCTTGGCCCTTCATGGAACCCGTGAAGAGAACAGAAGCTCCCGGATATTATGAAGTTATAAGGTTTCCCATGGGTAATGCAATTAATATTTTTCTAAGTATAGCTGTAAAGATCTCTGTAGAGGGTGATGAGTGAGAGAAATTGGGATTTCTGTATGTAAATTAACTGGATTTGGAAATTATACTTAGGGCTTCAGATTTTAGGCCTTAACTGATATACACCCCTAATGCACGCTGGAAAAACACCACTTCTCCTGGTTTGGTCTCAACCTTCCATGGCTTGTCTTGTATCCTCCACCCAGTTTTATTGCCTTTGCAAATGTGCATATTTGACTCAACTTGAAAGGGCATCAGGCAGTGGGACCTGTGTCGCACAAAATACCAGTCAACACTGATGTATTATCTCCTCAAAGAGCCCAAATTAACTGGAAAATAAACACTTAAATTTACAATTTATAAACACCTAGGGATAGAATCCCTAATTATCTAGACCACACCAAACTTTTCCCTCCCTGTCTCAGACACCCTGAAGGTTCTCGGAGTTACCATTGATCGAAATCTCACACTTGAAAACCATGTGAAGAATACAACCAGGAAGATGTTTCAGTCTATGTGGAAACTCAGAAGACTGAAACCTTTCTTCCCAAGAGGTATTTTTCGCAACATGGTACATCAGTGGTGCTGAGTCATCTAGACTATTGCAATGCGCTGTATGCTGGTTGTAAAGAGCATATCATCAAGAAACTTCAAACAGCCCAGAACACCGCAGCTAGACTCGTATTTGGAAAAACAAAATATGAAAGCGCAAAACTCCTTAGAGAGAAGCACAATTGGCTTCCAGTTAAAGAACGTACTGTGTTCAAAGTTTGCACTCTGGTTCATAAAGTCATTAATGGTAATGCCCTGGCATACATGTCAGACCTTATTGATTTGCCACCCAGGAACGCTAAAAGATCAGCATGCACATTCCTGGGTCTTCATTTCCCTAGCTGACATGCGTCCTGCTTTTCCTACATTGGCACACAGCTGTGGAATGCATTACCACTTGATCTGAAAACTATTCACGACCTAACCAACTTTCGAAAATCACTAAAGGCTTTTCTTTTTAACAAGGCTTACCATAACAATTAACAATAGGAATTCCAATGCATCACTACTTACTTGATAATCTGACTGTTTTCTGATTTATTGAATTGATCATATCCATTATGTTACACTTGTTTTTGTATGTAACCAATTGTTTATCTACTCTTGAATGGCGCCTGCCATGATGTAATATTGTAAGCCACATTGAGTCTGCAAATAGGTGGGAAAATGTGAGATACAAATGCAACAAATAAATAAATAATGAGAGGAAGTGACGTCAGCGAGCAGAGATGGCCACTTGAAAGTGCTGCTCGGCTGAAGCTAGAGCTATTTAGCGGTGTTTACCCCTTGAAATAAGCAGCGTCCTAAAAATAAACAACATCGAGCAAAAAAGCGGGAGCATGGCGGCACGGAAGAAACTCGCGAAATTTAAATTCACCGCAGAGAACCCGGGGACAGGGAAAAGTGCTGGCTGGAAAGCGGTGGTGCGAGGAACAAAAATGGCGACTGGAGATTCGGACTCGGAATTGGACCCTGAGGAGCATAGCGTCCCTGAAGCGGAATTGGGCAGGATGGATGTGGCTTAGTGGTTCAAAGACCTGAAAGCAGAAATGATAGCTACCAGAAGGAGTATTGAAATGGCGGAAGGAGAATTACATGAGGAGATGAAAGAGATTGGCAACCGCATGGCGGAAACGGAGGAGAAGGTTGACAACATGGAGCTGGAAGTGCGGAGCTTGCAGGTGGCACTCAAAAAAGAGAAACAACTGAGAACAGACCTGGAGACTGTGAAAATGAAGCTCCTGCTCCCACTATCCAGCAGGCCTCCTTCTGAAGATGAAGCCTCTGCTCCCAATCTCCAGCAGACCTCACTGGCCTGTAGCCTCTGAACAGGACTCCAAACAGTCTCTTCCCAGCATCCTGAGCAATCCAACCTTCAGCTCCTGGGCCCCTTTTTCACTCAGGGTGAGCTGGTTCTCAGTATGCAAATTGTATGCAGATTAGCTTGTTATCCTTTCACGCTCAGGGTGACCTGGTTCTCCAGAGGCAAAATTAAACAGGTCTTACAAACAGCATATTCAAGCAATTCTTTATTCCAGCCCCTGGGCACAGTTCTTCTAGCTTAAATACTTTATACCTTTACATATCTTCACACTGAGCCTCCCCACACAGATTCCTGGGCTCAGCATTAACCTCAATACTTTGGGGACTTCTAACCCCAGGCTTTGCAGCCTGCTTCTCAGTACTACTACTACTACTACTACTATTTAGCATTTCTATAGCGCTACAAGGCATACGCAGCGCTGCACAAACATAGAAGAAAGACAGTCCCTGCTCAAAGAGCTTACAATCTAATAGACAAAAAATAAATAAAGTAAGCAAATCAAATCAATTAATGTGAACGGGAACGAAGAGAGGAGGGTAGGTGGAGGCGAGTGGTTACAAGTGGTTACGAGTCAAAAGCAATGTTAAAGAGGTGGGCTTTCAGTCTAGATTTAAAGGTGGCCAAGGATGGGGCAAGACGTAGGGGCTCAGGAAGTTTATTCCAGGCGTAGGGTGCAGCGAGACAGAAGGCGCGAAGTCTGGAGTTGGCAGTAGTGGAGAAGGGAACAGATAAGAAGGATTTATCCATGGAGCGGAGTGCAAGGGGAGGGGTGTAGGGAAGGACGAGTGTGGAGAGATACTGGGGAGCAGCAGAGTGAATACATTTATAGGTTAGTAGAAGAAGTTTGAACAGGATGCAAAAACGGATAGGGAGCCAGTGAAGGGTCTTGAGGAGAGGGGTAGTATGAGTAAAGCGACCCTGGCGGAAGACGAGACGGGCAGCAGAGTTTTGAACCGACTGGAGAGGGGAGAGGTGACTAAGTGGGAGGCCAGCAAGAAGCAGATTGCAGTAGTCTAAACGAGAGGTAACAAGGGTGTGGATGAGGGTTTTGGTAGAGTGCTCGGAAAGAAAGGGGCGGATTTTACGGATGTTGTAAAGAAAGAAACGACAGGTCTTGGCAATCTGCTGGATATGAGTAGAGAAGGAGAGAGAAGAGTCAAAGATGACCCCCAAGGTTTCGAGCTGAGGAGACAGGGAGAATGAGAGAGCCATCAACAGAAATAGAAAACGGGGGGAGCGGGGAGGTGGGTTTGGGGGGGAAAATGAGAAGCTCGGTTTTGGTCATATTTAATTTCAGGTGGCGTTGAGACATCCAGGCAGCAATGTCAGACAAGCACGCTGAAACTTTGGCTTGGATGCAAGGTGAGATATCAGGGGTAGAAAAGTAGATTTGGGAGTCATCAGCATAGAGATGGTAGGAAAAGCCATGGGATGAGATTAATGAACCAAGGGAAGAAGTGTAGATAGAAAAGAGGAGGGGACCAAGAACAGAACCCTGAGGTACGCCGACAGGCAGAGGGATAGAAGTAGAAGAGGATCCACCAGAGTGAACACTAAAGGTGCGGAGGGAGAGGTAGGAAGAGAACCAGGAAAGGACAGAGCCCTGGAATCCAAGTGAGGACAGGGTATCGAGAAGTATGCTGTGATCGACAGTGTCAAAAGCAGCGGAAAGATCAAGAAGAATGAGGATGAATATTGACCTCTGGATTTAGCCAGTAATAGGTCATTGGAGACTTTAGTAAGCGCAGTTTCGGTTGAGTGGAGAGGGCGAAAACCAGATTGTAGTGGGTCAAGAATAGCATGTGAGGAGAGAAAATCAAGGCAGCGGCGGTGAACAGCACGCTCAAGTAATTTGGAGAGAAAAGGAAGGAGGGAGATGGGTCGGTAATTAGAGGGACAAGTAGGGTCAAGTGAAGGCTTCTTAAGGAGAGGTGTGACCACAGCATGTTTAAAGGCAGCAGGGACAGTCGCAGTGGAAAGTGAGAGGTTGAGAATGTGACAGATAAAAGGAATAAGAGTAGGAGAGATGGCATTAAGAAGGTGGGTGGGAATGGGATCAGAGGAACAGGTGGTACATTTTGAGGAAGAAAGGAGAAGTGTAGTTTCCTCAATAGTAACTTCAGGAAAGGAGGAAAGGGAATGAGGGGAAGGAGAGAGAGGGGAACGGACTAGTGGAGGGAGAGCTGGTGAGGTAGAGAAAGCAAGGTTTATCTTTTGAACCTTGTTGTGAAAGAATTCAGCAAGGGTCTGAGGAGATAATGAAGGGGGAGTTGGGGGAGGGGGCACCTTGAGGAGAGAGTTCAATGTGGTGAAGAGAAGTCGAGGATTAGAGCCAAGAGAGTTGGTCAGTTGGATATAATAATCCTGTTTGGCACGTAAAAGAGCAGATTGGAAGGAGGTCAGCATGAACTTAAAGTGTAAGAAATCAGCAAGGGCCCGAGATTTCCGCCAGAGGCGTTCGGCGGAGCGGGTACAGGAACGTAGGTAGCGGATATTAGAAGTCAGCCAAGGTTGGGGTTTTGTACGCCTTACAGGGTGGGTCATCAAAGGTGCAAGAGTGTCTAAGGCAGAGGATAGAGTATTGTTGTAAGAAGAAACAGCCTCGTTGACAGACGTGGATGGTGCCACAGTAGAGAGGAGGTTTGAAACATGGGAGGATAGAGATAAAGGGTCAATATCGTGAAGATTCCTAGATAAATTAGGTAGGATAGGACGGGACTGGGAGGGAGGAGATTTAAGTGTGAAAGTTATAAGATGGTGATCAGAGGAGGGATGATCAGAGGCAAGGAAACTAGAAGGTGAACAGTTGGAGGAGAAGATGAGATCAAGACAGTGACCATTTTGATGAGTGGGGGAGGTGGAGCATAGTTGGAGATTAAAGGAGGACGTTAAAGCGAGTAACTTGGAAATATAAGAGTTGGAAGGATCATTAGCAGGAATATTAAAGTCACCAAGGATGAGAGAGGGGGAGGAAGGATCATGGAAGAAGGCAAGCCAGGCGTCAAAGTCACTGAGAAAGGATGAAAGGGACTTATCAGGGGGACGATAAATGACCGCTATTCGAAGAGGCAGAGGAGAGAAAAGGCGGATAGAGTGGACTTCAAAGGAGGAAAAACAGTGAGATTGAGGTGGAAGAAGGGGTTGAAATCTGGAGGAGGGAGAGAGAAGTAGTCCAACACCGCCCCCACGGCCAGCAGGGCGAGGAGTATGTGAAAATAGATAACTGCCATGGCACAGGGCTGCGACTGAAGCAGAGTCATCAGGGCAGAGCCTACTTCTTCTTTGGACACCCAGTCCTTTCTTTGAACACACAGTTCCTCTAAGTACTGAGGCTACACAGTCCAATACCAATGCTTTAGGGACTTCTTACCCCAGCCTGTTTTTCTTCCTTGAGCACACAGTCCACCACAAGTCCATAGGGTTTAGCCCCTTCTTTCCAGGGGGATTCTCTTCCTTCAGCTACCAGCTCTCTTCTTTTCCTTTTACCACTCAGGTGGGGTATAAAGTGGTTAATTAGCTACACAGGACCCAGCCCATAACCTCCTACACCTGTGGACCTCCCAGGGCTCTCCCCGGTCCTAGCGACCTCCATCTATTCTCCTACGACCTTTTACATTTTCTCCTAGCGCCCTCTAGTGGCCTACCCCAGACATCCTGGACATTTTTAGGGGAACAGCGCCATCTAGTGGCCTGCCCCGGCTAGGACAGCCTCTTATTTATCACAAGACACAGATGGAAGAGCTAGAAAACAGGTCTCGCCGCTGTAACTTACGCTTCAAAGGGATCCCCGAAGAAGAGCAGTTTAAAGACTCGATTAAGGTCATGCAAGAACAATGTGAATCTATCCTGGGGCCAGATAGTGGAGGAGAACAACAGAATTTGGCCAGAATTAAAGTGGACAGAGCACATCAGAGCCTGGGCCCACAGAGAGGGGGCCAGCCTAGGGACATCATTGCATGTTTCCATGATTACAGGATTAAACAAGAAATATGGAGAAAATCTAGAGTCAAGGGTGACTGGACTTGGAACAATTGCCAACCTAGGGTTTTCCAAGTTCTGGCGAGCAAGACACAACAGAAAAGAAGAGAGTTCAAATAGGTCACACAGTATCTACAAAAGGCTGGCTTGAGATACCGCTGGCTATTCTCGTTTGGAATACAAATCACAGTGGGGGATAAGACTCGACGACTTCAATCACCCGAGGGAGCCTGGTCCGCACTGAAAGACATGGGTTGCTCGGATCTACCGAGTGAGGCAGCTAAAAGGCAACCCCAGAAGGAAGGAGTGACCCCCAGAGAGCGATCTGGCTGGCAAAGAGCGGGAAGAGAGAGGAGAGGGTCCCAGTTGAAAGTGACCTGATATGGACATGGAACTGGTGAACGGGTTGACTTATGTAATTTAACATTCTTAAAATGCTGCATGAGGGTTGTATTTAGCATGAATATATGAGCCTTGTGGAGAAGGGTTTAAGGCCTGAACGGGACAGTAAGATTTTAATTGTGGGGGAGGGGGGGACCACGGGAGGGATGGAAATCATGAGCGGATCTCTGGCGGGGACGCACTTCCTCAGGGATATAACTGGCTGGAAGGGATCAAGGCTGGTTGGAAGGGTTAAAAGGGGGGGGAAGGGAGGGGACAGATGGAGGGGGGGTTGCAGATAGGGGTTTGGAATGTTAATGGTTTAAATAACCCAGGGAAATGGAGTATTGTTTTTCGGGAAGTACATAAAATGAATTGGGACGTAATAATGCTACAGGAAATGCACATAAGAAAGCGGGAGGAGCCCTTAATTAAATATAAAGGGTTAGGAGAATGCTGGCTACTGGCTGATACCAAAGGAAGCAAAACGGGGGTTGGCAATTTATGTTAAAGACCACTTGCAATTTAGGATGCAGGAAGTAATTCATGGAAGGGAGGGAAGGTGGTTGGCAGTTAAGGGTATGATAAATAACAAAGCTATCACATTCATCATGTTTATGCACCCAATATAGGGCAGGGGGCCTTTTTTAAGTCGCTAAGATCAGACTTATTACGGTTCGCAGGGACTCAAATAGTTTTGGGAGGGGATTTTAATTTTTTGGCATGTAAGTTGGATCATTCAAAGGGACGGGATAGAGATACACAATATATAAGAGGAAAGTTTTCCAAATTAATGAAAGAGCTAGATCTGGTAGATGTCTGGAGGTTGCAACACCCGGGGCAAAAGACCTTCTCGTTCTACTCCCATGCCCAGCAGACCTACACCAGAATTGATGCGATATGGTGTAGTCGTTCTATGTGGGGGGATATGAGGGATTCAGGGATTGATATTATGCATATTTCGGATCATGCCCCGGTATGGGTCAAATTGAGGGGGTTGGGTGGAACTTTAAGAAAAACAGTATGGAGGCTTAATCACTGTTGGATGCCGAAGGGGAGTGTCAGGAGGTGAGAAATATAATCACAGAGTATTTAAAATATAATGATAATGGAACAGTCACGGAAGGGATTTTGTGGGACGCCCTCAAGACAGTGGTTAGGGGGCATCTCATAAAGAGGGGAGCCCAGCACAAACGGGAAAGGGAAGCGCATGAGGTGACTATTAGACAGAATTTGGCAAAGCTAGAAAATGCTCATCAGGAAAAGGGGGATGCAATCTCACTCCTGGAGCTACAGAAATGTAGAACAGAATTGAACAAAATACAAATGAGAAGGATGGAATATGCTAGGAGCTTGATGCAACAAAAATTCTTTGAATTCAGTAATAAAGCGAGGAACTTGTTGGCCAGAGGGTTAAGGCAACGGCAAATCAAGACCACAATAACAAAACTTAAAGGGACCTGGGGATCAGGTTGTTCACCAAGATGATGATATACGAGCCCACTTTGTACAATTTTACAAGACATTATATACCAAAGGAGCCCAAGCCCCCCAGAGGGTGGTGCAAGACTATTCGAAGGACTTGGAATTGAAGAGGGTAACAGAGTCCCAAAGGAGGGATTTAGAAGCCATGATAACAGTGAAGGAAGTTGTCGGGATCATCAAAGGGCTAAAAGGGGGGAAAGTGCCGGGATTAGATGGGTTCACTGGGAAGTTTTATAAAAATTTTCGGGGATGCCCTGGCCCCCCTCTTGGTGAGGGTGGGGAATGCATGCTTCGGGGGGGGGGGGGAATGGGGTACCACTGAGCATGCATGCTGCGGGAATCACGGTACTTTTAAAACCATGGAAAGACCCAGCAGTATGTGGGTCTTACAGGCCCATCTCGTTGCTTAATATTGATATAAAAATTTTTGCTAAGGTTATGGCCAACCGCTTAAGCAAAGTATTGCCACACCTTATCCATGAAGATCAATCTGGCTTTATTACCAACAGACAGGTAGCAGATAACATCCGTCGGACCCTGAATATCGTGGGGGGCCCAAAGAAGGGGAGATTCCTTGGCGCTTCTCACCATAGACGCCGAGAAAGCGTTTGATAAGGTGGAGTGGGAATATCTGTTGGAAGTGATGAGGGCAATGGGGATTGGTGGGGCATTTGTGGAGTAGATAAAGGGGCTGTATGCGGCACCAGTGGCCTGTATTAAAGTTAATGGGGGGTATTCAGAACAGCTCAGTATTCAAAGGGGTATGCGCCAAGGTTGTCCACTATCGCCCTTACTATTTGCGATGTCCATTGAACCACTAGCCCAGAAAATTCGTCTCACAAGGGATATAAGGGGAGTCAGGTTAGGGGGGCATGAACACAAAATCGCATTATTTGCAGACGATATATTGTTTTATATTTCTTCCCCATTACTGACGATGCCCATTTTAGTAAAAGAACTTAAATTATTTGGACAAATATCAGGTTTTTTGGTAAACTATGATAAGTCTGAATTCATGGGTATTACTATATCAGAGGAGGAATTAGAATGCGTGAAGGAGACATTCCCCTTTAGAGTGACGAACACGAGTTTCCGGTACTTGGGTATTTTGATCTCTAAGGATTTAAACCAATTATACACACTCAATTATACTCCACTACTCAGAGATGTGCGGAGAGATTTGCAAAGATGGCGGACGGGGTGGATGTCATGGTGGGGGCAGATAGCGGCGATAAAAATGAATATCTTGTCAAGGCTGCTTTTCTTGTTCCAAACATTACCGATAAATGTCCCCAAGGGGGAGATTTCTCGGTTACAATCAGATCTGGGGTGGTTTGTCTGGGAAGGGCGCCAAACCCGACTGTCTAGGCAAATCATGTGGAGGACAGTTGAGGAAGGGGGCAGAAACATGCCAAATATACTGTGATATTATTGGGCGGCCCAAATTAGGCAAATAGCAGTGTGGTGTAAAGTAGATCTTTCCGCAATTTCCAGGTTAGAACAAGTCTTTGTTAGAGAGGGGACACTAAAGGGGTTGCTATGGGCTTCTCTTCCGATTCCAACATATAAAGGTTTAACGCAAAATCCCTTTGTTTCTCATCTCCTGACACTTTGGGGGCAATTGAAATTTAAACTGAGGGGAACAAGGAATAGATCATCATTCGCATGGTTGATTCAAGAACCAGGGTTCCCAGCAGGGAGGGAAAGTAAGGTATGGAGAATGGTTCCAAAGGGGGCTGATCCGGTTCCGGGACCTAATTACTGAAGGAAGGTTGAGGACATTTGTGGAGCTTCAAGATTACTATGGGATTTCGGAGAAGGATGGGTATGCATATTTACAGGTTAAACATTACATATTGAAGGAACAATGGGCAAAGGTAGACCTGGCCAACTTGGAAAAGTTTGAAGACATTTGGGGGGTTATAGATAGGGAAGGAAAGGGGATTTCGAGGATTTATGGGCATTTAAGAGGGAGGAGGTCAATTAAATTTCAATGTATGCTGGCATGGGTCAGGACCTAACAGACTCGGAATGGAAGAGGGTATGCATAGAGGCTAAGAAAGCCTCGGTATGTGTTCTGGTGAAAGAAAATGCATACAAGGTAATGAGTAGGTGGTACTACACGCCAGACAGAATAAAAGGCATGTTCCCAGGGTCTTCGGATAACTGCTGGAGATGTGGGGCAGGGAAAGGCACTTTCTATCACATATGGTGGGAGTGTACCAGGCTGCAGACCTTTTGGAAGGCAGTAAGAGGGGACATGACTAAGGCTTTGGAGGACTTGTTCCCTTGTGAACCTAAATGGTGCTTGCTGGGCTGGGGCAATCAGAAGGGGCAGATGTGGCAGCGTAGGCTTAAAAGGATGAGCTTGGCGGCTGCGAAGTCCACAATTGCACTACATTGGAAAAAGACTGTGGGTCCATCAACACAAGACTGGCAGATAAAATTGAAGGTTCTTTCTGCACTAGAACAATTAACAGATAAAAGGCAGGGGACATATAAGCCTGATGCTAGGGAGTGGACTCAATTGAAGATTCTCCTGGGGGATGACAAGAGTTGAGGGAGGGAGGGTTGGAAGGGAGAGGGGGAAGGGGGGGGGAAATATAATAATGGTTGAGATGGTTTAGAGTTTGTGTAAGCTGGAGGGATAAGCAGGCGGGGCCTATGGCTTCGTGGTTGAGTGGTTGTGAACTTTTTTGTTGGTTGATTTACAATAAAAATTACAAATTTCAAAAAAATAAATAATGGAACATTGTTTTCCTCCCTAAGCAGTGACAGGATTATCATACCTTGCAGGTCATGCCATTGCCCTGAGGAGTAATAATTTTGTTGTGTCCAGATGAATTTTGGTTAAAAGGTGTGGTACTGAACTCTGAATTTGTACATTGTACTGCAAATGTTTCGCTTCTGAATATAGCTCACAAGTAAAGGCTTGAAACAAAGCCAGGAGTGGCATGCCTTCTAGCAAGCAGGCCATCCTGTCAGGAAGGAGAGGCAGGTGGTGTCACGTCTGTGGTCGTGACCCCTCTCAGACTCACCTTATTCCCGGCGGTCAGCTTCTGAGTTGGCTTGTGTCTGTTCTTCCTGAGTTAGTTCTGTCTCTGTCTCTGTGTGCTGTCTGCTTCCAGCATGGCTTTGATTTTTCCACTATACTGCACCTGTGTGTGTTAAGCCTCTCTGTGCTTCAATATGCTTTCTGCCTGTGTCTTGGTTTGTGTTTCTCTTGCCCTCTGGTGCCCAGACCTGGTGGCTGCATTGGATTGTCTGTGTGCTGTTTCCCGTTCCAGACTTCAGCCCAGTCCAGTCCAGATCTTCCAGCCTGCCAGACTTGCTTGGCTTGTTTGGGCCTGCACAGCACCCGTAGCTGCCTTGTGATTGCTGCAGCTGAATCTCAGCTGCTGCTGGGCTTATTAGCCATTTGGAAACTCTCTGCTTTGCCTTTGCATCGCCTAAGGCCCTGGTTTGTTGGTGCTTGCTGCACTTCTGCCTAGTCCAGTTTATAGTCTGTATTCTTGCCTGATTCTAGTTTAGTCTTTGTGTAGCTTCTTGTACTGTATTGCTTGTTTCCCAGTCTTGTTTCTTGTTTGTATGTCTTTGTCTAGTTCTAGGTTGTCTGTGTTTCTTGTTCAGTGGCTGCCTGGCAGCTTTCAGTTCTGTCTCTTATCTATCAGTGTTTTTTCCCTGTTTCAATGGCTGCTTGCAGCTTTCAGTTCTGTCTCTTATCTATCAGTGTTTTTTCCCTGTTTCAGTGGCTGCTTGCAGCTTTCAGTTCTGTCTCTTGTCTACCAGTGTTTGTTCCCTGTTTCAGTGGCTGCTTGCAGCTTTCAGTTCTGTCCCTTGTCTGTCTGAGAGTCCTAGTATTCTGCCTAGCTTCCCTGTGTGTATCCTGCTGGTATCCAGTTCCGGCCCTGTCCGGTAAGTCATAAGTACATAAGTAATGCCATACTGGGAAAAGACCAAGGGTCCATCGAGCCCAGCATCTTGTCCACGGCAGCGGCCAATCCAGGCCAAGGGCACCTGGCAAGCTTCCCAGTCCTGCCGGCCACCTGCACTCAGGGGCTCAACTCCTGAGGAACAGTGTGGTCGAGTGCAGGTGAAGTCTAGCTGGCCCTGTCAGAGTTCTGCCTTATCCCTTTGTGGGGTGGTTTTGCCTGCTGCTGCCACTCCTCGGCAGTGGCCCAAGGGCTCATGATCCTAGTTCCTGCTTTTGGTAAACGTGACAGGTGGCAAGAAGCGGGACAAACAAAAGTTAGAAGAGTTTACTTTGGGGAAAACCTGGAGGCGGGTAACAGATTCCAGAAAGAGATTTCATGTTGGTCTGGAAGATGTTGGAAGGAAAGAAAGAATGAATGAATTACTTCAGTGGATATATGTTTTGTCAGTTAAAACTTTGACTAAAGTGGCATCCAGTAGAGTTGAGTTCCTGCTTCTATAATTCTCTCCTTAATTTTGTATATTCCCTAGCAAAGGGCTTCCCAAACATGCCCTTCGCACCCACACATCGTGCTGGGTTTACAGGATAAGCATAATGTGGATGAGATAAATTTTAACATGCTGGTTCTGCAGTGCATGAAGATTTCTCCTGCATATGCATTCTGGATGTCCTGAAAATGCTGACTGTCAACGGGATCCCCAGGACAGGTTTGGGAAGCTATGCTCTAATACCAGTCCAGATGTTATGTGCGAACACTGGCACTGTGTACTTCTGAATTCATGATCACAAGTTAAGACAGCCCACTGCTCATTCACTAGGCAGTGCCTGCCTCGCTGGATAGCTAAGTTTGAGACATCAGCAGATTGCTTGAATAGAAAATGTCCTGTTCCAGTTGGGAACATCCATTTTGAACAGCGGCACCATAATTGCAATATCACCATAATCCTCTCCATTCTGGGAAATAATGTTTGCTATCACTTCAGGCCTAAAACAAATGCCCTGAGTACTTTGAGGCTAAGCCATATCATAAACCAGTTATGCCCAAAGCATACTGTCCTGTCAAGTGATTAGTCACCTTGGGGTCCTTTTATTAAGGCGCGTAGGCGCCTGCATGCGTCCAACGTGTGTCAAATTGGAATTACCGCCCAGCTACTGCGTGCCCTAGACGATAATCCCATTTTTGACACGCATCCAAAACACGCAGTAGAAAATATTTTCTACTGCTTAGCGCTTACCCAGCAGTAATCATCAGTTTACGCATGCTGATGCTTACTGCCGGTTAGCACGTGAGACCTTATTGCTAAGTCAATTGGTGGCGGTAAGGTCTCAGGCTGCAAATGGATGCGCGCTGGTTTTAATTTTGCCGCACGTCCACTTTCAACCACAAAAGAAAGGCCTTTTTTTCAGGTGCGCTGAAAAATGGACCCGTTCATGTCCAAAACACGCCTACACCAGCGCAGTCCACTTCTCGGCACGCGTTAGTAAAAGGGTCCCCTTTAACAGAGAACAGGAGGTAAATGCTTCTTGTCTAAGCTGCAGTTTAAAACTGATTTTATTTTCAACAGAACAAATTATGCATTTATAGAACCATTGGTTATCTTCCTAACTGCTGATCTATGCAGGTAGTGAGATTGTGTAATTTTCAGCTGGAACAGCGCAAATGACAACTTCTGTTATCCTAAGTGTTGGCTTTTTCATTTTATGAGTTAATCTTGTGAAATCTGCTTCCATGCGCAGTATTTTGGACTAGAGGATATATAGTCTGTGTCTGTCTAGCTCATTGATTTCTGCCACAATTTAGTGAATTTTTTTTTTTAATTTCAAAGCAACTGACAAGTTAGAGGAATTGAAAAAGGGGTCTTTATTAAAGGATCCCAGAGGGTTTTCTTCTCTCCTTTAGTCTTCTCCATCTGCATTTTTTCTCACAAGATGGCATGCATAGAGGACTCAGGAATCCCTTCCTAGCCCTCAAGAGTCAAAGGCGGGTGGGGAGAAAGGAAGGATCCAGACTTGGACCTTATGCACTACAGCAGTAGGATCTTGAATTGGGGGGAGGCATCTCAAGAGATGTGTGCTTTCATATAAAGCATTTGAAAATCAAGGCAGGACATGGTCTATATTAACAGCAGAGTCCAGTCTTCGGACTTTATATATATATACAACCTATCATTTAGAAACCTGATTCAAATATATTTTGCAATTCTAATTTTTCAGAGATATTCATGCATTTGCCAATCAGTCGGCTAACTCAGCTTACTACTTTGAGGGGTCCTTTTACAAAGCTGCGGTAGAAAGTGGCCTTAGTGCACCTTTACGCTGGTCTTTCCCATGCGCTAAGGCCGTTTTTACCACTGTTAGAAATGGCCGATTTTCTGAATGAATGGCCATACGCAAATATTTATTCAAGATATATTCCACTGTAAAAACATACTACAAAAACCTGGGAGGAAAAAGCTTCGGAAAACAACTGGGTAGCCTCAACAAGCAGTTTGTGTACCCTTCTTTTAATTACAGGCTTAAAAATCTCCCAGTATCTTTTTCAGTTTATTCAAATTCAAACTTTGTGCAGCTTATCTAAAAAAAAAATGTTTCTCCGAGGACAAGCAGGCTGCTTGTTCTCACGACTGGGGTTGACGTCCACGGCAGCCCCCACCAACCGGAACAAAAACTTTGCGGGCAGTCCCGCACGCAGGGCACGCCCACCGCGCATGCGCGGCCATCTTCCCGCCCGTGCGCGACCGTTCCCGCTCAGTTTTTTTCGATTCCGCGCTGAGGAGAGACGTGTTACCGTCTCCTGGTCAGCCCGAATTTTCTTTTTCGTGCATGTTCGCGCTTCTTTTATTTTCTTTTCTTATCTCAAAAAAAAAAGTTTGTTTGTCCCCTCATCGTCTTAGCGCGGGGGCGCTTCATTGCGGCCTTATGGCCGCTCGGTCGTTTCTTTTTCGGGTGTGCTTTTCACCGCCACCATCGACGACTTTGACTTTGCCGACGCGATTTTTCCGTCGATGTCCTCGAAGGTCCCAAGTGGATTCAAGAAGTGTGGTCGGTGCAGCCGGCACATCTCGCAAACCGATACTCACGCTTGGTGCCTCCAGTGCCTTGGCCCGGAGCATAATACCAAGACATGCACCTTGTGTCTTGGATTGCGAAAGCGAACACAGGTGGCGAGGCAAGTTCATCGGGACCAACTTTTTGGAATTTGCGCCGGCCCTTCGACGTCGACGGCCGGGTCTTCGGTACCGGTACCGATGTCGATGAAATCGACACCAACGATGGCATCGACCCCAGGCGGGCAGGAAGGGCAGGAATTCTATTCCAGGTACTTCCTTGTGGAAAAGAAAACAGTGGGGATGCGCCCCATCCTAGACCTGAGAGGCCTGAACAAATACCTAGTCAAAGAGAAGTTCAGGATGCTTTCCTTGGGCACCCTTCTCCCCATGATTCAGAAAGACAATTGGCTATGCTCCCTGGATTTAAAGGACGCTTATACCCACATCCCGATACTGCCAGCTCACAGACAGTATTTCAGATTCCGCCTGGGGACACAGCACTTTCAGTATTGTGTGTTGCCCTTTGGGCTCGCCTCTGCCCCACGGGTGTTCACCAAGTGCCTCGTGGTGGTCGCGGCGTATCTACGCAAGCTGGGAGTGCACGTGTTCCCATATCTTGACGATTGGCTGGTCAAGAGCACCTCGGAGGCAGGGGCTCTCCGGTCCATGCAGTGCACTATTCACCTCCTGGAGCTGCTGGGGTTTGTGATAAATTACCCAAAGTCCCATCTCCAGCCAGTCCAATCTCTGGAATTCATAGGAGCTCTGCTGAATTCACAGACGGCTCAGGCCTTTCTTCCCGAAGCGAGGGCCCACAACCTCCTGTCTCTCGCTTCCCAGACCAGAACGTCTCAGCAGGTCACAGCTCGGCAGATGTTGAGACTCCCAGGTCACATGGCCTCTACAGTTCATGTGACTCCCATGGCTCGTCTTCACATGAGATCTGCTCAATGGACCCTAGCTTCCCAGTGGTGCCAAGCCACCGGGAATCTAGAAGATGTCATCCGCCTGTCCCTCAGTTGTCGCAATTTGCTGCACTGGTGGACCATTCGGACCAATTTGACCCTGGGACGTCCATTCCAAATTCCGTAGCCCACGAAAGTGCTGACGACGGATGCATCTCGCCTGGGGTGGGGAGCTCATGGCGATGGGCTTCACACCCAGGGACTGTGGTCCCTCCAGGAACAGGATCTTCAGATCAGCCTCCTGGAGCTCCGAGCAGTCTGGAACGCACTGAAGGCCTTCAGAGATCGGCTGTCCTATCAAATTATCCAAATTCGGACAGACAATCAGGTTGCAATGTATTACATCAACAAGCAGGGGGGCACCGGATCCCGCCCCCTGTGTCAGGAAGCCGTCGGGATGTGGCGTTGGGCCTGCCAGTTCGGTATGCTTCTTCAAGCCACATACCTGGCAGGTGTAAACAACAGTCTGGCCGACAGACTGAGCAGATCCATTCAACCGCACGAGTGGTCGCTCCATTCCAGAGTGGTACGCAAGATCTTCCGAGAGTGGGGCACTCCCTCGGTGGACCTTTTCGCCTCTCAGACCAACCACAAGCTGCCTCTGTTCTGTTCCAGACTACAGGCACACGGCAGACTAGCGTCGGATGCCTTTCTCCTCCATTGGGGGACCGGCCTCCTGTATGCTTATCCTCCCATACCTTTGGTGGGGAAGACCTTACTGAAGCTCAAGCAAGACCACGGCACCATGATTCTGATAGCGCCTTTTTGGCCCCGTCAGATCTGGTTCCCTCTACTTCTGGAGTTGTCCTCCAAAGAACCGTGGAGATTGGAGTGTTTTCCGACTCTCATTTCGCAGAACGACGGAGCGCTTCTGCACACCAACCTTCAGTCTCTGGCTCGCACGGCCTGGATGTTGAGGGCGTAGACTTTGCTTCGTTGGGTCTGTCTGAGGGTGTCTCCCACATCTTGCTTGCCTCTAGAAAGGATTCCACTAAAAAGAGTTACTTTTTCAAGTGGAGGAGGTTTGTCGTTTGGTGTGAGAGCAAGGCCCTAGAACCTCGCTCTTGTCCTGCACACAACCTGCTTGAATACCTTCTGCACATATCAGAGTCTGGCCTCAAGACCAACTCAGTAAGGAATCACCTTAGTGCAATTAGTGCTTACCATCTTCGTGTAGAGGGTAAAGCCATCTCTGGAGGGCCTTTAGTCGTTCGATTCATGAAAGGCTTGCTTTTGTCAAGGTCCCCTGTCAAGCCTCCTGCAGTGTCATGGGATCTCAACGTCGTCCTCACCCAGCTGATGAAACCTCCTTTTGAGCCACTGAATTCCTGCCATCTGAAGTACTTGACCTGGAAGGTCATTTTCTTGGTGGCAGTTACTTCAGCTCGTAGAGTCAGTGAGCTGCAAGCCCTGGTAGCTCATGCTCCTTATACCAAATTTCATCATAACAGAGTAGTACTCCGCACTCACCCTAAGTTCCTGCCAAAGGTGGTGTCGGAGTTCCATCTTAACCAGTCAATTGTCTTGCCAACATTCTTTCCCAGACCGCATACCCGCCCTGCTGAGCGTCAGTTGCACACATTGGACTGCAAGCGAGCGTTGGCCTTCTATCTGGAGCGGACACAGCCCCACAGACAGTCCGCCCAATTGTTTGTTTCTTTCGACCCGAATAGGAAAGGGGTCGCTGTCGGGAAACGCACCATCTCCAATTGGCTAGCAGATTGCATTTCCTTCACTTACGCCCAGGCTGGGCTGGCTCTTGAGGGTCATGTCACGGCTCATAGTGTTAGAGCCATGGCAGCGTCAGTGGCCCACTTGAAGTCAGCCACTATTGAAGAGATTTGCAAGGCTGCGACGTGGTCATCTGTCCACACATTCACATCACATTACTGCCTCCAGCAGGATACCCGACGCGACAGTCGGTTCGGGCAGTCGGTGCTGCAGAATCTGTTTGGGGTTTGAATCCAACTCCACCCTCCAGGACCCGAATTTATTCTGGTCAGGCTGCACTCTCAGTTAGTTGTTCTTCGTAGGTCAATTTCTGTTATGCCCTCGCCGTTGCGAGGTTCAATTGACCTGGGTTCTTGTTTTGAGTGAGCCTGAGAGCTAGGGATACCCCAGTTGTGAGAACAAGCAGCCTGCTTGTCCTCGGAGAAAGCGAATGATACATACCTGTAGCAGGTGTTCTCCGAGGACAGCAGGCTGATTGTTCTCACCTACCCTCCCTCCTCCCCTTTGGAGTTGTGTTTTAATCATTCCTTGCTTGTCATTCAACTGAGCGGGAACGGTCGCGCACGGGCGGGAAGACGGCCGGGCGTGCCCTGCGTGCGGGACCGCCCACGAAGTTTTTGTTCCGGTTGGTGGGGGCTGCCGTGGACAATCAGCCTGCTGTCCTCGGAGAACACCTGCTACAGGTATGTATCATTCGCTGTATCGGAAATACACCAAAAATAATTCTTCTAATTTCAAATACTTAATTTCAAATATTTCAATTTTTTCAAAAGGCAAATAAGCCCACTTAATTTGTGCAGCTATCTTAGGGGCCCTTTTACTAAGCTGCATAAGGGCACGCCAAATTGGCACTACTGCCCAGCTAGTGTGTGAGCTGGGTGCTAATTTCGAATTTGGTGTGCGCTGAATCCCGCAGTAGAAAATAATTTTCTGTTTTCTACTGTGGGCCACTTACCCGGTAGTAAACAGCAGTTGGTGCGCGCTGCTTGCTTACCTCACCGGTAGCACGTGAGATCTTACCACCAGGTCAGTGGGTGGCGATAAGGTCTCGGGCTGAAAATGGACGTCTGCTGGTTACAATTTTAGCATACATCCATTTTCTGGTTCCTTAAAAAAGGCCCTTTTTCCTAGACACAGTAAAAAATGGCCTAGCACGTGCCCAAAAGACGCGCCCGCAGTACTGCATGCCACTTTTTACCACTGTTTCCACTATTCTTAATCCGATGTCAGCGTTTCACAAATTCTTTACCGCTGCATCAGGGAACTTGTACTGTTGCCGCTCAAAGAACATTCTCATTCGTTATATGTGCATTCTTCTGCTGCAATTGCTGCCATTAGCGCGCTGCCATAGCCAAAATTTAGCGTGTGAGCCATTTCTGCCACCTATTTTGTAGGCAGTAAGGGTTCGAGTGCTAACCCCACACTAATCAGTTAGCACCTGGCAATGTAGATGCACTAACTGACAGGCGTAGAAACGCCCACTCTCTGTTCCCAGACATGCCACTTCCCAGAATTTTTTTTTTTTTAATTTTAGCGCATGGTTTGTGCACGCACATTATGAACTTACCGCGGGATGCGCTGAGGCATCCCACAGTAAGCCTTTGAAGCTCCACTAAGCACGTTTACCACAACTTAGTAAAAGGAGACCTTAAACACTAAGGGCCCCTTTTACCAAGCTATGCAAAAGGGGGCCTGTGCTGGCGTTGGCGCGTGTTTTTGATGCAACAGGTAAACGGTAGGTTTTTCTTTTTTTCAGGAAATGGCCGTGCAGCAAGTGCTTCACTTGCCGCGTGGTCATTTCAGGAGAAGCCCTTACTGTCCATTGAGGTGGCAGTAAGGGTTCACGTTCTAACCCAGCAGTAACCAGGCAGCGCACATCACTGCTTGATTACCACCGGGTACACACCGGCGCTATAAAAATATTTTTGTAGTGCCGGATATGATGGCGCGCTGGGGTGGGAACTACCACTGGGCTGCTGCGGTAGCCCAGTGGAACTTCCTTTTTAGCGAGCAGTAAGCCCGCGTCGGGCTTACCGCCGCTTTGTAAAAGGGGCCCTAAGTTGGTAATTTTATAACTGCCTGCGTGTACTTTTTCTCTAATCAGACTGCTGGATTTTGCAAATGAAAATAGAGACATTTGAAAATTGCTTCAGAAACAATTTGTGCTTATATTGGCATCTGCCATTTGGAGTGCACAAATTTTCTGTCTTAAATTAGGCACATATTTGAATTTTTAACACCCTTCTTCCCCAAACCCCACTTTCAGGAGCACCTGGGGTAAACTTATATAAATATATATTCTGTATATATTCACAAAAGTGGTGATAGGAAAGAAGCTGGAAACTAAAGGCCGGTAAGCCTCACTTCGGTTCTTGGAAAAGTAATGGAAGCGATGCTGAAGGAAAGGATAGTGAATTTCCTGGAAGCCAATAAGTTGCAAGATCCGAGACAACATGGTTTTACCAAAGGTTGTGCCAAACGAATCTCATTGAATTCTTTGACTGGGTGACCAGAAAATTGAATCATGGAACATGCTATAGACGTAATCTACTTAGATTTCAGCAAAGCTTTTGACACTGTTCCCCATAGGAGGCTCTTGAATAAACTTGACAGGCTGAAGATAGGACCCGACGTGGTGAACTGGATTAGGAACTGGTTGACGGACAGACGCCAGAGGGTGGTGGTTAATGGAATTCGCTCGGATGAGGGCAAGTTGAGCAGTGGAGTGCCTCAAGGATCGGTGCTGGGGCCGATTCTGTTCAATATAGTTGTGAGCAACATTGCTGAAGGGTTTGAAGGTAAAGTTTGCCTTTTTGCGGATGATACCAAGATTTGTAACAGAGTGGACACCCCGGAGGGAGTGGAAAACTTGAAAAAGGATCTGCAGAAGCTAGAAGAATGGTCTACAGTTTGGCAGTTAAAATTCAATGCGAAGAAATGCAAAGTGATGCACTTAGGGAGTAGAAATTATTTATTTATTTAGGATTTTACTCACACCTTTTTCAGTAGTAGCTCAAGGTGAGTTACGTTCAGGTACACTGGATATTTCTCTGTCCCAGGAGGGCTCACAATCTAAGTTTGTACCTGAAGCATTGGAGGGTTAAGTGACTTGCCCAAGATCAAAAGGAGCAGCAGTAGGATTTGAACTGGCCACCTTTGGATTGCAAGACCGGTGCTCTAACCACTCTTCCACTAGGCCACTCTTCCACGCCACGGGAGATGTATGTGTTAGGTAGTGAGAGTCTGATATGTACAGACGGGGAGAGGGATCTTAGGGTGATAGTATCTGAGGATCTGAAGGTGACGAAACAATGTGACAAGTAGGTGGCCATAGCAAGAAGACTGCTAGGCTGTATAGAGAGGTGTGACCAGCAGAAAAAAGGAGGTGTTGATGCCCCTGTACAAGTCATTGGTGAGGCCCCACCTGAAGTATTGTGTTCAGTTTTGGAAGCTGTATCTTGCTAAGGATGTAAAAAGAATTGAAGCGCTGCAAATAAAAGCTACAAAAATGGTATGGGATTTGCGTTACAAGACGTATGAGGTGAGACTTGATGATCTGAATATGTATACCCTGGAGGACAGGAGAAACAGGGGTGATATGATACAGACGTTCAAATATTTAAAAGGTATTAATCCGCAAATGAACCTATTCCGGAGATGGGAAGGCAGTAGAATTAGAGGACATGAAATGAGATTGAAGGAGGGCAGACTCAAGAAAAATATCGGGAAGTATTTTTTCACGGAGAGAGTGATGGATACTTGGAATGCCCTCCCGCGGGAGGTGGTGGAGATGAAAATGGTAACGGAATTCAAAAATGCGTGGGATAAACATAAGGGAGTCCTGTTCAGAAGGAATGGATCCTCAGAAGCTTAGCGGAGATTGGGTGGCAGCACCGGTGGTGGGAGGCGGGACTAGTGCTGATACAAATCTAGGTCAGGTATACACATAAAGTCGCACATATGAGTTCATCTTGTTGGGCAGGCTGGATGGACTGTACAGGTCTTTCTCTGCCATCATCTATAAAAGTTACTATATAAGAGTAACTTAATGTGCAGTTATTAGGTGGAAATTTTTGAAACAGTATATTTGTACATTTAAAACATTGCTTTACCCATTAAAATGCTTTTGAAAATTAGTCTGTAAACATTTTGGGAGGAACAACAATTAAAACATACAAAAATAATAATCAAAAACCACATAAACAGTAAAACTACCAAATTTTAAAATAAAACATTTAGATGATTTTGGTTTGAAATATCTAAAAGTGAATTAATGAACGAGATTCCCTTAAAAAAATAGGGAACTGTGCAAGTATAAAAAGAAACAAGTTTCCATACCGAAAAAGAAGTTTGTAAAATGCTGCATTCACTTAAGAACGGAGAGCTAAATTATTTGCTGTGTTGTTGCCTTCATTGGTTATCAGCGAAGATTGGCGTCAGTAGGAAACAGTTCAGTTTTTTACAGTGTATCAAGGCTAGAAATCCTCCTTGAGGGAGTGTCTTTGGGTGTCTTTTACTAAAGCGCAAAGCCTATGGAGTAAATGCAGAAGGCATCAGCATCTGCTCTTCATTTTAACCTATAGGGCAGATATCTACAGCATGGGCTGTGTTATATGCTCCATCAGATAGCATGGGTGCATCTGCAGTACATGCCAGGCCTTGTAGCAGAAGCCTCAGAGCTGCACCAAGTTAAAAAAAAAAAAGAGAGAGAGAGAGAAAGCCGCTGGGATAGCAGGTCAGCTCCCTCCCAATCGCCATCCTGCCACTGCCACCCCATCTGTCCCCCCACCCCAAGCAAGCACCATAATCCCCATTCTCGACAGATGAATCCCCTTAAACCTCCCACAGTAAAACATGAACTGCTGCCTCTCTCCCCCTCCCTCCGGACTCATGTGGGAGTTCCCTGATCGTAACACAGGATAGAACTGATCCCAATTTGATCCTGCCCCATCTGGCTCTGGGTGTCAAAATGGTCAGTACTGCTGCTAGGGATTATCCTTTTCATTTTGATACTTGGAGGCAGGGGTAGAATGGGCTTCTTCTGTCTTGTGCCACTAGACTACCAGGGAACTCCTGAGTGAGGGTTAGATTCTGATGCTGGGGAGAGGGGAGGGTCAGGGTCTGCTCAGGGTGAGGTTCTGCTGTGGTGGTGGTGGAGTGGGGGTGGATTGGATGTTAGGTCATGTAAGACTGATCCTAACGGTGGTACAGTGAGACTAACACTAGGGGTCATCGGTTCCATTTTGTTATCTGGAGCCAAACGGCAATTGCAGAGGGGGATCGCCTTGTTCTGTGCTAGGAGACTACAGGGAATCCCCAGGTGAGTCTCAGGTGGGGAGGAAGTGTAGAGATCTGCTGGGGGTGGAGTTTTGCTTTGTGGGGAGAATCGTGGTGGTGGTAGTGATGTTGGGAGAGTTTTGGAGAGGATGCATGTGCTAAGGGTGGTGATTGT
Source organism: Microcaecilia unicolor (assembly GCF_901765095.1). Classification (NCBI taxonomy): domain Eukaryota; kingdom Metazoa; phylum Chordata; class Amphibia; order Gymnophiona; family Siphonopidae; genus Microcaecilia; species Microcaecilia unicolor. Next base: position 180,488,478 of record NC_044031.1, read on the forward strand.
GGCACTGAGAGAGGATCGGATGGAGGGTAGTGACGAATGGGGCAATCGGGAGAGGGCTGACCAACTGCTACAGATGCTGCCACACTTAGGCCAGCAGCTGCACTACCAGACTTTCAGTAGCACTGCTGCACAACACCGTCTCTGGAGGTGGCATTAAGAGCAGCTGTGTGCAAGTCTACGTTTATGTCTACCATGCAGTAAAATCTGCGTAGCTGTTTATCAGAGCTTAGTAAAAGGGCCCTTTTGCTATTATACCCATCTTCCATTTCCCCCCCCCCCCCCCCCGTCTCCCCAGTTGCTGACGCCGTGGGGGGGGGGAAAAATTTGATCAGACCATGGTCCTGGTGGTCTATTCCATTCTGCTGCCTGTGCAACGAATATTTGTATATAATAAGCTCTAAACCTTGCAGAGAATAACTTTATTTCTCTGAGGACAAGCAGGCTGCTTGTTCTCACATGTGGGTCGACGTCCACGTCAGCCCAGGAATCAGACGACATTTTGCAAGCAAAATATTTAAAAAAAGTTTTGCCAGAGTCTTCTGGCATGCATGCGTGGACTGATTTCCCGCCCGTCGCGTGAGCGCGTTCCCTCAGTTTTCTTTTCTTCGCATTGAGGTGCGGTAGTTTTTTTTCTGTTCTCCTCTCAGGCCCAGGAAAGAGTCTTCGAGTTTTCGTTTTGTTCTCATTTTTTCTTATTTATATTATTATTGTCATTTAAAAAAAAAAGTTCCCGTAGTGTACTTTTAGTTTTGTCCCCTTTCAAGTTTCCTTTGTTGTTCGTCGCAGCCAGTTTTTAGGCTGTGCGGTCGGGTTATTCCCTTATTTTTGTGCCCTTTTTCTTTATAAAGCACAATCGCATCTTTTGATTTCGCCGAAGCCGTTTTTCCTTCCATGTCATCGAAGACACCCAGCGGCTTCAAACGTTGTACTCGGTGCAACCGGACCATCTCAGGTACCGATACCCACTCCTGGTATATCCAGTGCTTTGGGCCCGACCATAGTCCAGCCGCTTGCAGTCTGTGTCTTCATATGAAGAAACGGACTCAAGCGTGTCAAGAAGCCCAACGAGAAAAGCTTTTTGGGGCTCGGTACAGTCCTTCAACATTGATATCGACATCAGTACCGAGGTCAGCAGCATTGACATTGAGGGGAAGCATCGACGTCGGGAGCGGAGGTAATGCTGCTGAAAGACCAATTTGCGCTGGGAGCAGTGAGGCATCAAGTGGGTCTCCACCTGCCTCAAGGCCTCCTGTTATGCAGGCCCCTTGGGACCGACCTTCGTCGGACCCGGCCCCGAGGAGACATGAGGATTCCACGTCCTCCTCATCGGTACCGAGGAGTCTCGATGACGGGCGTCGAGCGAAGGCGAAGAAGCACCGTCATTGTTCTCCGACACACAGTGCCGGGAGCTCAGGGGCATCGATGGAATCTGCACCCGAGAAGCGTCGGCGCCAAGAGGATTGCTCCCCCTCTATCCAGGAGATGCCGATGCATCGGTCTTCTGGCAGCCCGGTACCTGCTCCTGAGCCTCGACAGATTCTGCCACCTGTTCCTTTACTGACCCCGCAGCCTTGTCTGACGGCAGCTCTCGACGAGCGCATTAGTGCCCTGCTTCCAGAGCTTCTGGAAGGATTGCTGCGCCAGTCTGCTTCGGTGTTGGGGGTGCTTGAGCCTTTCTGTACTGTCTGCTGCAGCGGCATCTGGCCATTCGCCTGTGGTGAGGTCCCCAACCTTGGTGCCGCCTGCGGCATCGGTGTTGGCTGCCACCCAGGTCGACTCCCCTTCGACATTGGTGGAGGAAGCTTCACCGCAGTCCAGGCAGGCATCGTCTTCTCGGCACCGCAGTTGAGGATGTCACTCCTTGGCGTCAAGGCTCTGAGAGGATGTCATGTCCGATACTGAAGATGAGCGTTCGTGGGAAGAAGAGGAAGATCCCAGGTACTTTTCTTCTGACTAGTCCTATGGGATTCCCTCTGAACCTTCCCCTCCACCAGAAAGGAGACTTTCTACACCGGAGAGTCTATCCTTTACCTCCTTTGTCCGGGAAATGGCTGCAGCTATTCCCTTCCCTATGGAGGTTGAGGATGAGCCCAGGGCTGAGATGCTCGAGGTCCTGGATTATCCTTCTCCACCTAGAGAGGCTGCAAGGGCTCCTTTGCATAATGTACTGAAGGAAGTCCTTATACGGAACTGGTCATTCCCTCTGTCTAATCCCGTGATCCCCAAAATAGCTGAATCCCAATATCGGATCCACGGTGAACCTGGTTTGATGAGGTCTCAGCTACCTCACAGTTCCATGGGTGGTGGACTCCGCCCTCAAAAGAGCCAAGAGTACTAGGGACTATGCCTCGGCACCCCCAGGCAGAGAATCTAGAACCTTGGACTCTTTTGGGAGGAAGATGTATCAGGCCGCTATGCTCATTGCCAAGATCCAGACTTAACATCTCTTCACGAGCGTCCACTTGCGGAACTTGGTGAGGCAACTGTCCAGCTTGGTTGATGCACTCCCTCCGGACCAGGCCGAGCCTTTACGCCAGGTGGTCAGGCAGCAGAAGGTGTGTCGAAAATTCCTCGCCAGGGGTATGTTCGACACTTTTGATGTAGCATCCAGGATCGCTGCCCAAGGTATAGTGATGCACAGACTCTCGTGGCTGCGTGTCTCTGACCTGGATCATTCAGTCCAGCAGCGGATGGCGGATGTTCCTTGCCGGGGGACAACCTTTTTGGTGAGAAAGTAGAGGATCTAGTTGACCAGATAATGATGCTATGGATTCTCTGTCCCACCGGGCGTCTTCTGCTACTACCTCCTCATCCAGGAGGTTTTTTGCAGAGAAGAGGAGTGCTCCCTATTCCTATGCTAGGAGTAGATACACTCCTGCTTCTCGGCAGCCTGCCCAGGCTCAGTCCCAGCGCGCTCGTTCTCGTCAACAGTGTGCGCCTAAGGCCACTTCAGCTCCCCAGCAAAAGCAAGGGACGGGCTTTTGACTGGCTCTAGTTCAGCATAGCCTCAGTAAACGTGTCCATACCAGATGACTTGCCGGTTGGGGGGAGGTTAATGTTTTTTCACCAAAGGTGGACTCTTATAACCTCCAACCAGTGGGTTCTTCAAATTGTCCGGTTAGGATACACCCTCAATCTGGTATCCAAGCCTCCAAATTGCCCACCTGGAGCTCAGTCCTACAGCTCCCAGCACAAGCAGGTACTTGCAGAGGAACTCTCCGACCTTCTACAGGCCCAAGCGGTCAAACCCGTTCCACCAGGGGAAGAAGGGCTGGGATTCTATTCCAGGCACTTCCTTGTGCAAAAGAAAACAGAGGGGATGCATCCCATCCTAGACCTAAAGGCCCTGAACAAATTTCTTATCTGAGAAAAGTTCAGGATGGTTTCCCTGGGCACCCTTCTTCCCATGATTCAGGAAAACGATTGGCTATGCTCTCTGGACTTAAAAGGATGCTTATATACACATCTCGATACTTCCAGCTCACAGGAAGTATCTTCGATTTCGGCTGGGAACACAGCACTTTCAGTACTGTGTACTGCCTTTTGGCCTGGCGTTTGCACCCAGATTGTTTTCCCCAAAAGGGGGAAAAAAATCCTGAAGGAAAGGCACAAAATATCGCAGCTGAAAAGCAACCACACCAGATATTGTGAGGGAGCCGCAAAATAGTGCGTCTTCTCCTCACGTCATATGGAAGAAGGCTGCAGGTGCTGCAGTCTGTCAGCGGGTGGGAAGGCACTCGCTTGTGCGCGATGGGATCGCTGCACATGTTGTTCAAAAGCTGTAATACGCTATCAAGTGCTCCGCACCACGCAACATGGATGATGTTACCCACTCGTGAGAATGTGGCCTGCTTATCCTCAGAGAAAGGCCATAATCTCTCAACATATAAAAACAGCTGTATATGTGTCTCCCACTCCCTCTTAATCAAAAAAGTGTTCAAAGGATTCTGGACAAGTTGTAGCACAGAATCTACATAGGGAAGACCTGCAGGCCGGAAGACACAGCATGTCAAAGCGAAGGCCCTAACGTAATTGCAACAACTACTCACGCTTCACTTCAGTGATGAAAATACTAAAAAAAAAAAAATGTAGATTTATGTACAAGTTTCACCTGGAGTATTGTGTTCAGTTTTGGAGGCCGTATCTTGCGAAGGATGTTAAAAAAATGGAAGTGGTGCAAAGAAAAGCTACGAGGATGGTATGGGATTTACGTTCCAAGACGTATGAAGAGAGGTTTGCTGACCTGAACATGTACACCCTGGAGGAAAGGAGGAACAGGGGTGATATGATACAGACATTCAAATATTTGAAAGGTATTAATCCGCAAACGAATCTTTTCCTGAGATGGGAAGGCGGTAGAACGAGAGGACATGAAATGAGATTGAAGGGGGGCAGACTCAGGAAAGATGTCAGGAAGTATTTTTTCACGGAGAGGGTGGTAGACGCTTGGAATGCCCTCCCGCGGGAGGTGGTGGAGATGAAAACGGTAACGGAGTTCAAACATGCTTGGGATAGGCATAAAGGAATCCTGTGCACAAGGAATGGATCCTCAGAAGCTTAGCTGAAATTGGGTGGCGGAGCAGGTGGGGGGAAGAGGGGGTGGTGGTTGGGAGGCGAGGATAGGTGAGGGCAGACTTATACGGTCTGTACCAGAGCCGGTGATGGGAGGCGGGACTGGTGGTTGGGAGGCGGGAAATACTGCTGGGCAGACTTATATGGTCTGTGCCCTGAAAAGGACAGGTACAAATTCAAGGTAAGGTATACTACTACTACTACTACTTAACATTTCTAGAGCGCTACTAGGGTTACGCAGCGCTGTACAAATTAACAATTAAGGACGGTCCCTGCTCGGAAGAGCTTACAATCTAATGGACGAAATGTCAAGTTGGGGTAGATAAGTTTCCTGAGAAATGGTGTAAGGTATACACATATGAGTTTGTCTTGGGCAGACTGGATGGACCATGCAGGTCTTTTTCTGCCGTCATCTACTATGTTACTATGTAAAATGCCTAGCTGTAGTCGTGGGGTCTCTACACAGACTGGGAGTGCATGTGTTTCCTTATCTCGACGATTGGCTGGTGAAGAGCACCTCAATGGAAGGTTCTCTGGAGTCCATGCGAATGACTATTCAGGTGCTGGAGCTACTGGGGTTCGTCGTAAATTATCCCAAGTCCCATCTCACCCCAGTCCAAAAATTGGAATTCATTGGAGCTCTGCTGAACACTCAGACAGCTCAAGCTTATGTCCCCGAGGTGAAGGCGGACAACCTTCTGTCCCTGGTGTCCATGGTTCGAGCGTCTCAAGGTCACGGTTCAGCAACTGTTGAGACTTCTGGGGCACATTGCCTCCACAGTTCATGTAATGCCTATGCCACGTCTACATATGAGATCAGCTCAATTGACCCTAGCTTTCCAGTGGTTTCAAGCTGCAGGGGATCTAGAGGGTGTAATCCAGTTGTCCACCGACTTTCGGAATTCTCTTCAGTGGTGGGCGATTCGATCCAATTTTACTTTGGGGCAATCATTCTAAGTTCCTCAGCCACAAAAAGTGCTGACGACGGATGCATCTCTCCTGGGGTGGGGAGCTCATGTAGAGATGGGCTCCACACTCAGGGAGCCTGGTCCTTTCAGGAAAAAGGTCTGCAGATCAACCTCCTGGAATTAAGAGCGATCTGGAACGCTCTAAAGGCTTTCAGAGATAAGCTGTCCAACCAAATCATTTTAATTCAGACAGACAATCAGGTTTCCATGTATTACACCAACAAGCAAGGGGGCTCTGGATCTCGCCCTCTGTGTCAGGAAGCCGTCCAAATGTGGCTTAGGGCTCGCCATCACGGCATGTTTCTCCAAGCCACGTATCTGGCAGGCGTAAACAACAGTCTGGCTGACAGGTTGAGCAGGATAATGCAACTTCACGAGTGGTCACTGAACATGGGCATAGTCTGCAAGATCTTCCGAGCATGGGGCACCCCCTCGGTGGATGTTTTTGCCACTCAGATCAATCACAAGGTCCCTCATTTGTGTTCCAGGCTTCAGGCCCAGGACAAACAATTGTCAGATGCTTTTCTCCTGCATTGGGGGACAGGCCTTCTGTATGCGTATCCTCCCATACCTCTAGTAGGGAAGACTTTGCTGAAACTCAAGCAAAACTGTGGAACCATGATCCTGAGTGCACCCTTCTGGCCGCGTCAGATTTGGTTCCTCCGAGGAACCGTGGAGATTGGAATGTTTTCCAACCCTCATCACCCAGAACGAGGGGTCACTTCTGCATCCAAACCTCCAGTCTCTGGCTCTCACGGCCTGGGTGTTGAGAGCTTAGAATTCGCCTCCTTGGGTTTTTCAAAGGGTGTCTCCCGAGTCTTGCTTGCTTCCAGAAAAGATTCCACGAAGCGGTGTTACTCTTTCAAATGGAGGAGGTTTGTCATCTGGTGTGACAACAAGGCCCTAGATCCTCTTATCCTTATCCTACACAGACCCTGCTTGAATACCTTCTACACTTATGAGAGTCTGGCCTGAAAACCAACTCAGTAAGGGTTCATCTTAGTGCGATTAGTGCCTATCATCGCCATGTAGAGGGTAAACCTATCTCTGGACAGCCTTTAGTTGTTCACTTCATGAGAGGTTTGCTTTTGTCAAAGCCCCCTGTCAAACCTCCACCAGTGTCATGGGATCTCAACGTCATTCTCACCCAGCTGATGAAAGCTGCTTTTGAGCCACTGAATTCCTGCCATCTGATGTACTTGACCTAGAAGGTCATTTTCTTGGTGGCTGTTACTTCAGCTCGTAGGGTCATTGAGCTTCAGGCCTTGGTAGTGCATGCCCCTTATATTAAGTTTCATCACAACAAAGCAGTCCTCCGCACTCACCCTAAGTTCCTGCCAAAGGCAGTGTCGGAGTTCCATCTGAACCAGTCAGTTGTCTTGCGAACATTTTTTCCCCATCCTCATACCCGCCCTGGCGAAAGCAGTTTGCATACCTTGGACTGCAAGAGAGCATTGGCCTTTTACTTGGAGCGGACAAAGCCTTTCAGACAGTCCGCCCAGTTTGTTTCTTTCGACCCCAACAGGAGGGGAGTCGCCATCGGAAAACGCACAATCTCCAATTGGCTAGCAGATTGCATTTCCTTCACTTATGCCCAAGCTGGGTTGACTGTAGAGGGCAATGTCACGGCTCATAATGTAAGAGCCATGGCTGTGTCAGTGGCTCACTTAAAGTCAGCCTCCATTGAAGAGATTTGCAAGGCTGCAACGTGGTCATCAGTCCACACATTCACATCTCACTACTGCCTTCAGCAGGATACCCAACGCAACGGTCGGTTTGGGCAGTCAGTGCTGCAGAATCTGTTTGGGGTTTAGAATCCAACTCCACCCCCCTAGACTCATTTTTGTTCTGTTCCAGGCTGCACTCTCAGTTAATTGTTTATGGTTTCAGGTCAATCTAGTCCTCGCCGTTGCGAGGCTCAATTGACCAGTGTTCATTGTTTTGAGTGAGCCTGGTTGCTAGGGATACCCCACATTTGAGAACAAGCAGCCTGCTTGTCCTTGGAGAAAGCGAAGATACTTACCTGTAGCAGGTATTCTCCGAGGACCGCAGTCAGATTGTTCTCACAAACCCGCCCACCTCCCCTTTTTTTTTTTTTTTGTTTGTTACATTTGTACCCCGCGCTTTCCCACTCATGGTAGGCTCAATGCGGCAGGCAATGGAGGGTTAAGTGACTTGCCCAGAGTCACAAGGAGCTGCCTGTGCTGGGAATCGAACTGAGTTCCTCAGTTCCCCAGGACCAAAGTCCAAAACCCTAACCACTAGGCCACTCCTTCTCTTTATGCTTTTTGATTTAACTGAGGGAACGCGCTCACACGATGTGGGAAATCAGTCCGTGCATGCGTGGTGCTCGCTGCACACGTTCCAGAAGACTCCGGCAAAACTTTTTTTATATTTTGCTTGCAAAATGCCATCCGATTCCTGGGCTGACGCGGACGTCGACCCACATGTGAGAACAATCAGCCTGCTGTCCTCGGAGAATACCTGCTACAGGTAAGTATCTTCGCTATATGTACAAAATCAGACCTGTTTTGTGGACTGTGAGCTGTCTGCCTTTGTAGTACATCTTCAAGCTAAGCTGAAGAACACTCAGCAGTTTTGTTACTACTGCTACATAGTTCAGCTGGTATTTGAAATACTCAAGTAAAATAAGGTACCATAACAAAAGCTTTAGGGGCCCTTTTACTAAGCCGCGTAAGCGTCTACGCGCACCAAAATGGAGTTACCGCACGGCTACCACATGGGTCTAGTAATTTTATTTTTTTTTCGGCCGCACGTATTGGACGCGTGCCATGGCATTTGGCACACATAGGTCATTACCGCCTGGTTACCGCGTGAGACTTTACCGGTAGGTCAATGGCTAGCGGTAAGGTCACAGACCCAAAATGGATGCACAGCAATTTTGATTTTGTTGCACAGCCATTTTCAGCAAAAATTTTAAAAAGGCATTTTTTGCAGGTGCGCTGAAAAATGTTTCTGCGCGCAACCAAAACCCGCGCCTACACTACCGCAAGCCATTTTTCAGTGCACCTTAGTAAAAGGACCCCTTAGTGAGCCCATTCCACAGCAAGTCTATATTACAGAATTTTTCTTTTGAATAGTTTGTTGTGCCATTTTGTATAATTAATTCCAAGCTTGTAATGACTGAAAGGAAACAGAAGCCTAAATTGAAGAAAGTCACTATATAAATCCTTCAGTAATATAATCCTAAAACAGTAATATGAATTAGTACAAGGTCCGTGTCTCAAGAGCTACAGATTGGTCTGGTTTTCAGCTGAGGAGCAGCTCTGATGACCTCTAAAGTCACATGTTTCAAAGTATTAGTTTTCTGGTTCTTTGTTATTTTGCTTCCAATGTATTTTCTTATTTTTCTTGGGTGGGGGGGAGAGTTTTGTTGTTTTTGTTTTCTTATTGTATCTCATACAATGGCAACACTCTTCTGCTTTTAAAGCTTTGGTCCACCAAGTCCATGCTTTAGCTTTTCATGCTAATATTTCTGCAGTATAGTACTGGTCCTGTTAAAATGCTTCAGAGATACTGAAATTAATTCATTGTTGACTTAAGGGGCAATAGCTGTGGCCTGCTAGAATTTTCTCAGCAGATTTAAAAGGCTGATAGTGTAGAAATATAGAGAAACAAGCACCTAGTCCACTGTAGAGCTTTATACAAAGGGAAGAAAAAAGTGTTTTTGATTCAAAGATTTGAAATGGTAGTAGTTCCAGTTTTTATTTAAAGAAAATGCCTTATGAATTGAATTGTTGTGAGAACAACATGTATTTTGCAAAAGGAAATCTCCTAAAATACTGCATAGAGGGGGGTCTTTTACTAAGGCACACTAAAAATAGGCGGACGCTAAAGACACCAATGTATTCCTATGGGCGTCTTTAGCGTTTAGCGCGCACCAAAAATGCCAGCGCACCTAAGTAAAAGACCCCCAGAGTGAAGCATTCCTTTTGAATCAAAACAAAGCACTTTGATTTTCCACTGAAAATGTCTGTTAGGAATTGTATGGGGATTGTAAATGTTTCAGAACACTAAAAGCCAGATCCAGCCAATAGAGACAAAATAGGAGAGCAGTCTTAAGGTGATCAACCCATAATTTTCTGACACTGTCACTAATATAATTGAAGTCAGAGATAGCTAATATTTTCTTTCCTTTACAGATCTGAAAACCATGAGTGAGCGACTCAAGAACAGATACTACGTGACCAAAAAACTGTTCATGGCAGACTTACAAAGGATCTTTACAAACTGTCGAGAGTACAACCCTCCCGAGAGTGAATATTTCAAATGTGCCAATATACTGGAGAAATTTTTCTACACTAAAATTAAAGAAGCTGGATTAATTGAAAAGTAAAATCTTTGTTAGTCCCTGGCGCCCAGATCAATATGGCTTAAGTAACAGGAGGTATACAGTACAAGGATAAAATACCAGCAAAAAAAAAAAAAAGGAAAGTATATATTTATAGGGACATGTTTATAAAACACAGGTCTTAATTTAGCACTTTAAAGTAAACCTTAACAGGTTTAGGGTTTTTTTGTGTAATTATATTTAATATTGAAATTATAGGAAATATTTTATATTTTGTCACAAGGATACATTTTAACTTAGAGTGATTGTGTGGCTGTATGCCTATTTTCACATAAGAACTGGAAGAGATGTGCAGTCCTCCATGGGAAGCTTTACTTATTTTGATGAGGAAGAAGTTTCCTGACCATGTGCTTTCTGTTTGTTTTCAGTCTGCTGTCACCCACACACACACTATTATATCCTTAGTTGCTGTTCCTGCCTTCATTCCCACATCCAAGACATCTCCTAAATGCCATTGGTGGGCTGGTAGGGCTACTGCTGTTGAAGTAAACATCTAGTTTCCTCCATTCTCAGCTGTGGCATACCTAGGCCCAGCCAGCTCTGCCAAAGGATAGAAACAGAATGACAGAAATGGTAGAAGAACTCAGGGAAGCATAGGGGAATTGCAGAGAGACCCTAGTGCAAGGAAGTGAGGGTGTAAGCCAGGAATCTATGGTGATAAAACTGGGCAGAGCAGATGGGCCTCTTTTGCCATTATATTCTATGTTTCTAGTAGTACTGCAGTTTGAGACATAAGATCAGCCCCAACCATGTGAATGCTAACTTGGTTTCTGATGCAGTTTTTTTTTTTTAAATAGAAAACCTCCATTTATCTGGGGTGAAAAATCAGATTATTGATGCTAGCTTGTAATTCTTATATGGGGGGTTAAATGCAGATATAAGCTTGGTGTGCTGATCAGACTGACTTTATTAGTGCATAAATATACCATAGGTGGCAGCTGTATGCTGAGATAGTATAAATTGCTCTGTATGGGTTATCTCCCATGTTTTTAATTTGTCAAAAAAGGCCTTTGGGGTCTAACTCAATAATACCAGGTCGTGCATGAGATATGTTGATGTAAGCCTTAGCCTACCCTTCAAATAAGGTGAATACCATGCACTGTGTACAATCCAGTAGTTGCAGCCTGTGGGAAAACAGATTTTCTTTTGAATATCGAAGAAGAAATAAAATAACCGTTTCAGAATGAAACATTTTTATTTGCTGCATGCAGTTCTTTAAATGTGCATGATCAGAGAGCAGTTATAGGAAAAGTGTAGGCTAAAGCAGTATTCCCTTTCAGTAACTGTTACTCTAGCAACCACTGCTGTAGGCCGGTGTTTTCTAGGACAGTATTTAATACTAGCGCAAGATACCTAGTGAAATTCACCAGAGGATCCTGCTAGCTTCCCACAGCCTGATCTCATCACCTCTATCCTATATATTTGGCCCCCAACTGGAACATGAACCCAGCACTTTCATTCATCCTCCCTCCTCACATGTGCTGAGCAAACCTCCCTAGCCCCAGTGCAAACACAAATCCAGCACCTTCGTTTCCACCTCCTCTTGCTTAACCCTAGCCAAGTAAACTTCTTTTTCCAGTCTCCTATGCATCTCTGTAGTTCTTTCCCAATGGTCCCCGGCTGCCTGTGGCCCTGTGTGCATTGAAAAGCCTAAGGCCTTGTGTCTTGTGACAGAGCGTGTATGCACACTCCACCAGTCACCATAAGTCATTCATTTGTTTATTTAATTTAGCAAACAGCGTTGACCATATGGCCCACAGTGACTTACAGCATAAAGAATCACAGTCATAAAGCAGCAATGTACATTACAAAATTATTTATATATACAGAGAGAGAGAAGTTTTGCTTATGCAGGACATAAGTTCCAAAATTAAAGATGTAGACTGGTAGCCATGCACAAGTCATGAAAACTATATATCCCTGTGTATCGAAGAACTCGTTCTCAATTTTTGTCATGTATCATATTACAGCAACATTTCAATAAACCAGAGCATTTGGCTAACTAGTTAGATTTCTGAAACCATATTCTTTATGATTGTAGTTATTGTATATGTATTTTCATTATGAATTTACTATCTATGTGTTCACTGCTATAGGAAACAATCCAAGCACTATTGTAAATATAAATATTTTTATAGAAAGTTATGATGGTATTAGATCCATTAGTGGAGATATAATTTTGGATTTTATATATATATATACATATTATAGATATACATTATACTTTTACTGCTGGATCTAATACCATTATAATTTTTTTTTATATATTAAATAATGCTCATATACTAACCACAAGGAAATCACATTTCCGAAGGATTCAAAGTCTAAGGGTCCCTTTTACAAAGTGGCAGTAGAGCTATTGCCACTTTGTTACGCGCCAGTCCAGCACAACCACCGGCTCACTGCAGGAGGCGACGTTAATGCCACCTCCTACCACACACTATTTACGGCATGCTGGAAATTATCTTTAATTTTTCCCCATCGGGTGCTTACCCGGCGGTAATTGGGCAGTGCCGGGTTAACTTGGAAGCCCCTACTGCCTGCTAAATTTGAGGCGGTATGGGCTCCCCCACGAAGTGGCCACACGGCAATTATATACTTACCACAAAAACCCTGCTGCGGTAAAAGGGGCCTCTGTGCATGGCATATTCATGCGCCAAGGACATCGCAGGGCCCCTTTTACAGTGGCATAGTAAAAGGGTCCCTAAATTTTTGGTAGTTTTATATTAGTAAATTAATTCTAAAAAGAGCACTTGGTACGAAAGAGTGGTCTGCCTTTGCTGTCAGAATAGAATAAAATTGTTTCCTAGTTCTGCATGCCTCCATAAGGGAGCAATTTTCAGACTGTGCTTAAGCGCAGCGTCAGTAGCATTTATCCACATGCTGTACACCAGTTTTCAGAGTGAAAGACTTTCTCTTTGAAAATCAATTTGGGAAAAGTATGAGCACAGACTTGCAGATACTTTTATGCATAAATGTTTGTGCAGGGCCAAATTAACACTATGGATCCTATACAAACATATATTGTGGATCTTTATCATAGACCTCAATTTCCTTGCATTCTTTCCCAAACCCCTTCCCCCCACCCCAGTTACATTCACTTACTCTTCCCGTCTCCCACCCAGGATGTTCTTTCATTTCTTGTCTTTAACCCTCTTCCACCCCACATTGCAGTAGCAGGCTGTGATTGATCATGGGGAACTGTGTAAGCACGTGATTAGAGCAGTAGCTGAGAACAAAGTAAACTGGGCAAGTCATTTTCACCCTCTGATGCCTCTAGTACAAACCAGAGATGCCAAGGGTGGGCCAACATAAAAGACCAAAAAGTGAGGTTTGTAGAAAATGCTTCATAATTTGAAGAAGCACTTAGAACGACAGCTAGCTTTAGTGCCTCTGAAAGGATATAGATAGAGGGAGGACAGTTTTCAAGGGAATTTTCTGATCTGAAAACTTCCCTCCACTAATTACACACATGGGCCCCTTTTACCAAGCTGCGGCAAAAGGGGGCTTATGCTGCCATTGGTGCGTGTTTTTCACATGCACCAAGACCCCCTTTTACAGCTGCGGGTAAAAGGGAAGTCTCTCTTTCCTGCAGGAAATGGCCGTTCAGCAAGTAAAGCACTTGCTGCATGGCCATTTCGGGGGGGGGGGGGGGGGGGGCGTTACCTCCACCCATTGAGGTGGCAGTAAAGGCTCCCATGGTAACCTGGCAGCGCGCAGCATTGCCCATTTACCGCTGGGTACACTCCGGCACTACAAAAATAAACATTTTTATAGTGCCGGATATGAGGGGTGGGAACTACCACCCGGCTGCTGCTGTAGCCTAATGGTACTTCTTGTTTAGTGAGCGGTAAGCCCACATTGGGCTTACCACCACTTGGTAAAAGGAGCCCAATGTTTGTACCAGTTTGAAATTCTGCAGCCCAAATTATCAAAGTGAAACACTGTTTACATGAGACTGCCCTTGCCAGAGAGGGGTACTGAAACACACACACTCTCACACACTGTCTTGCTCTTTATAGTTTTATACTGTCTTGCTCTTTCAGCATTGTCTACAGAGAGTTTTCACAGTGTTTGCAATGATCGTCTTTTCACTGATGACTGTCTATGTATTGGGCATGGATCTTACCAGTTTTCTGCAGAAGTCCACCCAGTTTTGATCCATTGTGTCGGGTCTGCTTCAGACACTGGATTGTGTATCACCACCTTCTGTTTCATTGTTGTTTATGCATTTTCAGTGATATTCAAATCAGCTCTATTTCCCTTCAGCCATGTATTCATAACTTTTTAATCCATGGCACCATCTTATTAAAAATGGGTAATATCATGCATGTGCGTTAAATTTGGTAGATTTTCTTTCAGTGCATTCAAATAAACAGATCTATTGATTGTTGTATTATTTAGTATAATCCATAACCCTGCTTGACCAGCCCCTGCACCCCAGACTATGCCCTTTGGTTCTTGTTTCACTATGGGTGTAATGTACTTGGGGCTATGTTTCTGGTTTGGTGGACTGCTCACATATCTACAAAAGCTATACAGCAGAGTGATGGTGCTTTCATCTGAAAATAGAACATGCTCAACTATCTATTTCTTGTATTTTTGGTGGAAAATGAGTTGATCTTTAATATTTTTGGCAGACAACTTCGACTTTCAAGCTGGCCAGTATAATCGAAGTCCAGCATTGAACAGTCTAATGTGTAATGTCCTGTTACTGTTTTGTTGTTGTTGTTGTTGTTGTTGTTATTGTTGTACAACTTGGACGTGTTGATCTGATAACACCTGGTGATGTCCTTGGGAATAATTTTGCTCTTTTTATTGATTGCATAGTCCATTCATATACCCATGGCCCTGGGTCACCCAAAGCATGCCCTTGCTTGAAGACGGTTTAGCTTGTGGCTTTTCCTGACTATTGCTATGACTGTTAAATCTTTTCATCTTTTCATTTGTTCTTTATCAGTATCTTTATAGAGCATAACTATCTACATGTTTTTCTGATGTAAGGTCTTGTCCACATACCATGATGCAGTCCATAAACCTTATAAATGCAGCACAAAAGCCACCATAGGATACACCATAAGTATATAGATACCTCAAGATAGTTTAGTTTCTTAAGCTATGAGAGACAAACTTTCATTTTGCTTCTATGCTACTATCAACTTGTTACCGAACTCAGCAACAAATTTGCAGCCTTTGTATGGTCACATGAGTCAAAAACAACAATAAAATGGGTTATGAATTGATTTATCACACAGCTTGTGCCTACTTTAACATTTTCATAGAAAGACAGTTGTTTTGACAATACCAAAGAGCAGATTACAGTTAGAAAAAATATTAAATATCTAGCTACATAAAATTCACCACATATGCCATAAGACAGGGCACCTATGTGGTACCTATTCTGTAAAGGAAAGTAGGTACCTACTTTCCTTAGTAGAATGCTAGTGTAACCGATGAAATATATGCCTATAATTTAAGCATAAGTGGATGAGTAGCCTAATGGTTAGTGCAGAGACCTGAGAACCTGGGGGACAGGGTTTGATTCTCACTACAGCTCCTTTTGACCCTGGACATAAGAACATAAGAATAGCCATACTGGGGAAGACCAATGGTCCATCTAGCCCATTGTCCTGCTTCCAACAGTGGCCAATTCAGGTCACAAGTGCCTGACAGAAACTCTATTAGTAGCACCATTTTCATGCTACCAGTCCCAGGGCAAGCAGTGGCTTTCCCATGGCTTTCTCAGTAGCAGACTGGACTTTTCATCCAGGAATGTCCAAACGTTTTTTGAACCCAGGTAGTTTATAGTTTATTAAAAACTTTCTATACTGCTGAAACTGACTAGCAGAATTAATTGGTGTACAGGCTCAAATATAAGGAACACCATCTAGTATGATAGGAAAGAAAATCAAACTAAACAATACTAAAAGCAACGAGTTCCACATCTTAACTATTCTTTGAGTGAAAAAGCATTTCCTCCTATTTGTTGTAAAAGTATTTTCTCCGAGGACAAGCAGGCTGCTTGTTCTCACGACTGGGTTGACGTCCACGGCAGCCCCCACCAACCGGAACAAAACTTCGCGGGCGGTCCCGCACGCAGGGCACGCCCACCGCGCATGCGCGGCCGTCTTCCCGCCCGTGCGCGACCGTTCCCGCTCAGTCTTTTCTTTTCCGCGCTGGAGAGAGCCGTGTTCGTCTCTCTCTCTCTGTCAGCCCCGGAAACCGGATCGCGCTTTCGCTGCGAATTTTCTCTTTTTTCTCTTTTTTTGTTGTTCTCCGTTTTTTTCTATTTAGTTTCTTTAAAAAAAAAAAAAAAACGCGGGGGCGTCGTGTTGCAGCCTAGTGGCCGCGCGGTCGCTTTATTTTCGAGGTGTGAATTTTACCGCCACCATCGACAACTTTGACTTCGCCGACGCGATTTTTCCGTCGATGTCCTCGAAGGTCCCGAGTGGATTTAAAAAGTGTGGTCGGTGCGGCCGGCATATCTCGCAGACCGACACTCACGCTTGGTGCCTCCAGTGCCTCGGGCCGGAGCACGATACCAAGACGTTTACCTTGTGTCTCGGTCTCCGGAAACGGACACAGGTAGCGAGGCAAGTTCTTCGAGACCATCTTTTTGGAACTTGTGCCGGCCCCTCGACTTCGACGGCATCGGTATCGACGGCCGGTTCTTCGGTACCGGTATCGATGTCCACGAAATCGGCACCGACGGCATCGACCCCAGGAGCACAGGTCCCGTCGGCCCACCGGCTCTCCGGAGACGGCAGGGGTGAGAGGCCGCGTGGGCAATCAGCCCCGGTCACTCCCTCTACCCAGGGCCCTCGGGACCGAACCCTGTTGGACTCGAGGCCGAGGGGGATCTACTTCCTCTTCGTCGGTTCCACCGAGCGCCGATGACGGGCACCGCAAGAAGGCGAAGAAGCACCATCATGGGTCGCCCACGACGCATCCGGCTCTCGGCGCCAGGGATGAGTCGACGCCGAGGAAGCGGCAGCATCGAGAGGAGAGGTCCCCCTCTGTTGTAGAGGTACCGCCATGGCAGGGTGCCAGCACTTCGGTGCAGTCTCCTGGACCCGAACAGCTTCCGGCACCGACACCTCTACCGGCCCCCTCGTCTTTCCCGACAGCGGGCCTGGACGACTGCCTCCGAGCCATCCTTCCGGGGATCCTGGAAGGGCTGATGCGCCAGACTGTGCCGGGGGTGCTTGCGCCTTCGGCACCATTGATGGAGGCGCCAGCGTGCTCTAGCCCGGTGCCGAGGCCTCCGACGCCTCGTGGGGGGAGGAGGAGGACCCCAGATATTTCTCCTCAGAGGAGTCTGTGGGCCTTCCCTCCGACCCCACTCCTTCACCAGAGAGAAAGCTCTCGCCACCTGAGAGTCTCTCCTTTGCCTCCTTCGTTAGAGACATGTCTATTTGCATTCCCTTTCCCGTGGTCTCTGTGGATGAGCCGAGGGCTGAGATGCTCGAGGTCCTCGACTATCCATCACCACCTAGAGATTCCTCCACGGTGCCGTTGCATAATGTCCTCAAGGAGACACTGCTTCGGAACTGGTTGAGACCATTATCTAATCCCACCATCCCCAAGAAAGCAGAGTCCCAATACAGAATCCACTCGGACCCAGAGTTAATGCGGACCCAACTGCCTCATGACTCGGCGGTCGTGGACTCTGCTCTCAAGAGAGCACGGAGTTCAAGGGATACCGCTTCGGCGCCCCCGGGGCGGGAGTCTTGCACTCTGGACTCTTTTGGGAGGAAGGCCTACCAATCTTCCATGCTCGTGACCCGCATCCAGTCTTACCAGCTCTACACGAGCATCCACATGCGGAATAATGTGAAGCAACTGGCGGACCTGGTCGACAAGCTCCCTCCGGAGCAGTCCAGGCCTTTTCAGGAGGTGGTCAGGCAGCTGAAGGCTTGCAGAAAGTTCCTGTCCAGGGGTATATATGACACCTGTGACGTGGCATCTCGTGCTGCGGCCCAAGGTATAGTGATGCGCAGGCTCTCATGGCTGCGTGCCTCTGACCTGGACAACCGCACCCAGCAGATACTGGCCGACGTCTCTTGCCGGGGGGATAATATTTTTGGCGAGAAGGTCGAGCAGTTGGTGGACCAACTACATCAGCGGGAAACCGCCCTCGACAAGCTGTCCCACCGGGCGCCTTCAGCATCCACCTCAGCAGGTGGACGTTTTTACCGGGCCAGGCAGGCTGCGCCCTACGCCTACAACAAGCGTAGGTACACCCAGCCGGCCCGAAGGCCTCACCAGGCACAGGGACAGTCCCAGCGCGCTCGTTCCCGTCAACAGCGTGCGCCTAAGCAGCCCCCTGCGCCTCCACAGCAAAAGCCGGGGACGGGCTTTTGACTGGATCCATGGGAACATAGCCGCCATCAAAGTGTCCATGCCGGACGATCTGCCAGTCGGAGGGAGGTTAAAACTTTTTCACCAAAGGTGGCCTCTTATAACCTCCGACCACTGGGTTCTCCAAATAGTGCGGTGCGGATACGCCCTGAATTTGGCCTCCCCTCCACCAAATTGTCCTCCGGGAGCTCAATCCTTCAGCTCCCAGCACAAGCGAGTACTTGCAGAGGAACTCTCCGCCCTTCTCAGCGCCAATGCGGTCGAGCCCGTGCCACCCGAGCAGGAAGGGCAGGGATTCTATTCCAGGTACTTCCTTGTGGAAAAGAAAACAGGGGGGATGCGCCCATCCTAGACCTGAGAGGCCTGAACAAATTCCTGGTCAAAGAAAAGTTCAGGATGCTTTCCTTGGGCACCCTTCTGCCAATGATTCAGGAAAAACGATTGGCTATGTTCCCTGGATTTAAAGGACGCATACACTCACATCCCGATACTGCCAGCTCACAGACAGTATCTCCGATTCCGTCTGGGCACACGGCACTTTCAGTATTGTGTGCTGCCCTTTGGGCTCGCCTCTGCCCCACAGGTGTTCACCAAGTGCCTCGTGGTGGTTGCGGCGTATCTACGCAAGCTGGGAGTGCACGTGTTCCCATATCTCGACGATTGGCTGGTCAAGAACACCTCGGAGGCAGGAGCTCTCCGGTCCATGCAGTGCACTATTCACCTCCTGGAGCTGCTGGGGTTTGTGATAAATTACCCAAAGTCCCATCTCCAGCCAGTCCAATCTCTGGAATTCATAGGAGCTCTGCTGAATTCTCAGGCCGCTCAGGCCTTCCTTCCCGAAGCGAGGGCCAACAATCTCCTGTCCCTGGCTTCCCGGACCAGAGCGTCTCAGCAGATCACAGCTCGGCAGATGTTGAGACTCCTAGGTCATATGGCCTCCACAGTTCATGTGACTCCCATGGCTCGTCTTCACATGAGATCTGCTCAATGGACCCTAGCTTCCCAGTGGTGCCAAGCCACCGGGAATCTAGAGAATGTCATCCGCCTCTCCACCAGTTGCCGCACTTCACTGCTCTGGTGGACCATTCGGACCAATTTGACCTTGGGACGCCCATTCCAAATTCCACAGCCCACGAAAGTGCTGACGACGGATGCGTCCCTCCTGGGGTGGGGAGCTCATATCGATGGGCTTCACACCCAAGGACTGTGGTCCCTCCAAGAAAAGGATCTTCAGATCAACCTCCTGGAGCTCCGAACGGTCTGGAACGCACTGAAGGCTTTCAGAGATCGGCTGTCCTGTCAAATTCGACAGACAATCAGGTTGTAATGTATTACATCAGCAAGCAGGGGGGCACCGGATCTCGCCCCCTGTGTCAGGAAGCCGTCGGGATGTGGCGTTGGGCTTGCCAGTTCGGCATGCTCCTCCAAGCCACATACCTGGCAGGCGTAAACAACGGTCTGGCCGACAGACTGAGCAGAGTCATGCAACCGCACGAGTGGTCGCTCCATTCCAGAGTGGTACGCAAGATCTTCCGAGAGTGGGGCACCCCCTCGGTGGACCTTTTCGCCTCTCAGACCAACCACAAGCTGCCTCTGTTCTGTTCCAGACTACAGGCACATGGCAGACTAGCGTCGGATGCCTTTCTCCTCCATTGGTGGACCGGCCTCCTGTATGCTTATCCTCCCATACCTTTGGTGGGGAAGACCTTACTGAAGCTCAAGCAAGACCACGGCACCATGATTCTGATAGCGCCCTTTTGGCCCCGTCAGATCTGGTTCCCTCTTCTTCTGGAGTTGTCCTCCGAAGAACCGTGGAGATTGGAGTGTTTTCCGACTCTCATTTCGCAGAACGACGGAGCGCTTCTGCACCCCAACCTTCAGTCTCTGGCTCTCATGGCCTGGATGTTGAGGGCGTAGACTTCGCTTCGTTGGGTCTGTCTGAGGGTGTCTCCCGTGTCTTGCTGGCCTCTAGGAAGGATTCCACTAAAAAGAGTTACTTTTTCAAGTGGAGGAGGTTTGTCATGTGGTGTGAGAGCAAGGCCCTAGAACCTCGTTCTTGTCCTGCACAGAACCTGCTTGAATACCTTCTGCACTTATCAGAGTCTGGCCTCAAGACCAACTCAGTAAGGAATCACCTTAGTGCGATTAGTGCTTACCATTATCGTGTGGAGGGTAAAGCCATCTCTGGAGAGCCTTTAGTCGTTCGAATCATGAGAGGCTTGCTTTTGTCAAGGCCCCCTGTCAAGCCTCCAGCAGTGTCATGGGATCTCAACGTTGTCCTCACCCAGCTGATGAAGCCTCCTTTTGAGCCACTGAATACCTGCCATCTGAAGTACTTGACCTGGAAGGTCATTTTCTTGGTGGCAGTTACTTCAGCTCGTAGGGTCAGTGAGCTTCAAGCCCTGGTAGCTCATGCTCCATATACAAAATTTCATCATAACAGAGTAGTACTCCGCACTCACCCTAAGTTCCTGCCAAAGGTGGTGTCGGAGTTCCATCTTAACCAGTCAATTGTCTTGCCAACATTCTTTCCCAGGCCGCATACCCGCCCTGCTGAACGTCAGTTGCACACATTGGACTGCAAAAGAGCATTGGCCTTCTACTTGGAGCGGACACAGCCCCACAGACAGTCCGCCCAATTGTTTGTTTCTTTCGACCCCAATAGGAAAGGGGTCGCTGTCGGGAAACGCACCATCTCCAATTGGCTAGCAGATTGCATTTCCTTCACTTATGTCCAGGCTGGGCTGACTCTTGAGGGTCATGTCACGGCTCATAGTGTCAGAGCCATGGCAGCGTCGGTGGCTCACTTGAAGTCAGCCACTATTGAAGAGATTTGCAAGGCTGCGACGTGGTCATCTGTCCACACATTCACATCACATTACTGCCTCCAGCAGGATACCCAACGCGACAGTCGGTTCGGGCAGTTGGTGCTGCAGAATCTGTTTGGGGTGTAAATCCAACTCCACCCTCCAGGACCCGAATTTATTCTGGTCAGGCTGCACTCTCAGTTAGTTGTTCTTCGTAGGTCAATTTCTGTTATACCCTCGCCGTTGCGAGGTTCAATTGACCTGGGTTCTTGTTTTGAGTGAGCCTGAGAGCTAGGGATACCCCAGTCGTGAGAACAAGCAGCCTGCTTGTCCTCGGAGAAAGCGAATGATACATACCTGTAGCAGGTGTTCTCCGAGGACAGCAGGCTGATTGTTCTCACCTACCCTCCCTCCTCCCCTTTGGAGTTGCGTTTTTGATCATTTGCTTGTCATTCAACTGAGCGGGAACGGTCGCGCACGGGCAGGAAGACGGCCGCGCATGCGCAGTGGGTGTGCCCTGCGTGCGGAACCGCCCGCGAAGTTTTGTTCCGGTTGGTGGGGGCTGCCGTGGACGTCAACCCAGTCGTGAGAACAATCAGCCTGCTGTCCTCGGAGAACACCTGCTACAGGTATGTATCATTCGCTTCCAAGTAACTCTCCATTGCCCCAGGTACAAAATAAGTACCTGTATATAATATAAAAACCACTTTGATTATAACCACAGAAAAACAAATCCTATCCCCTTTCCCTTAGGGCCAGCCATTGAGCTGGTCTAAGCGCTCATGCCTAACCATGGGAAATACATAACTTATAGTATTGTATAAGTCACATGCATAAGTGTGAGCCCTGCCCAGAATACACCTAGGTGTATGCCTGCCTGTAAAATACATGCTATGTGTGTTAGACTTGAAGCTAACCGTTCAGCAATGCTTCAGGCTGCAGGTGCATCTCTTTGGAATTCTTTGCCTGTGAGCTTACATACTATAACTTTGATCCTTCAGTTTAGGAATCAGTTAAAGTCATTTCTTTATGCCCAGGCCTTTTCAGTTTGACTTGAATATTAGGCTTGTGGCCACAAGTTTCTAGTCATGGTAAGGGGAATTCATTTGGTGATTATTTGTTGTAGTTTTTCTGTATTCTGCTATGCTTTTGTGTCTTTTATTAGTGTGTGTTCCTAATGTGCACTGCCTAGGACTAATGGATAGTGCAGTTTAGAAGTGTTTCAAATAAATATATACATACACACACACATTTGTGTTTATGTGTGTGTGTGCCCTCTGCTCACTCAGTTCTGCCCATCATCATGTAAATGTCCTCAGCCTACAGCAGCAGCAACCTTATACTTCATCACCTCCATCCCTCTTCCATTCCTACCCCTTCTGAACACCTTCCAACTCTCCAAGGTCAGCCCAGTCACTTTACCACATGCAGAAGCCTCATTTGCACAGCACACAAACTGACCCTTGTCTTACTCTGTACATTCCTGTGACTAGAGCTGCCTTCAGGTTCTCTCACCTCCAGTGTCTTCCCATCAACTGGATCCTGCCCACAATCCCTGTGACTCCTGTCCTGAGCCCTTCCTTTATGGGCTTGTTCAATACAAGGAGGTTTAATAAGCAGGAGTGGAAGTGAGCCTATCAAGGGCTAGATGCACAAAATTTAACGAGCCAGCAGCGTGGGTTTTAAACTGGTTCTAGCCAGTTTAACGTGCAAGTAGTAAACGGAGACATGCACAAAAGGGCATTGTCCTGTCATGGTAGCAGCTAACGAAAACGGAATGCAGATTAGTATTATAACATGTATAAATCGTATTGTAATGAGATGCACTACCGTTTTCCGATTGCCTAACCGTGGGAAAACCTAACGGGACGTCTGTACTTCTCGTTGGGGCTGCTGCAAGGGAATCGGAAGGGGAAAAAAAATCCAAGTGCTCGTCAGGGACGTCCAAGTGCCTAACACGAGCTGGACGTCTTCCTGCAGCTTTTTGTGATGGGCATCCTTCTTGGACGTGTTTTTTCTTACCTGCCTGAACTGACCATAACCACAGTTCTCTCAATAGCCCCTCCAAGGTTGTTTTCAGCTTGCGCCCCCCGCCCCCCCACACACACACACACACATACACACAGAAAGGATCGGGACATGCGAGGACGTCCAAATCAAAACTGGTAACAGCTAAACGGGCTGTGATTGGCTGAGAGAGACCTGGAGGGAGGGACGTCCAAAAGGTTTTGATTTGGACGTCCTCGCACGTCCCGATCTGGTGGGGGGGGGGCGCAAGCTGAAAACAACCTTGGAGGGGACTGTTGAGAAGAACTGTGGTTGTGGTCAGTTCAGGCAGGTAAGAAAAACAGGGACGTCCTTTTTTTTTTTCTTTTTGTTCAGAGTCCTTCCTAATTGCCTGATGTAAGCCTGCCTTTAACACGCAAAGCAGTAAACAATGAGTGGACGTCCATAAAGGACGTCCTTAGCATGCGCAGAGCAGCCAGCATAACGCTTGGCTGCTCAGCGCATGCTCAGCTGGCCGACTGGCTTGGAAGGAAATCCCATGCAAATGAGCTAGCAGTGACCAGCTCATTTGCATGCGATTTCCTTGATGCATGCCCGTTTCTTACCGATTCGCTAAGGAATTGGTAAGGGAAGGGGCTTTAACGATTTTTTAGTGCATCTACCCCCTAGTCCATTCTAAGCAAGGAAGCCAATTAGGTAGTCTGTTTCCCCTTCCCAGGGCATCCATCATCCCCGTTCACTCAAGCAAACTTATGAGCTGATGCATCCACATTGTTGCTTTTTTTTATTGTTGGTCCATCTGTAACAAGTCTAAAGCTATTTCAGTTGGATAGGCAGTACCTTAAAAGGTGGAGGACAAAAGTGTTTTGTTTTTTACTTATTGGACAGCTTTTTAATATATTTGAAAGCTTCCCACATGTAGATATAAATATCATGAAACAACAATTGAATATCACTAAAACAGCTTTAAAATTATCATGGCTGGTAGAAACAGCAATTTTAAACTCTGCATTTTGTGCTCATTTTTCTACACTCAAAACTAAATAAATACACTGTATACAGTACAGATGGCCAAATTTCAGTGAGAATATCCTGTTTCCTGATGGTTTTATCTTAAGTGTTGTTGTAATCTGCCTTGGGAAGCCTGGTGTTATAAAGATGATTGAATATACTGAAATTAAATGGAAGCAAAATTAAACTCTTTTCATTAGGGCACATGGAATCACATCTTCATTTGTTTTGTAGAAGTTTACCTTTTAGATACACAAATGGATTATTCTGTTGTTTGAGCATGTTTCAGGGACAAGTGGTTTATAAGTCAAAATAATAAAAATATTTTCTGTCAAACAGATCTCTCATTTGTTGAAACATAACTAAATGGGCTATAAGCCCATAATGCAGTCCATTGGTTTTCTTATATTTTGTTATTATGATGGCTTATACTGTGCTAAAACTGGAAATACAGTGAGACAGAATGATAAAATTTAATAACATTCCAAACTTATTTTTTTATGTTTTAATCATCTTTATTAAAAGCAAAACGTTGGTTGATAAGCTTCGTACAGAACACAAAAAAAAAAACAGTAAACCATCCAACATGGCACAATAAAAACTTTTACAGAGAACATACCCCACGAACCCTTCCTCTCCGGTACTCCCCTCCCTCCCTATAAGCCCACCTGACTGTTTCCACCCACCAAAATAACACAACAGATGTACAGATCAGTAGGACTCAAAGCATTTCGTAACGAGCACGGTTTCCACTGTATGCAAATCTCTCATGAATATTCATTGTCAATATCCCGGCAACCCTGACTGCCTTGGGTAACTCCAGGACCAGGTTATCCTAACTACCATAAGAGGCAGACATTTTGTTTGTATTTGGGTAAGAACTTAGATAATGCTATTAAAAATCATATTACAAAGCATGAAGTTGACTTGGTTAACTTCTGCTGTATATCAGCCAGTAGTAAATTTATTTATTTATTTGTGACATTTATATTCCATATTATCCCAAACAAGTTTGAGTTCAATGTGGCTTACAATAAACAGTCTAGGATACATAACAAAGAATAATGCATAAGAAAGCAATTTGTTGTAAGAATCCAATTTTACAATACAATATCATAAACATACTGGGATAGCTATGGATGTTTAACATTTAGAAAATCTATTATGAATGAAAAATTGTACATAAAGCAAAGAGAAAGTTAATGGTAAATAATAGTAATAAACAATATTAAGTGCATTTTATAATATATCACTGCATTCTTCAAAACAGAAGGAGCAAGTTCCCACAAATCATCTTTCTATTTTGATCTAGGCACAGGAAAAAAAAAAGCTTTCAAATGCTCCCTGGTTTCAACCTAATACATGTTAAATGTGGGATATGAATGTCAAAAATAAATAAATAGATAGAAACTCTGAATGTTGAGCACCTGATTCTCATAACATGATGTCTGTGTTAGTGGCCCATTACCAGGAGAAAAAAAAAAATCTCTGAACGAATATAACACGTGCTAGGGTGTCCTTATAACCAGCCCCCTCAACTGACCACTGATTAAGATTTATAACAAATTACTACTTTACCTATTAAAAGTTACTCCGTTATTATACTTCTGTGTACATCTGTATGCTGCACAAACTGGCATGTTTGAAAATATAAGTGAGATTAAATAAAAATGCTACCAATAATAAAGAACGACAAGGTGGATGCAGCAGTTCATAGGCTTTGTTTTGAGTGAACAGGGATGACAGCTGCGCTGGGAAGGGGAAATTTAGACTGACCTAATTGGTTTCAGTGTTCTGATGTCACTTCATCTCCTGTCTTTTAAACCTCCTTGGTTCAATGGAATTGGGACAACCAGGAAGCTGATTGGCTTGCTAGTGCTATTAAAAAAAATATGTACAGTTCTGGAAAAACTCCAGACAGCTGGCAACCCTACCTGACTTTCTGATGACATCTTAACAGGACTCCCATCAATATTTGGGCCCTAGGCATATGCTTAGTTTGCCTATGCCTTAATTCAGCCCTGCTTAGATGTATAGTTTTGAAATAGCAAAATTATGTGTATAAGTGCTATACCTACCCTAGCCCCACCCATAGCATTTCTCTTATATGTGCATAAACCTGCATGTAGTCATACTACATGCATAACCACAATTAAACACTAGGGTTGTCATTTGAGACATATCCTTGATACAGCCATGGAGTGAAACATGATGTCATGTTAGCGTAAAGTCTCTTGGCATATTGAATTTTTCCTCATTACAAGATAAGTTATGAGTTGGATATTTATGTTTTTGAATACATTGAGCCAAGGAGCTTTTTTTAAATGAGAGATGAACTGTTATACAATATTGTTGGATGATAAATTATAAAATATAAGGATGAAAAGATAAAGAGAGAAAATATTTAACAGATCACTTGAATATTGAGCTAACCTTATAAAGCTTTGTGCTTTGAATAGGGATTCTGTGCTCTTTCATATGACAGATCCGACAAAATATAATTTTTAAGATCTTGTTATAAATTTGGGGCTGGAATTATAGTGTAATTATGCTATATGCATAAGTTCATGCAGACACATAAGCAATTTTTAAAAGGAAAACAAAAGAATAGACGGCCAGAGAGTGGAGAAATTACCACAGGAGCTGTGTATTGTAGAAAACCATTATTAAATCGGTCCTGGTGAGTTCCTGCAGAGTTTTATTTATTGTTTGTTTGTAGCAATTTTTAATGAGTGACTGAACTAAAACTCAATGTGGCTTTTAAACTAAATTTTTATAATAGATGAGAAAACTATCAAGCTTTTTTAATTAAATATTTCTTTTTTTGGTGGAAATACTACATATATTATATATAAACACTGTCTGTAAACCAACTGTAAACCAAATGGTCCCATTTCTATATTTTAGGTTTTCTAATTTTAAAAATAATTTGATATATTGTGCAATAAGCCTGATGTAGGATGTTGTTTTGCAGATGCTTTAAACTTTTATAAAATATATTGTACTGATACAATAGTTTAAATTATATTTAAAAAATAAATCATTTGTATGGTATGTGTATGTGTCTTTTTAAACTCTGCATCTAATTTCTGTAAATGTAGTTTGGTGGTCCCAACAGAGTGTCTGTAAGATCTGTCTATAGATATATATATATATACACATATCTATATACATATGTGTATATATAATATATTTTAATAGTGTGTGGCCATGAATGATGGAAAGGGATAAACAGCAAATTGGTGAAACAAAGAATCTCAGCCCCTGCATGGAGATCAGTTGAGTAGTTGTACAGTCCATGTAGTGGAAATGCATTTTGAATATTTCATTTATTTATTAGTTCTTATACCCCACATTATCCAAACAAAGTTTGGGTCAATGTGGCTTACAGTATAACGGTGAAATTATATAGAGCTATAGATAACAGGGTGGATACATGGAGTAAATGTATTACATGAGACAGTAACTAAGGTAGAATACATGAAGCAGTGAGTTGCAATGTGACTGGGCAGGCATACATTACAACAATATACCAGATTGGTGAACATAAGAGTAGCCATATTGGGTCAGACCAATGGTCCATCAATCCCAGTATCCTGCCAAGTACCTGGCAGAAACCCAAATCGTGGCAACACTCCATACTAGAAATCCCAGGGCAAGCAGTTGCTTCCCATGTCTGCCTCAATAGCAGACTATGGACTTTTCCTCCAGGAATTTGCCCAATAGCACACTATGGACTTTTCCTCCAGGAATTAGTCCAAACCTTTTTTAAACTCAAATACACCAACCGCTGTTACCATCACCTCCAGCAAAGAGTTCCAGAGCTTAACTATTTGTGGAGTGCATATTTCCTCCTATTTGTTTTTAAAGTATTTCCATGTAACTTCCTCGAGTGTCCCCTAGTCTTTGTACTTTTAGAACAAGTAAAAAAATCAATTTACTTCTTCTCATTCTACACCACTCAGGATTTTGTAGACTTCAATCATATCTCCCCTCAGCCGTCTCTTTTCCAAGCTGAAGAGCCCTAACTTCTTTAGCCTTTCCGCATACGAAAGGAGTTCTATCCCCTTTATCATTTTAGTCACTTTTCTTTGAACCTTTTCTAATACTGCTATATCTTTTTTGAGTAACAGTGCCCAGAACTGAACACAATACTCAAGGTGCGGACGCACCATGGAGCGATACAAAGGCATTATAGTATTTTTGGTCTTATTGACCATCCCTTGCCTAATAATTCCTAGCATCCTGTTTGCTTTTTTGGCCGCCGCCACCACACACAACAAATTATTTCAGCGTATTATCTACAACGACACCCAGATCTTTTTCTTGAGTGCTGACCCCCAAGGTTGACCCTAGCATCAGGTAACTGTGATTCGGATTGTTCTTTCCAATGTGCATCACCTTGCATTTGTCTTAAATTTCATCTGCCATTTGGACACCCAGTGTTCCAATTTCCTAAGGTCTTCCAGTGCAGCTCCTTGTGACTCTGGGCAAGTCACTTAACCCTCCATTGCCCCTGGTACAAAATAAGTACCTAAATATATGTAAACCGCTTTGAATGTAGTTGCAAAAAAATCAGAAAGGCGGTATATCAAGTCCCATTTCCCTTTCCTGCAATATTTCACAGTCTGCATGTGTTTTAACAACCTCGAATAGTTTTGTATCATCTGCAAATTTGATCACCTCACTCGTCATTCCGATTGCCATATCATTTATAAATATGTTAAATAGTACCTGTTCCAGTATAGATCTCTGAGGCACTCCACTGTTCACTCTCCTTCATTGAGAGAAATTACCATTTAACCTTATCCTCTGTTTTCTGTCCAATAAATTCCTAATCCACACCAGAACCTTGCCTCCTATCCCATGACTCTAATTTTCTCAGGAGTCTCTCATGAACTTTATCAAAAGCTTTCTGAAAATCTAGATACACTACATCAACCGGCTCTCCTTTATCCACATGTTTATTCATGCCTTCAAAGAAATGAAGCAAATTGTTGAGGCAAGACTTCCCTCGGCTGAACTCATGCTGACTCTGTCCCATTAAACCATGTTTGTCTATGTGCTCTATAATTTTATTCTTTATAATAATTTCCAGTATTCTGCCCAGCACCGACGTCAGGCTTAATGGTCTGTAATTTCCCAGATCACCCCTAGAACCCTTTTTAAAATTTGCCATCACATTGGACACCATCCAATCAGGTAGTATAGAAGATTTTAACAATAGTTTACATATCACTAACAGCAGATCAGCAATTTCATGCTTGAGTTCTTTGAGTACCCTTGGATGTATGCCATCCGGTCCAGGTGATTTACTACTCTTTAATTTGTCAATTTGGCTCAGTACATCTTCCAGGTTCACCAAGATTTCTTTCAATTCCTCCACATCATCACCCTTGAAAACCATTTCCGGTACAGGCAGATCTCTTACATCTTCTTCCGTAAAGACAGAAGCAAATAATTCATTCTCCGAGGACAAGCAGGCTGCTTGTTCTCACTGATGGAGACGTCCACGGCAGCCCCTCCAATCGGAATCTTCACTAGCAAAAGCCTTTGCTAGCCCTCGCGCGCCAATGCGCACCGCGCATGCGCGGCCGTCTTCCTGCCTGAAACCGGCTCATGCCAGCCAGTCTTCTTTTGTCCGTGCTCGGTACGGTCGTGTTACGCCGTTCGCGCCCCTTACGTTGACCTCGCGCGTCTCTTTTGACTTTTCGCTACAAAAAAAAAAAAAAAGGATTTCGGAAGAAGACCTTTTCGGTCTTTTTCCCTTTCCTCTATTTTCAAGTTTTGCCCCGGTAAGTTTCTTTTCGTCTTCGGGGTAGGCCCTTTTGAGGCCTCGGGTCGTATTTTTTCTCCCCCTCTTTTTGGTGCCTTACGCAATCACGAGTTTTGATCTCGCCGGCGTGATTTTTCCGCCCATGTCATCGAAGTCTCCCAGCGGCTTCAAGAAGTGCACCCAGTGCGCCCGGGTAATCTCGCTCACTGACAGGCACGCGTCGTGTCTTCAGTGTCTGGGGGCTGGGCACCGCCCGCAGGCCTGTAGTCTGTGCGCCCTTTTACAAAAGCGGACTCAGGTAGCAAGATTGGCCCAGTGGAACGTTTTGTTCTCGGGCTCTTCGTCGGCATCGGCACCGGGACTATCGAGTGCATCAACGTCAACAGAGTCCACACCTCCGTCCTTGGCCGCGACTGCATCGAGTGCATCGAGGCATCGACCCTCTGCATCGGGGCTGAGACATCAGAAGGCTGCTTCGGCGTCGGTGGTACCGGGACCTCCACTTCTGCTGATGTCGTCGGACGGTGGTGCTTCGACTGGAGTGCAGGTGAGGGCTGTCCATTCCCCTGCTGGTGGCGGTGAGCCTTCGGGTGGGTCTCCCCCTACCCTGAGGGCTCCTGCGGTACAGCCCCCCCCCCCCGAGACCGACCTTCTTCGCCTCGGCCCCGAGGAAGCGACGGCTGGATTCTACGTCCTCCTCTTCGGTGCCGGGAAGCTCCGGTGACATGCTTCGTTCCAAAAAGTCGAAGAAGCATCGACACCGGTCCCCTTCCCGTATCGACACCGAGAGCTCTGGGTCGCCGAGGGAGTCGGTATCCAGTAGGCATCGGCACCAAGAGGACCGCTCACCCTCTGTTCAAGAGGTGTCGATGCGCTCCACTATGGACAGCTCGGAACAGCCTCCATGCCCGGAACAGACTCTGACATCGACGCCTGCATCGGCTTCCACGTCTTTCTCCACAGCCGCTCTGCACGAGAGTCTCCGGGCCATCCTCCCAGAGATCCTGGGACAGCTGTTGCGCCCTTCCCCTCTGGTACCGGGGGTGCTTGCGCCTCCGGTACCGTCGAGTGAGGCGCCGGCTGGCCCCTTGCCCGGGGTGAGGTCTCCGACATCGGTGCCGCTTGCGGTACCGACTGCGGTCGCCTCCCAGGAAGGCTCCCCGACGACATCGGTGGAGGGAGCTTCGCCGGTGCTGGCGAGGAAGTCTACCTCTCAACGCTCCCACCGTGGCCGTGTTTCCACGGAGTCGAGCCAGGCACGGCTTCAGACACAGGTTCATGAACTTGTGTCTGATACCGATGGTGAGGCCTCGTGGGAGGAGGAGGAGGACATCAGATATTTCTCTGACGAGGAGTCTGATGGCCTTCCTTCTGATCCCACTCCCTCCCCTGAAAGGCAGCTTTCTCCTCCCGAGAGTCTGTCTTTTGCGGCCTTTGTCTGGGAGATGTCTACGGCCATCCCCTTCCCGGTGGTTGTGGAGGATGAGCCCAGGGCTGAAATGTTTGAGCTCCTGGACTATCCTTCTCCACCTAAGGAAGCGTCCACAGTACCCATGCATCATGTCCTAAAAAAGACATTGCTGGCGAACTGGACCAAGCCTCTAAGTAATCCCCACATTTCCAAGAAGATCGAGTCCCAGTACCGGATCCATGGGGAACCAGAGCTGATGCGCACTCAGTTGCCTCACGACTCTGGTGTGGTGGATCTGGCCCTAAAGAAGGCTAAGAGTTCTAGGGAGCATGCTTTGGCGCCCCCGGGCAAGTACTCTAGAACCTTAGACTCCTTTGGGAGGAAGGCCTACCATTCTTCTATGCTCGTGGCCAAAATCCAGTCTTACCAGCTCTACATGAGCATACATATGCGGAACAATGTGCGGCAGTTGACGGGCTTGGTGGACGAGCTCCCTCCTGAGCAAGCCAAGCCATTTCAGGAGGTGGTCAGGCAGCTGAAGGCGTGCAGAAAATTCCTGGCCAGAGGGGTATATGATACCTTTGATGTTGCGTCCAGGGCCGCTGCTCAAGGTGTGGTGATGCGCAGACTCTCATGGCTGCGTGCCTCCGACCTGGAGAATAGGATCCAGCAGCGGATTGCGGACTCCCCTTGCCAAGCGGACAATATTTTTGGAGAGAAAGTCGAACAGGTGGTAGAGCAACTCCACCAGCGGGATACCGCTTTCGACAAGTTCTCCCGCCGGCAGCCTTCAGCATCTACCTCCTCAGGTAGACGTTTTTATGGGGGAAGGAAGACTGTTCCCTACTCTTCTGGTAAGCGTAGGTACAATCCTCCTCGACAGCCTGCGGCCCAGGCTAAGCCCCAGCGCGCTCGCTCTCATCAGCAGCGTGTGCCTCAGCAAAGCCCCACGGCTCCCCAGCAAAAGCAGGGGGCGAGCTTTTGACTGGCTCCAGCAGAGCATAGCCGACATCAACGTGTCAGTGCCGGGCGATCTGCCGGTTGGGGGGAGGTTGAAAGTTTTTCACCAAAAGTGGCCTCTTATAACCTCCGACCGTTGGGTCCTTCAGATAGTCCGGCAAGGATACACCCTCAATTTGGCCTCCAAACCTCCAAATTGCCCACTGGGAGCTCAATCTTACAGCTTCCAGCACAAGCAGGTACTTGCAGAGGAACTCTCCGCCCTTCTCAGCGCCAATGCGGTCGAGCCCATGCCATCCAGGCAAGAAGGGCTGGGATTCTATTCCAGGTACTTCCTTGTGGAAAAGAAAACAGGGGGGATGCGTCCCATCCTAGACCTAAGGGCCCTGAACAAATATCTGGTCAAGGAAAAGTTCAGGATGCTTTCCCTGGGCACCCTTCTCCCCATGATTCAGGAAAACGATTGGCTATGCTCTCTGGACTTGAAGGACGCCTACACGCACATCCCGATACTGCCAGCTCACAGACAGTATCTGCGATTTCAGCTGGGCACACGTCACTTCCAGTACTGTGTGCTACCCTTTGGGCTCGCCTCTGCGCCCAGAGTGTTCACGAAGTACAGAGTGTTGGCTGTAGTAGCAGCGGCACTTCGCAGGCTGGGAGTACACGTGTTCCCCTATCTCGACAATTGGCTGGTGAAGAACACATCCGAGGCAGGAGCTCTACAGTCCATGCAGATGACTATTCGCCTCCTGGAGCTACTGGGGTTTGTGATAAATTATCCAAAGTCCCATCTTCTCCCAGTACAGAGACTCGAATTCATAGGAGCTCTGCTGGATTCTCGGACGGCTCGTGCCTATCTCCCAGAGACGAGAGCCAACAACTTGTTGTCCCTCGTCTCGCAGGTGCGAGCATCCCAGCAGATCACAGCTCGGCAGATGTTGAGATTGCTGGGCCACATGGCCTCCACAGTTCATGTGACTCCCATGGCCCGCCTTCACATGCGATCTGCTCAATGGACCCTAGCTTCCCAGTGGTTTCAGGCTGCTGGGGATCTAGAAGACGTGATCCACCTGTCCACGAGTTTTCTCAACTCCCTGTATTGGTGGACGATTTGGTCCAATTTGACTCTGGGACGTCCTTTCCAAATTCCTCAGCCACAAAAAGTGCTGACTACGGATGCGTCTCTCCTGGGGTGGGGAGCTCATGTCGATGGGCTTCACACCCAAGGAAGCTGGTCCCTCCAGGAACGCGATCTGCAGATTAATCTCCTGGAGTTACGAGTGGTCTGGAACGCTCTGAAGGCTTTCAGAGATCGGCTGTCCCACCAAATTATCCAAATTCAGACAGACAACCAGGTTGTAATGTATTGCATCAACAAGCAGGGGGGCACCGGATCTCGCCCCCTGTGTCAGGAAGCCGTCAGCATGTGGCTGTGGGCTCGCCGTTAAGGCATGTTGCTCCAAGCCACATATCTGGCAGGTGTAAACAACAGTCTGGCCGACAGGTTGAGCAGGATCATGCAACCTCACGAGTGGTCGCTCAATTCCAGGGTAGTGAGGCAGATCTTCCAGGTGTGGGGCCCCCCCGGTGGATCTCTTTGCATCTCATGCCAACCACAAGGTCCCTCAATTCTGTTCCAGACTTCAGGCCCACGGCAGGCTGGCATCGGATGCCTTCCTCCTGGACTGGGGGGAAGGTCTACTGTATGCTTATCCTCCCATACCTCTGGTGGGGAAGACTTTGTTGAAACTCAAGCAAGACCGAGGCACCATGATTCTGATTGCTCCGTTTTGGCCGCGTCAGATCTGGTTCCCTCTTCTTCTGGAGTTGTCCTCCGAAGAACCGTGGAGATTGGAGTGTTTTCCAACCCTCATCACACAGGACGAAGGGGCGCTTCTGCATCCCAGCCTCCAGTCTCTGGCTCTCATGGCCTGGATGTTGAGAGCGTAGACTTCGCCTCTTTGGGTCTGTCAGAGGGTGTCTCCCGTATCTTGCTTGCTTCCAGGAAAGATTTCACTAAGAGGAGTTACTTCTTTTTATGGAGGAGGTTTGCCGTCTGGTGTGACAGCAAGGCCCTAGATCCTCGCTCTTGTCCTACACAGACCCTGCTTGAATACCTTCTGCACTTGTCTGAGTCTGGTCTCAAGACCAACTCTGTAAGGGTTCACCTTAGCGCAATCAGTGCATACCATTACCGTGTGGAAGGTAAGCCGATCTCAGGACAGCCTTTAGTTGTTCGCTTCATGAGGGGTTTGCTTTTGTCGAAGCCCCCCGTCAAACCTCCTACAGTGTCATGGGATCTCAATGTCGTTCTCACCCAGCTGATGAAACCTCCTTTTGAGCCACTGAACTCCTGCCATCTGAAGTACTTGACCTGGAAGGTCATTTTCTTGGTGGCAGTTACTTCAGCTCGTAGAGTCAGTGAGCTTCAGGCCCTGGTAGCCCAGGCCCCTTACACCAAATTTCATCATAACAGAGTAGTCCTCCGCACTCACCCTAAGTTCTTGCTGAAGGTAGTGTCGGAGTTCCATCTGAACCAGTCAATTGTCTTGCCAACATTTTTTCCCCGTCCTCATTCCTACCCTGCTGAACGTCAGCTGCACACATTGGACTGCAAGAGAGCATTGGCCTTCTATCTGGAGCGGACACAGCCCAACAGACAGTCCGCCCAATTGTTTGTTTCTTTTGATCCCAACAGGAGGGGAGTGGCTGTGGGGAAACGCACCATATCCAATTGGCTAGCAGATTGCATTTCCTTCACTTACGCCCAGGCTGGGCTGGCTCTTGAGGGTCATGTCACGGCTCACAATGTCAGAGCCATGGCTGCGTCAGTGGCCCACTTGAAGTCAGCCACTATTGAAGAGATCTGCAAAGCTGCGACGTGGTCATCTGTCCACACATTCACATCTCATTACTGCCTGCAGCAGGATACCTGACGCGACAGTCGGTTCGGGCAGTCAGTGCTTCAGAACCTGTTCGGGGTTTAGAATCCAACTCCACCCCCCTAGGCCCATGTTTATTCTGTTCCAGGCTACACTCTCAGTTAGTTGGATAAATTGTTAGGTCAATCTCAGTTATGTCCTCGCCGTTGCGAGGCCCAATTGACCATGTTTGTTGTTTTGAGTGAGCCTGGGGGCTAGGGATACCCCATCAGTGAGAACAAGCAGCCTGCTTGTCCTCGGAGAAAGCGAATGCTACATACCTGTAGAAGGTATTCTCCGAGGACAGCAGGCTGATTGTTCTCACAAACCCGCCCGCCTCCCCTTTGGAGTTGTGTCTTTCCTTGTCTTTGTCTTGCTACATACGGGACTGACAAACACGAGCCGGTTCGGGCGGGAAGACGGCCGCGCATGCGCGGTGCGCATCGGCGCGCGAGGACCAGCAAAGGCCTTTGCTAGTAAAGTTTTCCGATTGGAGGGGCTGCCGTGGACGTCACCCATCAGTGAGAACAATCAGCCTGCTGTCCTCGGAGAATACCTTCTACAGGTATGTAGCATTCGCTGTATATCAGACTTTGGTGATAATTCGATAGAGAATTAGGAAACAACAGATGGGAGGATTTTATGCCGATGATGGTAGTGAAATACCCCACATACAGTGGTGGAAATAAGTATTTGATCCCTTGCTGATTTTGTAAGTTTGCCCACTGACAAAGACATGAGCAGCCCATAATTGAAGGGTAGGTTATTGGTAACAGTGAGAGATAGCACATCACAAATTAAATCCGGAAAATCACATTGTGGAAAGTATATGAATTTATTTGCATTCTGCAGAGGGAAATAAGTATTTAATCCCTCTGGCAAACAAGACCTAATACTTGGTGGCAAAACCCTTGTTGGCAAGCACAGCGGTCAGACGTCTTCTGTAGTTGATGATGAGGTTTGCACACATGTCAGGAGGAATTTTGGTCCACTCCTCTTTGCAGATCATCTCTAAATCATTAAGAGTTCTGGGCTGTCGCTTGGCAACTCGCAGCTTCAGCTCCCTCCATAAGTTTTCAATGGGATTAAGGTCTGGTGACTGGCTAGGCCACTCCATGACCCTAATGTGCTTCTTCCTGAGCCACTCCTTTGTTGCCTTGGCTGTATGTTTTGGGTCATTGTCGTGCTGGAAGACCCAGCCACGACCCATTTTTAAGGCCCTGGCGGAGGGAAGGAGGTTGTCACTCAGAATTGTACGGTACATGGCCCCATCCATTCTCCCATTGATGCGGTGAAGTAGTCCTGTGCCCTTAGCAGAGAAACACCCCCAAAACATAACATTTCCACCTCCATGCTTGACAGTGGGGACGGTGTTCTTTGGGTCATAGGCAGCATTTCTCTTCCTCCAAACACGGCGAGTTGAGTTCATGCCAAAGAGCTCAATTTTTGTCTCATCTGACCACAGCACCTTCTCCCAATCACTCTCGGCATCATCCAGGTGTTCACTGGCAAACTTCAGACGGGCCGTCACATGTGCCTTCCGGAGCAGGGGGACCTTGCGGGCACTGCAGGATTGCAATCCGTTATGTCGTAATGTGTTACCAATGGTTTTCGTGGTGACAGTGGTCCCAGCTGCCTTGAGATCATTGACAAGTTCCCCCCTTGTAGTTGTAGGCTGATTTCTAACCTTCCTTATGATCAAGGATACCCCACGAGGTGAGATTTTGCGTGGAGCCCCAGATCTTTGTCGATTGACAGTCATTTTGTACTTCTTCCATTTTCTTACTATGGCACCAACAGTTGTCTCCTTCTCACCCAGCGTCTTACTGATGGTTTTGTAGCCCATTCCAGCCTTGTGCAGGTGTATGATCTTGTCCCTGACATCCTTAGACAGCTCCTTGCTCTTGGCCATTTTGTAGAGGTTAGAGTCTGACTGATTCACTGAGTCTGTGGACAGGTGTCTTTCATACAGGTGACCATTGCCGACAGCTGTCTGTCATGCAGGTAACGAGTTGATTTGTAGCATCTACCTGGTCTGTAGGGGCCAGATCTCTTACTGGTTGGTGGGGGATCAAATACTTATTTCCCTCTGCAGAATGCAAATAAATTCATATACTTTCCACAATGTGATTTTCCGGATTTAATTTGTGATGTGCTATCTCTCACTGTTACCAATAACCTACCCTTCAATTATGGGCTGCTCATGTCTTTGTCAGTGGGCAAACTTACAAAATCAGCAAGGGATCAAATACTTATTTCCACCACTGTATGTGTGACAGTTTAACTGCAAGGAGTGGAGGTTTACCACGACACTTGAGGCTTTTCCTCCTAATAAAAAGAAAATATTACAATACAGAAACTCTTAAGGATTTGATCTGATTTGTTCATATAGCAACAGTATCCTTAAGTACGCTCACTCTAAAATTAGAACAAGACCTCAAAACACCCAAACGCTTACTTCAATTTCAGCATTTCTGCTGGGGTTGTCTCCTTCATTGGTCTAAAAAACCTTGCAATATAATTATTTCATATTATTTTTTAAAACTTTATTATTTTAATGTGCCCTTTTAAATAAAACATTTGTTGAAACTTTCAAATTTTTGTTCACACTCTGGTCTTTGTTCATATAACAATGCCCAGTTTTACAGCACAATTATAGGATTAATTTTCCATTTCATGACCATTCAATCGTAGCATTTATGAAACATAAAGAAGGTGGTTTCATGTATTTTCATGATAACCATCAGGCTTGGTTATCATGAAAATACATGAAACCACCTTTTCAAATTGAACATGTCGATGCACAACCCCCGAGGAAGCTGTTTTGAGTGAAATGGGTTTGGCCACTGTTGGGTGTCAGTTAAGCGCTCAACCTTCTTTGTTTCATAAATGCTACGATTGAATGGTCATGAAACGGAAAATTAATTGCGCTGTAAAACTGGGCATTGTTATGTGAACAAAATCCAGAGTGTGAACAAAAATTTGAAAGTTTAAAAAAAATGCTTTATTTAAAAGGGCACATTAAAATAAAGCGAATGATACATACCTGTAGCAGGTGCTCTCCGAGGACAGCAGGCTGATTATTCTCACGACTGGGTTGACGTCCATGGCAGCCCCCACCAAGCGGAACAAATCTTCGCGGGCGGTCCAGCACACAGGGCACGCCCACCGCGCATGCGCGGCCGTCTTCCCGCCCGTGCGCGACCGTTCCCGCTCAGTTGAATGACAAGCAAAGGAATGAGTAAACACAACTCCAAAGGGGAGGAGGGAGGGTAGGTGAGAACAATCAGCCTGCTGTCCTCGGAGAACACCTGCTACAGGTATGTATCATTCGCTTTCTCCGAGGACAAGCAGGCTGCTTGTTCTCACGACTGGGGTATCCCTAGCTCTCAGGCTCACTCAAAACAAGAACCCAGGTCAATTGAACCTCGCAATGGTCAAGTACTTCAGATGGCAGGAATTCAGTGGCTCAAAAGGAGGTCTCATCAGCTGGGTGAGGACGACGTTGAGATCCCATGACACCGCAGGAGGCTTGACGGGGGGCCTTGACAAAAGCAAGCCTCTCATGAATCGAACGACTAAAGGCTCTCCAGAGATGGCTTTACCCTCTACACGATAATGGTAAGCACTAATCGCACTAAGGTGATTCCTTACTGAGTTGGTCTTGAGGCCAGACTCTGATAAGTGCAGAAGGTATTCAAGCAGGTTCTGTGCAGGACAAGAGCGAGGTTCTAGGGCCTTGCTCTCACACCAAACAACAAACTTCCTCCACTTAAAAAAGTAACTCTTTTTAGTGGAAACCTTTCTAGAGGCAAGCAAGACGCGGGAGACACCCTCAGACAGACCCAATGAAGCAAAGTCTACGCCCTCAACATCCAGGCCGTGAGAGCCAGAGACTGAAGGTTGGGTGCAGAAGCGCTCCGTCGTTCTGCGAAATGAGAGTCGGAAAACACTCCAATCTCCACGGTTCTTCGGAGGACAACTTTAGAAGAAGAGGGAACCAGATCTGACGGGGCCAAAAAGGTGCTATCAGAATCATGGTGCCATGGTCTTGCTTGAGCTTCAGTAAGGTCTTCCCCACCAAAGGTATGGGAGGATAAGCGTACAGGAGGCCCGTCCCCCAATGGAGGAGAAAGGCATCCAACACCAGTCTGCCGTGTGCCGGAAGTCTGGAACAGAACTGAGGCAGCTTGTGATTGGTCTGGGAGGCGAAAAGGTCCACCGAGGGAATGCCCCACTCTTGGAAGATCTTGCATACCACTCTGGAATGGAGCGACCACTCATGCGGTTGCTCAGTCTGTCGGCCAGACTGTTGTTTACGCCTGCCAGGTATGTGGCTTAGAGAAGCATACCGAACTGGCAAGCCCAACGCCACATCCCGACGGCTTCCTGACACAGGGGGCGAGATCCGGTGCCCCCCTGCTTGTTGATGTAATACATTGCAACCTGATTGTCCGAATTTGGATGATTTGGTAGGACAGCCGATCTCTGAAATCCTTCAGTGCGTTCCAGACCGCTCGGAGCTCCAGGAGGTTGATCTGAAGATCCTGTTCCTGGAGGGACCACAGACCCTGGGTGTGGAGTCCATCGACATGAGCTCCCCACCCCAGGCGAGATGCATCCGTCATCAGCACTTTTGTGGGCT
This sequence comes from Microcaecilia unicolor, assembly GCF_901765095.1. Classification (NCBI taxonomy): domain Eukaryota; kingdom Metazoa; phylum Chordata; class Amphibia; order Gymnophiona; family Siphonopidae; genus Microcaecilia; species Microcaecilia unicolor. Next base: position 180,528,292 of record NC_044031.1, read on the forward strand.
GCGGAATTTGGAATGGGCGTCCCAGGCTCAAATTGGTCCGAATGGTCCACCAGTGCAGCGAATTGCGGCAACTGATGGATGGACGGATGATATCCTCTAGATTCCCAGTAGCTTGACACCACTGGGAAGCTAGGGCCCATTGAGCAGGTCTCATGTGAAGGCGAGCCATGGGAGTCACATGAACCGTGGAGGCCATATGACCCAGAAGTCTCAACATCTGCCGAGCTGTGATCTGTTGAGACGCTCTGGTCTACGAGGCAAGGGATAGAAGGTTCTGCGCCCTTGCTTCGGGAAGGAAGGCCTGAGCCGTCTGAGAATTCAGCAGCACTCCTATGAATTCCAGAGATTGGACTGGCTGGAGATGGGACTTCGGGTAATTTATCACAAACCCCAGCAGCTCCAGAAGGTGGACAGTACACTGCATGGACCGAAGAGCTCCTGCCTCTGAGGTGCTCTTGACCAGCCAATCGTCGAGATACGGGAACACATGCACTCCCAGCTTGCGTAGATACGCCGCCACCACCACAAGGCACTTCGTGAATACACGTGGTGCAGAGGCGAGCCCAAAGGGCAGCACACAATACTGAAAGTGCCGTGTCCCCAGATGGAATCGGAGATACTGTCTGTGAGCTGGCAGTATCGGGATGTGAGTGTAAGCGTCCTTTAAATCCAGGGAACATAGCCATTCGTCGTTCTGAATCATTGGTAGAAGGGTGCCCAAGGAAAGCATCCTGAACTTCTCTTTGACCAGGTATTTGTTCAGGCCTCTCAGGTCTAGGATGGGGCGCATCCCCCCTGTTTTCTTTTCCACAAGGAAGTACCTGGAATAGAATCCCTGCCCTTCCTGCCCGGGTGGCACGGGCTCGACCGCATTGGCGCTGAGAAGGGCAGAGAGTTCCTCTGCAAGTACCTGCCTGTGATGGGAGCTGAAGGATTGGGCTCCCGGTGGGCAATTTGGTGGAGTGGAGGCCAAATTCAGGGTGTATCCGCACCGCACTATTTGGAGAACCCACTGGTCGGAGGTTATCAGAGGCCACCTTTGGTGAAAAGCTTTCAACCTCCCCCCGACCGGCAGGTCGTCCGGTACGGTCACTTTGATGGCGGCTATGTTCCCATGGATCCAGTCAAAAGCCTGTCCCCGGCTTTTGCTGTGGAGGTGCAGGGGGCTGCTTAGGCGCACGCTGTTGACGGGAACGAGCGTGCTGGGACTGTCCCTGTGCCTGAGGAGGCCTTCGGGCCGGATGGGTGTACCTATACTTGTTGTAGGCATAGGGCGCAGCCTGCCTGGCCTGGTAAAAACGTCCACCTGCTGAGGTGGATGCTGAAGGCGCCCGGTGGGAGAGCTTGTCGAGAGCGGTTTCCCGCTGGTGTAGTTGGCCCACCAACTGCTCGACCTTCTCGCCAAAGATGTTATCCCCCCAGCAAGGGACATCCACCAGTCGTTGCTGGGTGCGGTTGTCCAGGTCAGAGGCACGCAGCCAGGAGAGTCTGCGCATCACTATACCTTGGGCCGCAGCTCGAGATGCCACATCACAGGTGTCATAGATACCCCTGGACAGGAACTTTCTGCACGCCTTCAGCTGCCTGACCACCTCCTGAAAGGGCCTGGACTGCTCCGGAGGGAGCTTGTCGACCAGGTCCGCCAGTTGCTTCACATTGTTCCGCATGTGAATGCTCGTGTAGAGCTGGTATGACTGGATGCGAGTCACGAGCATGGAAGATTGGTAGGCCTTCCTCCCAAACGAGTCCAGAGTGCGAGACTCCCGCCCCGGGGGCGCCGAGGCGGTATCCCTCGAACTCCGTGCTCTCTTGAGAGCAGAGTCCACGACCGCCGAGTCATGAGGCAACTGGGGCCGCATCAACTCTGGGTCAGAGTGGATCCTGTATTGGGACTCCGCTTTCTTGGGGATGGTGGGGTTAGATAAGGGCTTCAGCCAGTTCCAAAGCAGTGTCTCTTTGAGGACATTGTGCAATGGCACCGTGGAAGACTCTCTAGGTGGTGTTGGATAGTCGAGGACCTCGAGCATCTCAGCCCTCGGCTCATCCACAGAGACCACGGGGAAGGGAATGCAAATAGACATGTCCCTGACGAAGGAGGCAAAGGAGAGGCTCTCAGGGGGTGAGAGCTTCCTCTCCGGTGAAGGAGTGGGGTTGGAGGGAAGGCCCTCAGACTCCTCTGAGGAGAAATATCTGGGGTCCTCCTCCTCCCCCCACAAGGCCTCTTCCTCGGTGTCGGACATGAGCTCTTGCAGCTCAGACCTGAACCGGGCCCGTCTCGACTGCGAGGAACCATGTCCTTGATGATGGCATTGAGCAGTGGACTCCCGCACCGGCGGGGATGAAGCTCCCTCCATCGACGTTGACAGGGATTCCACCTGCGTGGCGGTCGACACCGGTGCCGCAAGCAGCGTCGGTGTCGGAGGCCTCGGCATCAGGCTAGAGCACACCGGCACCTCCATCAACGGCGCCGGGGGCGCAAGCACCCCCGGTGCCGGCACAGCCTGGCGCATCAGCCCTTCCAGAATCCCTGGAAGGATGGCTCGGAGGCACTCGTCAAGGCCCGCTGTCGGGAAAGGCAGGGGGCCGGTGTGGGTGTCGGTGCTGGAAGCTGCTTGGGTCCAGGAGACGGTACTGAAGCACCCGTGGACTGACGCAGCGACACCTCTTCAACCGAGGGGGAATGCTCCTCTTGGCACTGCCGCTTCCTCGTCGTCGAATCATCTCTGGAGGCGCCGGAGCTGGTAGTCCCGTGCGCCGTGGGCGACCGATGACGGTGCTTTTTGGTTTTCTTTCGGTACCCGTCATCGGCGCTCGGCGGCAGAGATGAAGAGGAGGTAGAACCCCCCCAGCCTCGAGGGATCGGGTCTGACAGGGTTCGGTCCCGATGGCCCTGGGTAGAGGGAGTGGCCGGGGCCGATTGCCCGCGCGGCCTCTCACCCGCATGGCTGCTCACCCCCCGCCATCGCCGGCAGGCCGGTGGGCCAACGGTACCTGTACTCCTGGGGTCGGTGCCATCGTCAGTGCCAATTTCGTCGACATCGGTACCGGTACCGAAGATCCGCCCGTCGACACCGATGCCGTCGACATCGAGGGGCCGGCGCAAGTTCCAAAAAGACGGTCCCGAAGAACTTGCCTTGCCACCTGTGTCCGCTTCCGCAAGCCGAGACACAAGGTGCACGTCTTGGTATTATGCTCCGGCCCAAGGCACTGGAGGCACCAAGCGTGAGTATCGGTTTGCGAGATCTGCCGGTCGCACCGACCACACTTCTTGAATCCGCTCGGGACCTTCAAGGACATCGACGGAAAAATCGCGTCGGCGAAGTCAAAGTCGTCGATGGTGGCAGTGAAAAGCACACCCGAAAAAAGAAAACGACCGCGCGGCCACAAGGCCGCAATGAGGCGTCCCTGCGGCTAAAGACGACGAGGGGACAAACTTCTTCTTTTTTTTTTTTTTAACAGAAGAAAGAAAAGAAGCGCGAACGCATACGAAAAGAGAAAAACTATCCGGTTTCCGGGGCTGACAGAGAGAGAGACGATAACATGTCTCTCTCCAGTGCGGAATCGAAACAAACTGAGCGGGAACGGTCCCACACGGGTGGGAAGACGGCCGCGCATGCGCGGTGGGTGTGCCCTGCGTGCGGGACCGCACGCAAAGTTTTGTTCCGGTTGGTGGGGGCTGCCGTGGACGTCAACCCAGTCGTGAGAACAAGCAGCCTGCTTGTCCTCGGAGAATAAAGTTTTCAAAAAATAATATGAAATAATTATATCACAAGGTTTTTTAGACCAATGATGAAGGATACAACCCCAGCAGAAGATGCCAATATTGTAGTAAGCATTTGCGTATTTTCAGGTCTTTTTCCTCATGTTTTAGTTGTAGAGTGTACTCTATATAAAACACAGAGCTGAAAAGGATCACAATAATTGTACAAACCAGATCAACACAATCTGATCCTTTAGTTATTTCTCAGTGTGATGATGCTACAAAATGGAGGAAAAGCCTCAAAGGGTATTGGGGTCACTCCATTGTCAACAGCTTCCAAGCTTATCAATCTTAGGGAGCCCCCTCACTCATCACCGGCATAAAAACCTCCAACTGTTCTTATTAATTACTTTTGCTTTAACAAAATTATCCAGACTTTCAGGCAATCAATCTGAACTTATCTCTGCAGTTACACAGTCTTGTATAACTGTCCACGGCCAACTTTGGTCAAGGTTTTGGGTCCTGCTTCAGGGTCCGTGGCGTACTCGACTGTCTTCTGCAAAAGAACACACATCTTCAGTAATCACATTCTTGCCGCACCTTACTTTCACCAATAAATCAATCGTAACGCCTCACTTTGATGCTATGTACTGTTCTCTTTGTCCGGTAGATTTCTCAATATGGCATGTGGTCTATAAAATACTGATGTCACACGCCCTCAATAAACAGCCCGCAAAAATTATTTAAAGGGGTACCATTCTCAACCCTTTAAAGGTGTAGAATGTTTACAATTAAATCATTCAAAAAAACTGATTCCACTCTATCCTGGAATTTAGCTCTCTTGGATAAAGTGTCTGTAAGCGGTAAATCCACCTCTGCTCTTGCTGCAGCAACATAAGTTTTCTGTCACCCCCTTTAATGTTAAATTTCAATTGTTGTAGAACCACACATTTCAAGGAATCAAATGTGTGATTCTCTTGAATGCATTATGCAGCCAACAGTGCTGTAGTCTTTCTATATGGATGTTACTCTTATGTTCTGTAAGCCACGTTAATTTTCTTGAAGTCTGCCCTACATGCAGCTTGTTACATGGGCAGACAATGCCGTAGACCACCCATTCCAATGTACAGGTTGTCTTGTGGTGTAACCTAAACCGTCTCCCTGGCTGAAGGTCTATAAATTCCTGTGTGACAAGCATAATGTCACACATTCCACATGACCCACGAAGTGACCCCAGTACCTTTTGAAGCTTTTCCTCCATTTTGTAGCATCATCACACTGAGAAATAACTAAAGGATCAGATTGTGTTAATTTTAGAGTGACCATCCTGCTTATAATCGAACGAGAAAAACGCCCAAGTTCCGACCTAAATCGGGAGATGGACGTTTATCTCACAAAAACGAATAAAGCGGTATAAGCGAAAGCCGATTTTTAGACGTTTTCAACTGCACTCCGTCGCGGATGCGGACAAAGTTGATGGGGGCATGTCAGAGGTGTGGCGAAGGCGGAACTGGGGCGTGGTTATCTGCCGAACAAAGATGGGCGCATTTCACCGATAATGGGAAAAAAGTATGCGTTTTTAGCTAGAATTTAGGACACTTTTCCTGGACCCTGTTTTTCCCCGAATAAGGCCCCAAAAAGTGCCCTAAATGACCAGATGACCGCTGGAGGGAATCGGGGATGACCTCCCCTGACTCCCCCAGTGGTCACTAACCCCCTCCCACCACAAAAAATGATGTTTCACAACTTTTTATTTTCACCCTCAAATGTCATACCCAGCTCCCTGACAGCAGTATGCAGGTCACTGGAGGAGTTGTTAGGGGGTGCAGTGGACTTCAGGCAGGTGGATCCAGGCCCATCCCCCCTACCTGTTACAATTGTGCTGCTTAATGCTTATTAGTCGTCCAACCCCCCCAAACCCACTGTACCCACATGTAGGTGCCCCCCTTCACCCCTTAGGGCTATAGTAATGGTGTAGACTTGTGGGCAGTGGGTTGTGAGGGGGATTTGGGGGGCTCAACACACAAGGGAAGGGTGCTATGCACCTGGGAGCTCTTTTACCTTTTTTTTTGGTTTTGTAAAAGTGCCCCCTAGGGTGCCCGGTTGATGTCCTGGCATGTGAGGGGGACCAGTGCACTACGAATCCTGGCCCCTCCCACAAACAAATGCCTTGGATTTATTCATTTTTGAGCTGGGCGCTTTCATTTTCCATTATCGCTGAAAAACAAAAACGCCCAGCTCACACATTGTTGAATAAAACATGGGGGTCTATTTTTTCCCAAAATACGGTTCGGTCCACCCCTTCACAGACCCGTTCTTGGAGATAAACGCCCATGGAGATAGGCGTTTTCGTTCAATTATGCCCCTCCATATATACTTGTAAAATTTCATTGAGCTCTTCCTTATTTGACAGTTGTTGGAATTTATTTAAAGTCTCAGTTTGTTTTCTCCTTATTACTATTACTGAATATATTCTAACGCTCCCATCTTATTTTTTAGGCTTCTAGCATTTGTATACAGCCAGTTCAAATTGTGTTTTTCCTTTGATGTACAAGCTGCTTAGAAGTTGAAGGGGATAATGTGTATCCTTTATCCTGCTCTCTCATTAAGCACACCTGGCTTACTTTAAGCATTGCCCATCATTTTGGAACAGTCTTCCCTCTTTCCCAGAATGTCCTGAAGTGCCTGTTAATGCTGTGGTACAACGTTCTAGTTTTAAAACTAGGGGGAAAAGAGAAGGAGATTAGTTGATAAAGTATGCTTTTTCATATTTTTATTCTGCCAATCACTAACCTACAATTCCTCTTTTAAACCCCAATCTTTAAGTTCCCAAAGCACAAAGCAAAATAATCTTCACTTACCAGAGAAATGACCTCTCAGAACTTCTCACAAAGTTTGTTCAGTGGGACCTTTCCTCTTTATATAGTTTTTAATCTAAGGGGACTGCTTAAAAGAGGCCCTTTCAAGCTAACTCAGTAATCTGGTTGCCATGGTGGCAACTCAACAATGCAACAGTTTAACAGATTAGTGACAGCGAAAGTACACTTAATCCCCCCAAAATGACTAATATTGTTCACACTATGGATCCTGTTTACTAAGCTGTGCTAAGGGCGCACCAGTGTTTTTAGTGCACGCCAATGATTAGCACATGCTAAATGCTAAGTCGCCCATAGAAACATATGGGTGATTATAGCCTTCAACGTGCGCCAAAACCGCTAGCGCACCTTAGTAAACAGGTACCTTTGTCTCTAATAGTAACCAAAAGTGAACTATAAACAATCCACACACAAGTTTGTAAAAGGAGAAAAAGTCCTCAGATGTTGCAAAGAATTCCTACTGGCTCTGTCTGTGACAGGTCCATGTAATTAACTTTCATCGACTACTATAATCATTGGTCAAAAACCTCTTCCCTCACCAAAAAATCTTTTTTCAAATTAATTTTTTTATTTCTGAACCCTTTAGTATTTCATTGGTGCAAAACTATCAACTGTGCAGATACTCATATTTGTCAATAATAACATACTGCAGCAGCTATATGAATGCAAATACTGTAATAGCGGTGAGACATCTCAAAACACTCAGATCCCAACTTATCTTGAATCCTTCAGAGTTTATCTCCTTTTGTCACACCATTACATCAGGTCGTAAGAAGGCTTCTCTGCTATATAAAAAACTTCAGTTGCTCCATTGAGGATGACTTGGGAAGCGGAATTTGGTTTGGATGCGTCTGAATTTGATTGGTCTACTTTCTGGGTTAACTCCATACGTCCCACGAAGTCAGCAGCAATATCTCAATCCTCATATTTCATCTTCCACAAAGCCTATTGGACTCCTGCTCGAGTGGCCAGAATCACTAAGAGTGTCAACTTCAACTGCTGGTCTTGTCAGGAAAGAGATGGTTCACTGGCACATATGGTTTTCTACTGTAAAAACGTCAGAGCTTACTGGCAACTAATTTGGTCAAAAATGTGTCTTATCTTTCACTTGCCTGAGTCCACTGCGCTCTCTTATGAGGTTGTGATCTTACGAGCTTCTTGTCCTACTATCCCTCTTTTGGAGTCTGATAAGAAATTGTATAACATACTGCTAGCTGTTGCCTTGCATTTAATTGTCTCCAATTGGAAAAATAATGTGTACCTGAATTATAATGAATGGTGGAGTTATGTATGCGTGATCAGAAAATATGAAACAATTTTGGCCCATAGACGTCGAAACATTAGGTCTGTTTTGAGGACCTGGGCTCGTTTAGACCTTTTTTGTCAGGAGCCACATAGCACTCCTTGACCTTGTGTAACCCTGCAATTTGTCTCCAGGTATTGCCATGGAACTTTGACTTTGATTATGCTTATGATTTTTTTTTTTTTGAAGGGGGGGGGGGGGTTTGTTTGAATTTGTGTTTACTTTTGTATTCTCTGCATGACAAAACCTTTAATAAAAATATAATTAAAAAAAAAAAAAAGAATTTGGTAGACTGTGGTCATGATTTTGAATTGAATTCTCACTCTTACTGGGAACCAGTGTAATGTATGCAATAGGGGAGCTTCTCTGTGATATCGTGAATCTTTGAAAAATCAGAAGTGCAGTAGTATTCTGTGCTGTTTGCAGTTTCTTTAAGCTGGATTCTTTACAACCAGCACAAATATTGTTGCAGTAGTCAATTTGAGATAGTGTCAGGGATTGAAGCAGAAGGCGAAATGATGTGGTAGAGAAATGGGACCTTCTTCTTCTTAGTTTATAGAGTGTGTGGAACATCTTTTTGATTAGTGTGGATATTTGCAGTTTGAAGTCATGTGTTGGTCTACTATTATTCTAAGTATGTTTTAGCTCTTTTCCAACTAGTATTTATGATTATTGAGTATGAGGTCAGTTTGGATGTTAGGGCTAGTAGGATTAGATATTATCAGGAATTTGGTCTTGTCTTTTGTTCAACTTCAGCCTGAATGTGGGTGCCCACGTTTCCATGATATGGAGCCCTGATTGGATTCAGTCTTTTTGTTGAGGGTATTTCCTGTAAGTGGGATGTGGATCATTATATCATCTATCTATCTATCTATCTATCTATCTATCTATCTATCTATCTATCTATCTATCTATCTATCTATCTATCTATCTATCTATCTATCTACACCTTGAATCCATTTGCCTCTAGTTTCCTTCCTAATAGTGCCATTAGAATGTTGAATAAGATGGGTGATAATGGTGAGCCTTATGGCACTCTGCAATTAAGGGACCATGAAGAGGAGAGGACTGTAGACATTTTAACTCTGTAGGATCTTTTGGTGAGGAAGCCACAAAACCAGCTGAGTACTGGTCCTCCTATCCCTATTATGTCTAGTAGGCCAGGGGCGTAGCTATGGGTGGGCCTGGGTGGGCCCAGGCCCACCCAATCTCACCTCAGGCCTACCCAGTTTAAGTGCCAAAAAGTACACAGCCACAGCCTCTCTGCCGTCGCATCAGCTTCCGGTTGCTATTTTGCTCCAGTTCTTGTTGTTTCGGTTTAAATGATGCATAGGCTGCTGTCCCTACAGCTCTCCGCGAGCTTTGGGTTTTGCCGCTTTTCGAGCAGCGCCAGAGAAGTTTTACCTGAAGCCGGCGAGTTCTGATTTGGATGAGAACACCTCCCCCCCCCTTCTCGAGAAATAAGTCACGTCGTTACTTTTCAGTTAAGCGGCTGCTGCTGTGATGCTCCAGGTATCGTCAGACAGGGATGCTGGTCTGTTTTTTTCACCATCGATGTTCAAGGTTCAACTCAACTTTCTACCCAGCGGGATTTTTGTGAGGTAACCTAAGGGGACACTTTATTATTATTATTATTATTTTATGTTGAAATTGTGTGTTTGAATGGAGACTCCGGAGGAAGCATTTCTTTTGCATACATATGGCTGCTGACATGATACTTGTACAGGCTCTGCCGTGGAGTTGGTGTTTTGTTTAGGTTTGATGTGGTACAGCGCGTTAAGGTGTTAATTTCTGCTTTTATCCTTTACTCCGCCTTGGACTTTTGCTTGCTTGCCTCTGGCACATCCTTCAGCTCCTGAGTGTTTTTCTTTGGGAGCGGGATCCTGGGAAAGAGATGGTAGCCTGAGTGATTTTAAAGCAATTAAGGGAAATTGTGTGTGATCTGTTCAAAGTGCAGTGATGAGATTAATGACTTCAGAAACTTATAGGAACCCCAAAAGGAGGGTCTTGATTTCCTAAGAGTTCTTTCCGTTCCTGGGTGCTCGTGCATGTTTTGGATGCTGCTGTTAGGTTGGAGCCCCCTCCCTGCAGCATTTTGTCACTGAAGGAAGTCTCTTGCTTGGAGGGTGAACCCTTGGTACTAAAGTTATTACTTTTCTCTGACCCTCACTGTGCTCATTCTTCTTTTTTTTTTTTTCTGGTGATCTCTTTCAAAGGAGGCCTTTGCGCAGAGCAAACAAGAGACCTAGAATCTGACCCTTGATCTAACCAGGCCATTTTTTTTTTTTTTAGCTGTTGTGCTGTTATACGTCCTATTTGATCTTCTTCTCTGCCTTTAGCTTTTTCAGCTAGGGATTCTCTCTGCTTGTCCCAGGCTTTTGCCAATTCGCAGAACCGGTGTTGGGAGGCAGGGCTAGTGGGTGGGAGGCGGGGCTAGTGCTGGGCAAGACTTCTACGGTCTGTGCCCTGAAAATGGCAGATACAGATCAAGGTCAGGTATACACATAGAGTAGCACATATGAGTTTATCTTGTTGGGCAGACTGGATGGGCCGTACAGGTCTTTTTCTGCCATCATCTACTATGTGTGTGCATTTATCGGGAAGAGGATGGGAGAGTCGGGCTCGGATCAGGGAAGTGGCGGTGCAGCTGGGTTGGCTCAGCAGCGTGAAGAGCGTGGTGGTGTACAGCAATGGGGATCCCTTCTACCAGGGTCACCGCATGCTCATCCACGAGAGGAAGGTGGACAACTTTGATGTCTTCCTGCAGGAGGTGACGGGCAGTGTGCACGCTCCCTTCGGCGCTGTTCGCAACCTATACACGCTGCAGGCTGGCCACCGGATCACCTTGCTGGACAACCCGCAGAGTGGCGAGGTGTATGGGGGTGGCGAGAGCTTCAAGAAACTTGAGTAAGCCTAGCACCCCCATGCTCCCCGCAGTGCACACAGCATGATGGCGCCGCACGCAGTGCCACATGGGAAAAGCTGTCGGCTGTGTCGTGGGCGCGGCTCCTCCACAGTCCACCCTGTGCCTTCCAGCTGGGTCTAGATGATTTTATTTATTATTAGTCTCCTCTCGATTCTCAAATCGATCATAGCAGCACTCCCCCGCGGCCCCACACAACAGGAACAGGAGCCAGGGTGCTTTTCTGCACCACGTGCAAGCAGCTGCCCAGCAGGTAAAATACATATATTTTTATCAGAATGCTGGTTAGTGGTGGGCTTCTGGGTGGTGTAAGCTCTTCACTCCCTATGGCAAAAAAAGGTATATTTAATGATTAAATATACTTTTTTTGCCATAGGCAGTGAAGATTCCACCCCCACCCAGAAGCCCACTACCAGCCAGCATTTTGATTACTCTTGTAATCAAAATGATGGCTCCGATGGATTATGGCATAATGTAACTGTATTTAAAAATATTGGGTTTTTTCCCCCTCCATTAAGTATGTATGTGGTTTATGTTGATGCAGGGCAGCTGTTGGGCAGACTACTTAGAAGTCCATCATCAAGTGCATTCTAAGGCATTATTTTGTAATATCCCAAGAAACACTACTCATACCTAGTGCCCACCCATATTAGCTCTGGGCCCACCCAAAATGTCAGGTCTGGCTACGCCACTGTAGTAGGCACATGAGTATGTCATGATACACCACATCAAACACCTTGAGCATGTCGAACTGTAGGACTGGATTGAACTACCCTTGCTAAGCTCTGTTTTCACATCACTCACTAGTGATATCAGTAATGATTCTGTGCTGTGGTCTGAATCCTGATTGCTTTTTATGGAGCACTGAGAAGCGGGATAGGTATTTCATCGTTTGCTGTGAGACTACTCTTTCCATGATTATGACCAGAAGGTGAATGGAAGCCACTGGTCTGTAGCTGGATGCATCATTTTTCTTTTTTGCGGTATTCTTGAGGAGTTGGGTGAATATGATACTTTCTTTGTTACTTGGGAGGCATCCATTATTAAGCATGTAGGTTAGGTGTTCTGTCAGTGAGACAATGAACCATGTAGGAGCGTCCCTGATGAGGATGTTTGGACATTCATCTAGGGTGCAGTGAGATTTTACTTATTTATATAATAGGGTACTTATCTCTTTAATTGTGGGTGTTTTGAAGACAGACCATGATCTGTCTGCACAAATGGGTTCCCGCTCCCTATTTAGTGTATCCATGTATTGATCATCATATGTCTTTGGTGTTGATAGTTCTGATCTGATTTTGCTTATCTTTTGTTCAAAGTATGTGGCTAGAGCATTCGCTGAATGGGGGGGGGGGGGGGTCCTCATTTAGTGATACTGTATCTTGTGTGTCTAGTAAACTGGACATTAAGTTGAATAGTTTTTGGTGTTTAGCTGGCCTGTACCGATGTAATGCTCATAATGATTTTTTCTAGCCTGTTGGATAAGATTGTTATAGGCTCTCACTGCCTTTCTCCAGATTATGTTGTTGTTTTCTGTGTGATCCTTGTTCCATCTCCTCTCTAGTTTCCTGCATAACTTCTTGGCTGTTACAATCTCTTGATTAAGCCAAAGAGAGGATCTAGTGACAGTCTTCCTCTTGCATCTTTTGGGTGCTATCATGTCTAGGATTAGCCTGCTACTGGTATCTCAGGATGCCATGAAGCCTTCTGATAAGGATCTAATGCCTCATTTGTTGCCATGTTCCAGGAGTCTTCTACTATTATCTTTCCGTTTGAATGGATTTCTGAGGTTTTGTTCTGTGTCCCTCTGTTGTTTCCTGCCTCTCTCCAGTGTAAGGTGAAGGTCAGTTCGTGGCGGTCTCACCAAGGAATGGGTGTCCATTTGCTATCTGCTATGCCAAAATTTCTTTGACCCAAGGTCCTGTGGGCAAATAGGTCCAGTAAGTGACCCTTGTTATGGGAATATTCGGATTTCGATTGTTTAAATTCCTACGATTCCAGGAAGTCCATGACTTCTTTGGTGTTAATTTTTCCTGGTTGTCAAGGTGGATGTTGGTGTCAACTATGATGATTACATTCACATGAGATGCGCATATGTTGGAAATTAATTCTGTAAAGTCTTCTTGTGCTTCTTGCCATTTGTCTGGCGGTCGATAGAACAGGATGTAGCAGAGTTGGCCCTGGATAGTGGAGTGGAGGAGTGGCCTAGTGGTTAGGGTGGTGGACTTTGGTCCTGGGGAACTGAGGAACTGAGTTCGATTCCCGGCACAGGCAGCTCCTTGTGACTCTGGGCAAGTCACTTAACCCTCCATTGCCCCATGTAAGCCGCATTGAGCCTGCCATGAGTGGGAAAGCACAGGGTACAAATGTAATAAAATAAAAATAGTGCATGCAATGATTTCTAAGGAGGGTGTTATGTGTTCTGAAATCAGTTTCAGTTTTAAGAAAGATCTATAGATTATCGCTACCCCCCCCCCCTTTGTTTGCGTTTCGTAAGTCACCTTGGGCTCACCTAAGTTCAAGAGAGACTATTTGGGCCATGCAAAATGGCAGGTGTAATTGGGCACACCCAGATGCACTAAGTGATGCATCACTTGAAGACATACCCATGGCCCACCCATGTTGCGCGCTATAGCACTTAGGTATTACCTTATAGAATAGTACCTAGCACACATTCACGCATAACTACCAATTATTAGCTCCTATGGTGCACATAGGAGTGGAGGAGTGGCCTAATTTAGTGTAGCGGGTTGTGGACCTGGAGAACCGGGTTCAATTCCCACTGCTGCCTGATGGTTGGTATTGGGTTGAGATCTTGAGGGACCAGGTTCAATTCCCTCTGCAGCTCCGTGTGACCCTGGGCAAGTCACTTAACCCAGGGCGATCGAGAGACTGAACCGGGGTAGGGCAGGGCCACCCCCCCCCCCCCCCCCCCAGGATCACCACCCCCCAACACCGCTGCATGCATGACGCAAGGGGAAAAGCAATCGCAGGGCAGACAATGCAGTGGAGTGAAGAACAGCACTGGAGGAAGGCTTCTTCTGTTGGTGGGGCCTTGGGACTCCTGCCCTCTGTCTGCTCCTCCCCAGCCTCTAAGGGGGGCCCAGCACTGGAGTTTTCTATGTCCTGCTCCTGATGCAATCACCCAGGTCTTGTCAGGAGCAGGAGAGAAAGAGAGAGATACCCCGATGCCAGGCCTCCCTTGGAGGCTGGGCCCGGGGGAATCTTGCTTCCCGCCCCTCCCTCTCAGTGGCCCTGACTTAGCCCTCCGTTGCCCCATGTACAACAGTAGTATAATGTACTACCTAGACTGAGAGCCCAATAGGGACAGACCCCAGTACCTGTAAAGTGAAACTTTAGGTCTAAGCAGTATATAAATACTCAAATGAATTAAGTGATGTGTATGTCTAGGTGCCAATTTATAGAATTCTGTTAACAATCCTTATTTCAAGGTCTGTTTGTTACACATCTTCTCTTCTTCTCAGCTATTGGACAGCTGAAAGGAATCCAAGAATGCTATGTTATGTTAGGCATTTGTAGCTTTATCCCTATAAGCAGGATCAGAGCAGGGTAATAAAAAGCAGCTGATAACAGGAAATCAGGAACTACATAATAAAAGTAGCAAATCTAATTATCCTGCTAAAATTCCCTAAAGAAATAACACTTTGTTTCCAAAATTGTAGGAAAGACAAACTAAAACAAATGTCTAATGGTAAGGAATTCCAAATCTTAACTGCTTGATAAGCAAAACAGTTTACATGCAATGTTTTATACTTCAGATATCAGGCTAGTAGCCGTATTTTGAGTCAACTGCAAATTTGGGGCAAACTTGAATAAAGGGAATTAAATAATCAAGTTGGGAAAGAATTTAGTACCAGTACTCTGAAATGTTCCTGGGAAAATTTGAACTAGAGAATGACATGAGGATGAGGACCCACGGTAAACCACAGTAAATCTGCAGTAACAACAAAAAATTACCACATTTACCGTGGGTGTGGGAGCAAAACATTTTACTGGGGGAGGGTAAAGCCTTACTCCTGCGTTAAAAAAAAAAAAAGAAACACAATTAGCATGGGTCCAGCATCTCTTCCTGTCTTCCTTCCTCCTGTTCCGTCCTCTGACAGCCTCACACTAGTTTATAATGTGATCCTAAAATGTATTTAATACTTTTACTGTTATTCTCATTTCTAAGGACTTTGCTGCAGTTCCCACTGCAAAGATACGTGAGCAATTCATTGTGTGCAATGTAGTTTACAGGCGATGCAGCCACACTTGCCTATCTGTATAAGAACTGTACTATTGGTTGTGCTGCTGCCTAGACGTCCTCCCTTTCTCAGCCAAGCTTGGCTCCTTTGTCTACCTGCTATCATTTCCTGGTCATTCTTACTATCTCTGTCCTGAGAGGTCAGACAGGTATGACCTTTGCCTCCAATTGAGGGCTGTCCTCTAGGACCACCCCTTGCTACCCGATGGCAGGCTCTGTCCCCATTGGTCTATTTACCCCCTCCTCCCTGGGCCTGTGTGAGCCCTTCTTAGCCTCTCCTTCTCCCTCGCCACGAGGCATTCTCCATCTTGCTTCAGACAGCACATGTCCTGCTTCACTCCTTAGAATGAACTTGGTTTGTTACCTTGAATATATCTTCTATCTGTTCAACTATTTCTCACCTCTGCAATAAAGCTGCCTCTCTTCAGATTTCTACCTCCAACAACTGATACAGCTCTCAGAATTACGGACAGACTCATAGTAACATAGTAGATGATGGCAGAAAAAGACCTGTACGGTCCATCCAGTCTGCCCAACAAGATAACTCATATGTGCTACTTTTTGTGTATACCTTACCTTGATTTGTATCTGTCTTTTTCAGGGCACAGACCGTATAAGTCTGCCCAGCACTAGCCCTGCCTCCCAACCACCAGCCCCTTGATTTGTATCTGTCTTTTTCAGGGCACAGACCGTATAAGTCTGCCCAGCACTAACCCCGCCTCCCAACCACCAGCCCCGCCTCTGCCATCCAATCTCTGCTAAGCTCCTGAGGATCCCTTCCTTCCGAACAGGATTCCTTTAAGTTTATCCCACGCATGTTTGAATTCCGTTACCGTTTTCATCTCCATCACCTCCCGCGGGAGGGCATTCCAAGCATCCACCACTCTCTCTGTGAAAAAATACTTCCTGACATTTTTCTTGAATCTGCCCCCCTTCAATCTCATTTCATGTCCTCTAGTTCTACCGCCTTCCCATCTCCAGAAAAGGTTCGTTTGCGGATTAATACCTTTCAAATATTTGAACGTCTGTATCATATCATGAAAATTTCTGCTAGAGTCACAATGGATAAATCCAATTCTTCACCACTGGAAGTCTTCAACCTAAGGACTGCAAAAAAAAAGCATGAGAGAAGTAGGATTTATCACCTATGGTTCACGGTATAGATAGTCTATGTTTTTTTCCAGGCACATATTATGTGTTTGACAGCTGTCATCCCTTTTTTGCAGGCTCATATTATGTGTTTGACAGCTGTCATCCCTTTTTTCCAGGCACATTTTATGAGTTTGACAGTTCTCATCCTTTTTTTGCAGGCATATGGAACTTGTTTGACAGCTGTCATCCCTTTTTGGTAAGGTACATGCAATGTGTCTGACAGCTGTCATCTCTTTTCTCCATGCAAATATTATGTGTTTGACAGCTGTCATCCCTTTTTTTCCAGGCACATTTTATGAGGTTGACAGCTGTCATCCTTTTTTTGCAGGCACATGCAATGTGCTTTACAGCTGTCATCCCTTTTTTTGCAAGCACATATTATGTGTTTGACAGCTGTCATCTCTTTTCTCCATGCAAATTCTATGTTTGACAGCTGCCATCCATTCTTGCAGGCATATAATATGTGTTGGACAGCTGTCATCTCTTTTTTTGCAGACACATATGTGTTTAACAGCTGTAATCCCTTTTTTCAAGGCACATTCTATGAGTTTGACAGCTGTCATCCCTTTTTGGCAGGCACATTTTATGAGTCTGACAGCTGTCACCCCTCTTTGACAGACACATGCAATGTGTTTGACAGCTGTCATCTATTTTCTCCATGCAAATTTTATGTGTTTCACAACTATCATTCCTTTGTTGCAGGCACATATTATGTGTTTGCCAGCAGTCATCCCTTGTTTGCAGGCACACTTTATGAACTTGACAGCTGTCGTCCCTTTTTTTGCAAGCACATGCAATGTGTTTGACAGCTGTCATCATTTTTTTGCAAGTATATTTTGTGTTTGACAGCTGTAATCAGTTTTTTTTCATGAACATATGTTTTTGACAGCTATCCCTTTTTTGCAGGCAGATATTATGTGTTTGACAGCTGTCATCCCTTTTTGGCAGGTACATTTTATGTGTTTGACAGCTGTCATCCATTTTCTGGAGGCACATATTATGTTTGACAGCTGTCATCACCTTTTTGAATGCACATATTATGTATTTGACAGCTGTCATCCCTTTTTTGCAGGCACATATGTGTTTGACAGCTGTCATCTCTTTTTGGCAGGTACATGCAATGTACAGCTGTCATCTCATTTCTCCATTCAAATTTTATGGGTTTGACATCTGTCATTTATTTTTTCAAAGCATGTGCAATGTGTTAGACATCTGTCATCCCTTTTTTGCAGGCACGTATTATGTGTTTGACAGTTGTCATCCCTTTTTTTCATGCACATATGTTTTTGAAAGCTGTCATCCATTTTTTGCAAGCACTTGCAACTGTTATGTGTTTGACAGCTGGCATCCCTTTGTTGCAGGCACATGCAATGTGCTTGACAGCTGTCATCCCTTTTTGGCAGGTACATGCAATGTGTAGGACAGCTATCATCTCTTTTCTCCATGTGTGTTTGACACCTGTCTTTCCTTTTTTGCAAGCACATGCAATGTGTTTGACAGTTGTCATCTCTTTTCTCCATGCAAATTTATGTGTTTGATAGCTGTCATCCTTTTTTTGCAGGCACATATTATGTGTTTGACAGCTGTCATCCATTTTTCCAAGCGCATGCAATGTGTTTGAAAGCTGTCATCTCTTTTCTCCATGCAAATTTTATGAGTTTCATAGCTGTCATCCCTTTTTTGCAAGTACATATTATCTGTTTTACAGCTGTCATCCCTTTTTTTGCAGGCATATATGTGTTTGGCAGCTGTCATGCCTTTTTGGAAACACATGCAATGTGTTTGACAGTTGTCATCTCTTTTCGCCATGCAAATTTAATGTTTGACAGCTGCCATCCATTCTTGCAGGCATATAATATGTGTTTGACAGCTGTCATCTCTTTTTTTGCAGGTACATTTTATGTGTTTGACAGCTGTCATCTATGTTTTGCAGGCACATATGTGTTTGACAGCTGTCATGTCTTGTTTGTCCTAATTAGATTGTAAGCTCTGTTGAACAGGGACTGTCTCTTCATTTTCAAGTGTACAGCGCTGCATACATCTAGTAGCGCTATAGAAATGATAAGTAGTAGTAGGTATATGCAGAGTGTTTGACAGCTGTCATCCCTTTGTTGCAGGCATATGTTATGTGTTTGACAGCTGCCATCTCTTTTTGGCAGGTACATGCAATGTACAGCTGTCATCTCTTTTCTCCATTCACATTTTATGTTTGACATCTGTCATTTCTTTTTTCAAAGCATGTGCAATGTGTTAGACATCTGTCATCCCATTCTTGCAGGCACATGCAATGTGCTTGACAGCTGTCATCCCTTTTTGGCAGGTACATGCAATGTGTTTGACAGCTGTCATCCCTTTTTTGCAGGCACATATTATGTATTTGGCAGTTGTCATCCCTTTTTTGAAAACACATGCAATAGGCTTGACAGCTGTCATCCCTTTTTTTTTTTTTTTTGCAAGCACATGCAATGTGTTTGACAGCTGTCATCTCTTTTCTTCATGCAAATTTTGACAGCTGTCATCTCTTTTCTCCATGCAAATTTTATGTTTGACATCTGTCATCCCTTATTTACATGCACATATTATGTGTTTGACAGCTGTCATCCCTTTCTTGCATGTGCATTCAATCTGTTTGACAGCTGTCATCCATGTTTTGCAGACACGTATTTTTTTTTTTCATTTTCAAAATAACATTTACATTAAGTAAATATAGGAAAATCAGGTAAATATTACGTATTATGTGTTTGACAGCTGTCATCCCTTTTTTGCAAGCACATGCGATGTGTTTGACAGCTGTCATCCCTTTTTGGCAGGCACTTGCAATGTGTATGACAGCTGTCATCTCTTTTCTCCATGTGTGTTTGACACCTGTCATTCTTTTTTTGCAAGCACGTGCAACGTGTTTGACAGCTGTCATCCAATTTTTTGCAGGCACATATGTGACAGCTGTCATCCCTTTTTTTGCAGGCACATTTTATGTGTTTGACAGCTGTCATCCCTTTTTTGCAAGCACATGCGATGTGTTTGACAGCTGTCATCCCTTTTGGCAGGTACTTGCAATGTGTAGGACAGCTGTCATCTCTTTTCTCCATGTGTGTTTGACAGCTGTTATCCATTTTTTCCAAGCGCATGCAATGTGTTTGAAAGCTATCATCTCTTTTCTCCATGCAAATGTTATGAGTTTGATAGCTGTCATCCCTTATTTGCAGGCACATATTATCTGTTTGACAGCTGTCATCCCTTTTTTTGCAGATATATTTTATGTGTTTGACAGCTGTCATCCCTTTTTTGGAGGCATATATGTGTTTGGCAGCTGTCATGCCTTTTTGGAAACACATGCAATGTGTTTGACAGTTGTCATCCCTTTTCGCCATGCAAATTTAATGTTTGACAGCTGCCATCCATTCTTGCAGGCATATAATATGTGTTTGACAGCTGTCATCTCTTTTTTTGCAGGCACATTTTATGTGTTTGACAGCTGTCATCTATGTTTTGCAGGCACATATGTGTTTGACAGCTGCCATATCTTGTTTGTCCTAATTAGATTGTAAGCTCTGATGAACAGGGACTGTCTCTTCATTTTCAAGTGTACAGCGCTGCATACGTCTAGTAGCGCTATAGAAATGATAAGTAGTAGTAGGTATATGCAGTGGGTTTGACAGCTGTCATCCCTTTGTTGCAGGCACATGTTATGTGTTTGACAGCTGTCATCTCTTTTTGGCAGGTACACGCAATGTACAGCTGTCATCTCTTTTCTCCATTCACATTTTATGTGTTTGACATCTGTCATTTCTTTTTTCAAAGCATGTGCAATGTGTTAAGACATCTGTCATCCCGTTTTTGCAGGCACATGCAATGTGCTTGACAGCTGTCATCCCTTTTTGGCAGGTACATGCAATGTGTTTGACAGCTGTCATGTCTTGATTGTCCTAATTAGATTGTAAGCTCTGATGAACAGGGACTGTCTCTTCATTTTCAAGTGTACAGTGCTGCATACGTCTAGTAGCGCTATAGAAATGATAAGTAGTAGTAGGTATATGCAGTGTGTTTGACAGCTGTCATCTCTTTTTGGCAGGTACATGCAATGTACAGCTGTCATCTCTTTTCTCCATTCACATTTTATGTGTTTGACATCTGTCATTTCTTTTTTCAAAGCATGTGCAATGTGTTAGACATCTGTCATCCCGTTTTTGCAGGCACATGCAATGTGCTCGACAGCTGCCATCCCTTTTTTGCAGGCACATATTATGTGTTTGGCAGTTGTCATCCCTTTTTTGCAGGCAAACATTTTGTGTTTGACAGCTGTCATCCATTTTCTGGAGGCACATATTATGTGTTTGACAGCTGTCATCACTTTTTTTCATGCACATATTATGTGTTTAAGAAAGCACAAGGGCAGACGGTCTGTAAGCTCCAAGATGGAAAATATACAAAGCAGATCGTTGAAAAACAAAATATATTTTATTAATATAAGCCAATGAAAATATGTATACAATAGCAAATCTGCCATCCCTTTTTTGCAGGCACATGTGTTTGACAGCTGTCATCCCTTTCTTGCAGGTATATTTTATGTGTTTGACATCTGTCATCCCTTTTTTTCACGCACATATGTGTTTGCAAGCTGTCATCCATTTTTTGCAAGCGCATGCAAATTTTATGTTTGACAATTGTCATCCCGTGTTTGCAGGCACATGCAATGTGTTTGACAGCTGTCATCTCTTTTTGGCAGGTACATGCAATGTGTATGACAGCTGTCATTTCTTTTCTCCATGTGTGTTTGACACCTGTCATTCCTTTTTTTTTTTTTTTTGCAAGCATGTGCAATGTGTTTGACAGCTGTCATCTCTTTTTGGTAGGTACATGCAATGTATGGCTGACATCTCTTTTCTCCATTCAAATTTTATGTGTTTGACAGCTGTCATCCCTTTTTTTCATGCACATATATTTTTGAAAGCTGTCATCCATTTTTTGCAAGCGCATGCAATGTGTTTGACCGCTGTCATCCCTTTTTGGCAGGTATATGCAATGTGGATGACACCTGTCATTCCTTTTTTGCAAGCACGTGCAATGTGTTTGACAGCTGTCATCTCTTTTCTCCATGCAAATGTTATGTTTGACAGCTGTCATCCATTTTTTTGCAGGCGTGTATTGTGTTTGACAGCTGTCATCCATGTTTTGCAGTTATATTTTCTGTTTGACAGCTGTCATCCCTTTTTTCATGCACATATGTTTTTGACAGCTGTCATCCCTTTTTTCCAAGCGCATGCAATGTGTTTAACAGCTGTCATCTCTTTTCTCCATGCAAATTTTATGTTTGACAGCTGTCATCCCTTTTTTGCAGGCACATATTGTGTTTGACAGCTGTCACCCCTTTTTTTGCAGGCACATTTTATGAGTTTGACAGCTGTCATCCTTTTTTTGCATGCACATGTAATGTGTTTGACAGCTGTCATCTCTTTTCTCCATGCAAATTTTATATAATCTCACTCTTGCAAAAGGTTTGCCACCCTCATTGTCCCTGTCTCATCTGCCCGCAACCTTGGTGTCATCTTCGACTCCTCCCTCTCCTTCTCTGCGCATATCCAGCAGATAGCCAAGACCTGTCGCTTCTTCCTCTATAACATTAGCAAAATTCGCCCCCTCCTCTCCCAGCACACCACTCGAACTCTCATCCAGTCTCTCATTACCTCTCGCCTTGACTACTGCAACCTACTCCTCACCGGCCTCCCACTTAGCCATCTATCCCCCCTTCAGTCCATCCAGAACTCGGCCGCACGTCTTATCTTCCACCTCAACCGATATACTCATATCACCCCTCTCCTCAAGTCACTTCACTGGCTTCCGATCAGATACCGCATACAGTTCAAGCTTCTCCTACTCACCTACAAATGCACTCGATCTGCAGCCCCTCCTTATCTCTCTACTCTTATCTCCCCTTATGTCCCCACCCGTAACCTCCGCTCTCTTGACAAATCCCTCCTTTCAGTACCCTTCTCCACCACCGCCAACTCTAGGCTTCGCCCTTTCTGCCTCGCTTCACCCCATGCTTGGAACAAACTCTCTGAGCCCATACACCGGGCCCCCTCCCTACCCATCTTCAAATCATTGCTCAAAGCCCACCTCTTCAATGTCGCCTTCGGCACCTAATCACTACACCTCTTCTCAGGAAATCTAAACTACCCCAACTTGACATTTCTTCCTTTAGATTGTAAGCTCTTCTGAGCAGGGACTGTCCTTATTTGTTAATTTGTACAGCGCTGCGTAATCCTAGTAGCGCTCTAGAAATGTTAAGTAGTAGTAGTAGTAGTATATTATCTAGCTTTTCAAAAAGATTAGGTGCTGTTTTTACACTTTCAATGAGAGTCCAAGCGTTTTACAAAGAGTCCATCAGAAGAAAGCAGCAAGAAATCAATTATCATCAGTATCATTTTAGATGTAGTTTTATATCAACATACAGCCAAGTAAAGACTCCTGAGGAAGGCCTTTGGGCCAAAACACAACTCGTGTCAAGTCTATGGATATTGCAATAAAAGGTGTTATTTTGGACATCGTCTGCTGCCCTTTCCTTTGTCACCCTTGTTCTGTTTCATCTGTATTCACAAGGGTTACTGTTCTTCTGTTATTCTACAGTAAACATCTTTGCCATATCCAGCTGGCACAAAATGGCTGAAACTCCCACACACCAGACCTAATACACTTCTACGTGTACCCAGCTGATGTGAAAAGAACAGGCCACAAATCCCACTGCCTCAGCCTGCTGTAGTAGAAATATGGTTTTGAGCAACTCCTGGTCTGGAAGTGGGTCACGCTCCTCCAATCAACACCTAACCTGCAGCAAAACCAACACTGGAGAGAAATCTCCCTAAATAGCTAAGAGATTCCCCAGCAACAACCCCTCTAGTTATCTCCAGCATCATCACTCACTGGAAATCCCTTACACCAGCATGAATAAGCTTCCACATCTCTCGTTATTTTTTCCCCTTTTTGTGATAATTTGACTGTCTGTCAGGTAAACCTCCCTGAACTGGCTGCTATTTTTTCATGGGGTACATAAGCACAGAAGGGTAGAGGAGAGGTGGAATGAAGGAAAATTAGGGATCCCCAACGCTCACTGGCTGAAGTCCTGTAGGACCACTGCCAGGCCAAAACCCAATAGCAGGGCCCATGGGTTCAAGGCTTGCTGCTCCAGAAATGAATGGAACCCCCATATGATTAACGAAAGCAAGGTCCATGGCCCAAACCTTAGCAGCCAAAACAAGCCCAACGATTACCTATCCATGCTGGCAGTGGCTCCATTCCAGCCATCCATCCACACAGAACAAAGACCCATAGGATGATGCTCGGGGCTGTTGAGGGGAACAGAACTCTCCAGTCTCTACCAGGGAAATAATCATGTGATCCTGAGGTGACTCCACAGACCAAGCAAATTTGACTATAAGACACAGGCTGCAATCTGTGGAGGCCAGGCTACTTACCATCTATTGGAAGCAGAAAAATACTGGCAAGTTCCAGGGCTCCACCACTCCTTATACTGATGATGACATTACTGAATCGTCTGTGTTTCTCTTCCTCCACCTGCTGGTTTTGGGGCATAATCCATCTGGACTGGCCTAGCAGAGTGATAAGGAATAGCGAAGATACTCATCTGTAGCAGGTATTCTACAAGGACAGCAGGCCTTATATTCTCACAAGTAGATAATGCAGGCTGTGTTGCCCAGTAAGGATCTTATGACAAGCATAAGAGCTTTGTAGAGCACGAGACATGCTCCACTGCACCTGTGCAAGTGCCTTCCCACCTGCTGCACAAGCACAGTTACCTCAGTTGAGTGTAACAGCAAAAAAGGAAAAATAATAAAGGAGACAACTCCAAGGGGTGGTAGGAGTATCTTTTATCCAAGAACAAGCAGGCCTATCCATTCTCACAAGTGGGGAATCTCTAGCATCCAGGCTCACTACAAATAACAAACATTGGACAACTGGGCCTCGCAACAGCGAGGAAATAACTTAGATTAACCCGAAACTATATACAAACTGAGTGAAAAATGGAGCCTGGAACAGAATAAAATGGATGTAGAGAAAAAAAAAGTGAGGAGAACGAATGATACCAAAAATGTGTTTATTCATATAAAATGACCCGACACGGCCGTGTTTCGGCCCAAAGGACTGCCTCAGGGGTCTTTAGCAATCTGGAATAGTGTGATGTGAAGCGTGCACAGTGAAAATATGGTGTAGCGGAACTCTCTTGGGTCTCCTCTCTTCAGAAAAAATTTTTTTGTGATAGCCAGGAACAAGCCTGATATACTCCTCTCCGAAAAAGCGTGTGCAATTGCCAATAAAATGGGCCTAGGAGTGTGGAGTTGGATTCTAGACCCCAAACAGATTCTGCAACACTACCCGAAATGGCTGTCGCGTCAGATATCCTGCTCAAGATAGTAGTGTGATATGAATGTGTGGACTGAAGACCGTGTCGCAGCCTTGCAAATTTCTTCAATGGATGCTGACCTCAAGTCGGCTACTGATGCAGCCATGGCTCTAATATTATGAGCCGTGACATGACCCTCTAGGCCAGCTCAGTCTGGGAACAAGTGAAGGAAATACAATCTGCTAGTCAATTAGAAATGGTGTGTTTCCCCAATGGTACCTGCTGGGATCAAAAGAAATAAAAAGTTGGGCGGACTGTCTGTGGGGTCTGGATCGTTCCATGTAATAGGCCAATGCTCTCTTACAATCCAAGGTGTGCAAGCTGCTTTCACCAGGATGGGCATGAGGTCAAGAAAAGAATGTTGGCAAGACAATCGATTGGATCAGATGGAACTCTGCCACCACTTTCGGCAGGAACTTAGGGTGCATGCGGAGGATTACTCTGTTGTGATGAAATTTAGTATAAGATGCATCTACCACTAAGGCCTGAAGTTCACTGACCCTACAAAATGAAGTAACAGCCACCAAGAAAATGGCCTTCCAGGTCAAGCACTTCAGATGGCAGGAATTCAGTGGCTCAAAAGGCGCTTTAATCAGTTGGGTGAGAACGATGCTGAGGTCCCATGACACAGGCGGAGGTTTGACAGGGAGCCTTGCCAAAAGCAAACCTCTCATGAAGCAAACTACAGGCTGTCCAGAGATGGGTTTATCCTCTACATGGTGATAAGCACTATTGCACTAAGGTGAAATCTTACAGATTAGGTCTTCAGACCAGACTGATAAGTGTAGAAGGTATTCAAGCAGGGTCTATGTAGGGCAAGGGGATCTAGGGCCTTGCTCTCACACCAAAACTCCTCCATCTGAAAGAATAGCACCTCTTAGTGGAATCTATCTTGGCAGCCAGCAAGACCCAGGAAACACCTTCCGAAAGATCCAAGGAAGCGAATGCCACATACAGACAGCCGACAGCCTACTGACACACAGGTCTTGATCCAGTGCCCCCTCTGCTTGCTGGTGTAATACATAGCAACCTGATTGTCTAGAAGACATGCATCCATTGTCAGCACCTTTTGTGGCTGAGGAATTTGTAATGGAAGTCCCAGAGTCAAATTGGATCGAATGGTCCTTCACTGAAGGGAGCGTACAAGCTCTGGGGACACTTGGATGACATCTTCCAGGGTCACCGTAGCTCGACACCAGAAAAGCCAGGGTCTATTGTGATGATCTCATGTGAAGACGTGTCATGGATGTAACGTACACTGTGGAAGCCATGCGGCCCAACCATCTCAACATCTGTCAAACTGCGACTTGCGGAGAGGCTTGAATCCTGGAAGCGAATGAGATAAGAGTGTCCGCTCTAGTCCTAGTCTCCGGAAGGTAGGCTCAAACCTTCTGTGTGTCGAGCAAACCCTAGTAGCTTGAGCACCCAAAAAGTTCTCCGCATGGACTCCTGAGAACTGTCCTCAGAGGTGTTCTTCACCAGCCAATCGTCGAGATAAGGGAACACATGCACTCCCAGTCTGCATAGCAACGCTGCAACTACCGCTAGACATTTGGTAAACACCCTGGGAGCTGACGCAAGGGCAAAAGGCAATACGCGGTACTGAAAATTATGTGTTCCCAGCCGAAATCGAAGATATTTCCTGTGAGTTGGAAGTATCTGGGATGTGTGTATATGCATCCTTTAAGTCCAGAGAGCATAGCCAATCATTTTCCTGAATCATGGGAAGAAGGGTGCACAGAGAAACCACCCTGAACCTTTCTTGGACTAAGAATCTGTTCAGGGTCTTTAGGTTTAGGATGGTATGCATCCCCCCCATTTTCTTCTGTACAAGGAAGTACCTGGAAAAGAATCCCAGCCCTTCTTCTCCTGGTGGAATGAGCTTGACCACATGGGCTTTTAGACGGGCGGAGAGTGAGCTTTTGGTGGGCAATTTGGAGGATTCTGATACCAACTGAAGGCGTATTCGAGATGGACCATTTGAAGAACCCACCAGTCGGAGGTGATAAGGGGCCACCTTTCTTGAAAAAGATTTCAGCCTCCCCCCAACCAGCAAGTCGTCCGGAACAGAAACTTTTACTTTGGCTATGCTCTGCTGGAGCCAGTGAAAAGCTCATCCCTTAGGCACACGCTGTTGACATAGCTCACTGGGGCTGAGCATAAGCAGGCTGGTGAGCTGAGGGGTTGTACCTATGCCTTAGTAACAGGGACTCCTCCTTGGCTTGCCAAAAGTCCTAGCTGAGGAGGTAGATGTAGATGGAACCCGGTGGGAGAGAGAAGAAATGGTATCCTTATGTTACTTGATTTGGTCTGCAACCTCCTCAACCTTCTCTCCAAAAAGGTCATCCCCCCAGCATGGGGCATTCGCCAACTGCTGCTGAACAGAACATTCCAAGTCAGAAACACACAACCTTAAGAGTCTGCGAATTGCTATACTCCGGGCAGAGATCCTGGATGTCACATCAAAAGTGTCATAAGTACCTCTGGCCAAGTACTTTCGACATGTCTTCTTCTGCTCGGCCAACTTGTGATGTGACTCAGCCTGCTCCGGAGGGAGTGTCTTAGCCAGGTCCATCAACTTGTGCACCGAGTTTCACAAGTAGACACTCGTGAAGAGCTGTTAAGATTGTATTTGGGAGATGAGCATTGAGGCCTGGAACACCTTTCTCCCAGAAGAATCCAGTGTTCTAGCTTCTCTACCTGGGGGGTGCTGAGCCATAGTCCCTGGAACTCCTGGCTCTTTTGAGAGCGGATTCTACCACCATGGAATTGTGAGGCAACTGAGGCTTATTAAATACAGGTGTGCTATGGATTCAGAACATAGAATTGATCTTCTTGGGCAGTACCGGGACCAATAGAGGGGACTCCCAATTCCTAACAAGGACTTCCTGGAGTACCTCGTGGACAGTCACAGCCTCCCTAGGAGGGGACATATAGTCCAGGACCCTGAGCATCTTGTCCCTGGGCTCATCCTCCTCTTCTAAAAGAAATGGAATGGTGTCAGCCATTTCCTTTATAAAAGATGGAAATGAAAGGTTCTCCGGGGGAGCCTTTCTCCTTTCAGATGGAGAGGAGGGTTCAGAGGGTATCCCATAGGACTCGTCTGCGGAAAAGTATCTGGGATCTTCCTCTGACTCCCATGAGCGCTCCTCATTAGTGACAGAGAAAACCTCTCTATGGGAGGGTCGAGAACGAGCCTGCCTCGATGCAGAGGAGTCATGTCCTTGAAAATGGAATAGAGGAGTCTGTTCCCATTTCGACTCTAGTGAAGCTTCCTCCACTGACATTGAGAGGATCCTAGCTTGGGTGGCAGTTGGGGCTGCACCGCAGGCTGAGGGGCAGGCGAGGCTGCAACTGGAGGCAGAATATGCGCAAGCACCCCCAGTGCCGATGCACACTGTTGCATAAGGCCATCAAGCAGCTCAGGAAGCAAGGCCCAGATATGCTTATCAAGGGCCAACATCAGGAAAAGTTGGGGCTCCATTTGAGAGACAGATTGCAGGACTGTCGGGGTCAATACTGGAGCTGGCTAGCGGCTGCTGGTAGAAGAGCGCAATGGTATCTCCTGGATGGAGAGTGGTCCTCCCAGAACCGATGCTTCTCGGGTGCCGAATCCTTCGACACCCCGGAACTTCCGGCACCATGCGTCGAGGGGGATAGATGATGTTGCTTCTTGGCCTTAGGCTGAAGTTTGTCGCAGAGGCTCCTCAGTGCCAACGTCAAATCCTCACATCGCCTCAGGGTCAGATATGATGAATGACAGTCTCGGGGGCTCTGTACAGCAGTAGGCCACTCAATGCACCACTGCTCCCAGTGTTTGCGGGTCTAGCAGCATCCATGCTTACCAATGCTCAACTTCGATGCCAACGCCCCTGACCCCAACACCAATGTTGATGCTAAGGAACCAGAGTTGGCTCCAAAACGTTTTTCAGATTGAGCCCCTCTAAAAAGTTGGGTCCTTTTCTTCATACGAAAACAAAGAATGTAGTTTGCAGGGCTATAGTCAGGCCCTAAACACTGGGAACACCAAGAATGGGTGTCTATTCCAGAGAATGTCTGATTGTACCGGGTACAGCGCTTGAAGCACCTGAGAACGTTAGTGGACATGGACGGGAAAACTTTGTTGGCTAAATTAAAGGAGGTGATGGTGCCTGGAAGGGGTGAAACACCCTCCACCCCCCCCCCAAAAAAAATAGGGAGTAAACCTGGCCGAGGCCTGAAATTAGCCTTGTGGTGATGAAAAAATAAGAAAAACATTTGGCAAAAAAAACTAAGAAAAGGAAGGGAAAAGAAAGTTCCATGAATGGAAGCACCACCAAAAAGGCAAAAAAAAAAAAAAAAACAACCCACCACGCCGAAAGGCACAAAAGAAGCTCTTGGACTGCGTAGTGTGTGGAGATGGTGAAAAAGTACACCCTCTCCTCATTGCGGTAAAAAAGCAACAGAGGTGACAGCGTTCGCACAGCGGGCAGGAAGGCATCGCTCATGCGCAGAGGAGTATGTCTTGCGCTCCACAAAGCTCTTCTTATGCTTGTCATAAGATCCAGAACGGGCAACGCGGCCTACGTTATCCACTTCTGAGAATAGATAGGCCTGCTTGTTCAGAGAAGACAAACTCCTATGCTGCACCAGTCAGTGAAGGTGATATCAGCATGAAGCTTGTTTTGTCTCCATTTACGAGTAGAAAAGCATAACCCATGTGAATGAACTGATCTAGCAAGATAAGGGTAGTTGTTAAGTGGCTCATTTTCAAACAAACAAAAAAAT
The DNA here is from genome assembly GCF_901765095.1 of Microcaecilia unicolor. Lineage (NCBI taxonomy): Eukaryota > Metazoa > Chordata > Amphibia > Gymnophiona > Siphonopidae > Microcaecilia > Microcaecilia unicolor. The sequence goes on from NC_044031.1 coordinate 180,557,696, forward strand.
GTCATAAGGTGTCAAGACGTTTTTCTCTCAAAAACGTCCCAGTTGCAATTTTTGACAACCCAATTTTAGATATTTTGCTCCATGGTACATTCAAATTTAAAAAAAAAAAATAGGGGGGGGGGGGGGGGATATTTTGGGTGGGACATGGGCATCACCAAAAGATAGATGTTTTTCTGCAATAATGAAACAAAATGAAAACTTATAGGACCAAAATTAAGACTTTTGGCTGGACCTGTTTCAATCATGATTAAAGTGACCAAAAGGTGACCTAAATGACCACTGGAGGGATTAACATATAACCCCCACCCCCCTTAGTGGTCATTCAACACCTCTCCCAGCCCACTAAGACGTGTCAGTGACAGTACATACCGGGCTCTATGGCAGCTTCAGATATGATGGCCATTCTTATAACAGCAGCAAGCAGGTCCCAAGAATAGCCTAGTTGTCAGTGCAATGGACTGCAGCGAAGGGGACACAGGCCCATATCTCACTCTAACTGGTACACATAAGCCCTAAAAAAAAAAAACACTAAATATCTACTGTACCTTCATATATATGACACCTGCAAACATAAAGAGCTGTTGTGGTGGTGTACAATTCAGTACGGTAGGTTTTGGAGGGCTCGCCATACAATATTTTGGGATAATGGTAAAGTGTGTACCTGGTGCCTTTTATGCAAGTTCTACTGCAGTGCCCCCTAGGGTGGTCCCACTGCTTTGCTGAGATGTCTGTTTGGCAGTCTACTAAGAGTGCTGCCCCCCCCCCCCCCCCCCCCCCCCCCAATATATCCCAATGGCTTGTTTTTCTGTCTTTTTCCCTTGGCCTTTTTCCTGAAAGTGGTCCTAAAAGATGGACACACTGAGTATAAAAACATCTAGCAAATTGCCATTTTCAAAACAAAAAGTTGGACATTCTTCTAGTTTGTAAATGGCCATGTTCGCTACTGGATTTTTGGACATTTTTTGAAAAACATCTAAAATTGGATTTAGACGTCAGAGCTGACATAAGACATATAACCAGGCACCAGAAAGAATGCCATCATCTAGACAGGATTTTGTGAAGTAATGCTTAAAAATATCTATTTCATACTTTTAAGAAATCCATTAACTTTTTATTTATGGCTCAAACATCAATGAAACGTTTCACATCTCTTTCTGTGCTGACGTTGTAATAAAAGTGCTTTATTTTAGCTAGTGAAATTCAACAGCTCAACTTATTCACAATCAAGCTGGATTTCTCCAAACAGGGGGAAACAGTACTACTGATAAGTAACAAAGCCAAACTCCCAGTATTCAAAGTTCAACTGTCAACAGCACTTTCAATAGTTACAGAAAGTGGATTCAGTTTATTACTTTATCAGAAAATTCTACATCATATAAAACAAAAATCACACAGAAGTTCATATCTGTTTACATAAAGATTTTGTTTCACACTCACAGAAAATGGGATTCTTCTACAGCAGGGTAACAGTCTCAATATATTAATACGGAATTAAAAGATAAATGATAAAACCTGATCTTAAAAACTTAAGCGATAATGACAATTAAAAACTTAGTTGTAAGTGTACAAGATGGAAAAATTTGTAAAAATAATCAAAAATTATTACATAATTTCTATGGTGCCTGGCAGTCTGTTTCTATTTTGAAACTTAATTTAATTAAAACCAGTCTCTGCAGGGCTAAGCTATCAGGTGCATTCCCTTGAAATCACCCAGAGTTTTGTTTTTCCAATTTATAATCACCACCCTCCTCCCTCCATATCACAACAGAAGTCCAGATCAGGGCCACAAATGACAGCTCCTTCCAGAACCTGATATGAACACATCCTAAGCAAGACATTAACTGGCAATGTATAGCAGTGGTGACAGCCCTGGAAATAAAGATAAAGAGATGTTCTGCCAATTGTTCAGTTTATAATAAGTTTTAACACTTTACACCATATAGTTACAGTATATGGCAAACATTTATGCAGTATATTCACAAATTAGTTTCTTTTCCACTTGTCTTAAAAACAAATGTACACAGATCTTAACGGCAGCCAACAAATGCTTCATTGTATCTGGTCAATGATCTATTTTTGTAAGATTTACATTTAGAATTTTTCTCCTTAAAGATTGGTGAATGCAAAAATTCGGTATCTGTAAAACGGTCTCCTCGTCTGAGTTTCCTGTCAAAATAAATTTTTAAAAAATTACTCAGAAGAACTTCTCTAACAACCCTACTAAATTCATAATTTTTAAATGCAAAGATTAATTACTACTAATAGCCAGAGCAGATCATATTCTTGTATAAATACAGAACAGATAAATATAGAACAGGATAACACCAGTTCAGTGACATACCTCTTTAGTACGTCCCAATGAGATATTTACCCAGTTTATACTGGAATAATAGGAGTCTCTCATTATGTACCAACTTTATTACAGGACTACATGTCAGACCTTATTGATTTGCCATCCAGGAATGCTAAAAGATCAGCTCGCACATTCCTGGGACTTCATTTCCCTACCTGTAAAGGTCTAAAATACAAACTAGTACATGTGTCCTGCTTTTCCTACATTGGCACTCAGCTGTGGAATGCATTACCATTTGAACTGAAAACTATTCATGACTTAATCAACTTTAGAAAAACACTAAAAACTTCTCTCTTTAACAAGGCTTTACCATAATAATCAATAATAAGAACTTCCAATGCATCATTACTTCTTGATAGTTTAACTGTTTTCTGATTTACTGAATTGATTATATCCATTGTGTTACATTTATTTCTTTGTATGTAACCTAATTGTTTACCTACGCTTGCGTGACGCTGGCCACGATGTAATATTGTAAGCCACACTGAGCCTGCAAATAGGTGGGAAAATGTGGGATACAAATGCAATAAATAAATAAAATTAGTATTCTCCTCTCTCTTCATTCTAACCAAGTAAATGGCAATATAAACCTACCACTACACTCTTCCTCTTTATAAGTAGAATTTCAATCCATAAAGATTCCACATTGTACTTTGTTTCTTACAGGACTTTTATCCTCTGTTTGGGAACCATTGGCATACTCTCAAACTTAACTGACTGGGGTCCACCAGAACAGGTTTTCAGGATATCTGCAATGAATAATCATGAGATAGAATTGAATGCTCATACATATTCATTGTGGATATCCTGAAAAACTGACTAGCTGGGGAACACCAAGGACAGATTTGGGAACCACTGTTCTCTGTCATTCTTATCAAACCACTGGCATCTAGAATTACAAGCACAGCTCGTGGAACAGTCTTATGGCATCTTATAGCTGCCTGAGATAAGTTTATGTTTATGCCTTTAGTGTTTAAGGGAAAGGGAAATGGGACTTGATATACCGCCTTTCTGAGGTTTTTGCAACTACATTCAAAGCGGTTTACATATATTCAGGTTCTTATTTTGTACCAGGGGCAATTGAGGGTTAAGTGACTTGCCCAGAGTCATAAGGAGCTACAGTGGGAATCGAACTCAGTTCCCCAGGATCAAAGTCCACTGCACTAACCACTAGGCTACTCCTCCACTCCTTGCGGGGTGCACATTTCAAAGACGACACTAAGTTACATTACCTTTTCAAACTTTTTTTGAACTTTCATATATTGTTTTTTTCATACTGGTATTGAGCACGCAATGAATGATTGCTTAACAGTGGCCAGTTCATTAACACTACTGTTCTAATGTTTCACTTTCCTCTGATTCAGTGAATGTTTCAACACCGAGGTCTTACCATTCAAATTATAATTTTCCTTGAATTTTTGGTTGGCTAAGGTAAAATTATGTATAATCATACCTGATAATTTTCTTTCCATTAATCATAGCTGATCAATCCATAGACTGGTGGGTTGTGTCCATCTACCAGCAGGTGGAGATAGAGAGCAAACTTTTGCCTCCCTATATATGGTCATGTGCTGCCGGAAACTCCTCAGTATGTCGATATCAAAGCTCCATCCGCAGGACTCAGCACTTAGAGAATTACACCCACGAAGGGACACTCTGCCCAGCTCACCACCGCCGAAACGGGGGAGGGGAATTAACCCAGCTCATCCCCACACAAGTGGGGGAGGGGAATCCGTCCAGCTCATCCCCGCAGAGCGGGGGAGGGACACCACACCCGCCGATGCGGGGGGATCTGGCTTATCCTGCAACCGCAACCGCGGGAGGAGCTGACTCCTAACACCGCCGAAGCGGGAGGGGTACAAAGCTGCCCTACAGCCGCACGAAGCGGGAGGGAGTGCCGGCAGAATTTATGTCTCAATCCAGCCCCGTAAAACAGAGGGGAGAGGAATGCAGCAGCTCACTGTAACACAAAGTCGTCTCAACTCTTGAAGAATCCAAGTGAAAGAAGAACTTGAACACGAAGTCCTCCTGAAGTAACTGAAGGCTAAACTTGAACCTAAAATTCAACCAGAATATAAACAGTACAGATATCTGGGAGGGGCTATGGATTGATCAGCTATGATTAATGGAAAGAAAATTATCAGGTATGATTATACATAATTTTACCTTCCATATCATCAAGCTGATCAATCCATAGACTGGTGGGATGTACCGAAGCAGTACTCACCCAGGGCGGGACATAGAAATCCCTGACCTCAACACTGAAGCTCCAAACCGGGCCTCCGCCCGTGCAGCCACAGTCAAACGGTAATGCTTGGAGAATGTATGAGCCGAAGCCCACGTTGCCGCCTTGCATATCTCTTCCAAGGAGACGGATCCGGCCTCTGCCATCGAGGCCGCCTGAGCTCTCGTGGAGTGAGCCTTCAGCTGGATAGGCGGCACCTTCCCCGCGGCCACATAAGCCGCTGCAATGGCTTCCTGGACCCATCTTGCCACTGTAGGCTTAGCAGCCTGCAGACCCTTACGAGGACCTGCAAACAGGACAAACAGATGATCCGATTTCCGGAAATCATTGGTCACTTCCAAGTATCTGATGATGACTCGTCTCACATCCAGATATTCAAGAGCGGAGTACTCCTCTGGGTAGTCCTCCCTACGAAAGGAAGGGAGACAGAGCTGCTGATTCACATGGAAGCGAGAACCAATCTTGGGCAGGAAGGAAGGCACTGTGCGAATAGTCACTCCTGCCTCAGTGCACTGCAGAAAAGGCTCTCGACATGAGAGCGCCTGGAGCTCGGAAACTCTTCTGTCTGAAGTGATAGCCACCAAAAAGACTGCTTTCAACGTCAGGTCTTTCAGAGATGCCCTCGACAAGGGTTCCAAAGGCGGCTTCTGCAATGCTCTTAGCACCAGGTTGAGATTCCACGCAGGCACCACTGAGTGCAGAGGAGGGCGCAGGTGATTAACTCCCTTGAGAAAGCGCACCACATCTGGCTGCGAAGCCAGGGAAGCACCCTTCAGGCGGCCCCTGAAGCAAGCCAGAGCCGCTACCTGGACTTTAAGGGAACTGAGCGACAGGCCTTTCTCCAGACCTTCTTGCAGGAACGCCAACACTGAAGAAATTGGAGCAGTGAAGGGAGAAAGTGAGCCTGCTTCACACCATGCTGCAAAGATACGCCAAACCCTGGCGTAAGCAGTAGAAGTAGAGCGCTTCCTCGCTCTCAGCATAGTGGCGATGACCTTGTCTGAGAAGCCCTTCTTCCTCAGACGCTGCCGCTCAATAGCCAGGCCGTAAGACCAAAGGGAGAGGGATCCTCCATCACCACGGGACCCTGATGTAACAGGCCCTGCTCCACTGACAGCCGCAGAGGATCGTCGACTGAGAGCCTGAACAAGTCCGCATACCAGGGACGTCTGGGCCAATCCGGACCCACCAGGATTACCCTGCCGGGATGCTTTGCCACCCAGTCTAGCACCCTGCCCAACATGGGCCAGGGCGGGAACACATAGAGGAGCTCTTGTGTCGGCCACTGTTGGAGAAGAGCATCTACTCCCAGGGATCGAGGGTCCCGTCCTCTGCTGAAAAAGCGCGGCACTTGGCCATTGGCCGATGACGCCATCAGATCTAGGCTCGGCTGGCCCCAGCGCTTCGTGATGTCCAAGAACGCCTGAGCAGATAGTTGCCACTCTCCGGGCTCCAAGGTATGGCGACTGAGAAAGTCCGCCTTGACATTCATGACTCCGGGAATGTGGGCCGCTGAAAGCTGCTCCAGGTTCGCTTCCGCCCACTGGCAAAGACTCATAGCCTCCTTGGCTAGAGGGGCGCTCTGGTACCTCCCTGGCGGTTGATATAGGCCACAGCCGTGGCATTGTCCGACAGGACCCGTACAGGCTTCAACACGAGTACCGGGATGAACTCCAATAACACCAAGCGAATGGCTCTGAGTTCCAGGAGGTTGATAGACCACTTGCCTCTGCAGGAGACTAGAGCCCCTGCGCTGTCCTTCCCAAGCAGTGGGCTCCCCAGCCCATCAAATAGGCGTCTGTCGTGACGACAATCCACTCCGGGGTCACCAGAGGCAATCCTGCAGACAACTTGTCTGTCTGCGTCCACCAGCTCAGCGCCTTGCGCACTGCTGGGTCCACGGGAAGGCGCACAGCATAATCCTCCGACATCGGAGTCCAGCGCAGCAGCAGAGATAGCTGTAGTGGTCTCATATGAGCCCTGGCCCAGGGCACTACTTCCATCGTGGCCGTCATAGAGCCCAACAGCTGCACGTAGTCCCAAGCCCGAATAGGAGAGGCTACTAGGAACTAGTCCACCTGAGCCTGAAGCTTGACAATCCGATTGTCTGGCAGGAACACTCTGCCCACTTGGGTGTCGAATCGAACTCCCAGATACACCAGGGACTGAGTCGGGCGCAGCTGGCTCTTCTTCCAGTTGATGATCCATCCCAGGGAGCTCAAAAGAGCAACTACCCGGTCCATAGCTTTGCCGCACTCTGCATAAGAGGGGGCTCGGATCAACCAGTCGTCCAGATAAGGATGGACTTGTACTCCTTCCTTTAGCAGGAAGGCCGCTATGACCCCCATTACTTTGGAAAAGGTCCGCGGAGCAGTAGCCAACCCGAAAGGGAGGGCTCTGAACTGGAAGTGTCGTCTCAGGACTGTAAAACGCAGAAAGCGTTGGAGAGGAGGCCAGATGGGAATATGCAGGTACGCTTCCTTGATGTCCAAGGAAGCCAAGAACTCTCCTGCCTTCACTGCCGCTATAACAGAGCGGAGAGTCTCCATGCGAAAGTGCCTCACTTTCCAGGCCCGATTGACCCCTTTGAGGTCGAGGATAGGCCGGACAGAACCTCCTTTCTTTGGAACCACAAAGTAAATGGAGTAACGTCCCTTGCCAATCTGATTTTTTGGCACCGGAACGACCGCACCCAGGCGGATCAGGTTGTCCAAGGTCTGCTGCACTACCACAGCTTGACCGGAGACTTGCAGGGAGAGAGTACAAACCCGTCTCTTAAGGGTTGGCAGAACTCTAGCTTGTAGCCGTCTCTGATGACTTCCAGCACCCACGCGTCTGAAGTTATAGTGGTCCACTCGCCCAGAAACGAGGACAGCCGTCCTCCAATCTGCACTGGGGCATGGACCAAGGCCCCGTCATTGAGTACGAGACCCTGGGGGAGGACCGGAGGGAGCACCTCCGGGACGGCGGTCTCTGCGAAAGGAATGCTGCTTGGGGGAGAAATTCCTCTTGAAGGAAGAGGGGGCAGAGGAACCCGACTTGCCCGGGCGGTATGGAGGTATCGGGACGAGTACTAACCCGAACCCTGACCTCTGGTAATTTCTTGCTCTTAGACGTGCCGAGATCGGTCACGATTTTGTCCAGCTCGACCCCAAAGAGCAGCTTGCCTTTAAAAGGCAATCTAGCCAGGCGGGATTTAGAGGCGTGGTCAGCAGACCAATGTTTCAGCCAAAGCCACCGCCGCGCAGAGACTGTCTGAGCCATGCCTTTAGCTGAGGCTCTCCAGACATCATACAGCAAGTCTGCCAAATAGGCTAAGCCCGATTCCAGGGCCGGCCAATCAGCCCTCAAGGAATGATCCGAGGGGGAAGCCCGCTGCACCATAGTCCGGCACGCCCTGGCCACATAGGAGCCGCAAACTGAGGCCTGCAAACTTAAAGCAGCTGCCTCCAAGGACGACCTTAAGGCCGCCTCCAATCTTCTGTCTTGGGCGTCCTTTAGGGCCGTGCCACCTTCCACCGGCAACGCCGTTTTCTTAGTCACCGCAGTGATTAAAGAATCCACGGTAGGCCACAGATAGGCCTCACGTTCACTCACAGCCAAAGGATAGAGGCGGGACATAGCCCTAGCCACTTTAAGGCTCGTTTCCGGGACATCCCATTGAGCCGCATTTAAGGTGTGCATGGCATCATGCACGTGGAAGGTTATAGGCGGGCGCTTCGTCCCCAGCATAATGGCAGAGCCAACAGGGGCTGAGGGAGAGACGTCCTCCGGAGAGGAAATCTTCAAAGTGTCCATGGCCTGTAACAACAGGTTGGGCAAATCCTCTGGGCTAAAAAGCCGCGCTGCAGAGGGGTCATCCGCTCCATCCGAGCGGGGATCTATCTCCTCCAAGGAATCCGCAAAGGATCGTTGGGAGACCTCAGACACGCTGCCCTCATCTACATCGGAGGAGACAAAAGTCCTCCAAGGCCTGGAAATCAACCCGAGGGCGTTTACCTCTGGGAACCTCAACCTCTTTATCAGAAGAGGGAGCAGGGGCAGCGTTTTGCATGAGGAAAGCCTGATGCAGCAGCAAAACAAACTCGGGGGAGAAAGCCCCCAGACTGTGCACTTCCGCAGCCTGGGCAACAGCCCTAGACGCACTCTCAACCGGCGCTCGCAATAGCGGGGGAGAGACATGCTGCGCATCCAAAATGGCGTCCGGCGCGAAACTCCGTGAAGGAGCCGCGCGGGAAGAACGGCGCTTAACTTTAGCCGCTTTTGTGCCGTCGCCCAAATTAAGGGCGTTCATGGCATTAATGTCTCCAACCTCAAGGGCGGCCCCGAAGAAGCCGTCCGAGCCGCGTGGCCGGCCAAGATGGCGGAGGCGAGGAGCGGGGGATGGGCGTTTATGGCGGGAAAAAACCGCCCCGCCGGAGGAACGACCGGGACATTCATCGGTCACTAAACTATCACCCATCAAGGGCGAATCAGGTTGTAAAACCCCCGCATCCCCTCTAGAAGCGCTCCAGCGATCCGGGGAGCGACCCTTTGCGCCCTCGCCCTCCGACGCCATTGCCACGAGGAGAAGAATCGGGGAACCCCCTGCCCGCTATAAAAAGGTAAAATTACCTGCTTGCCGCTCCGAGCTGTAACGAACTGGTGTCCCAGTGAGTAGCTGCAATGAACGTTTAAAGAAACGTCGAATTAAACGCCTTTAAAGACGTTTAAAAATATTTTTTTTTTTTTTTTTTTTTTTTAAACGGAGCCAGCGGGAGGGGGGAGAAAAGGAGGGACCTGGCACCACCAGGTTTGCACTTGCTCAAAAGAGCCCTCAACCCCAGGCCTCAACAAAACCTAAGGATTAGGCTTGGAGGCCTAGCCAGAGCTGCTGCTGTGTGTGACCACCACCTGCTGAGATAGAGAACATACTGAGGAGTTTCCGGCAGCACATGACCATATATAGGGAGGCAAAAGTTTGCTCTCTATCTCCACCTGCTAGTAGATGGACACAACCCACCAGTCTATGGATTGATCAGCTTGATGATATGGAAGTGTATTTTTTTTAAAGAGCTCAATTTATCATTTGCTCTTTTGCTATTGGGTTATTTGTGGTTGGATCCTAACAGAGAGCATCAAAACTCCATAAATTTGATCCACTATATCATTTTACTATAATTTGTCCCCATTGATTGACCTGTTTTCGCCAGGTATCTGGTTTACATCTTCATACAGTGCCATACCAATTATCCAATTAATATTTTTTTGACTTCTGGCATTCATATTCAGATAATTCAAAGTATCTAGTTAGCTGTATTCACAACCTGCCTAAGCAGCTGAAATGTGTAGGTTGAATAATTTACCTCTGCCTCTCTGTTAATTGAACACTAGAGTTATTCCTGTTTTTATTACAACTTCTCTATTGGTAAAACAGGGTACTCCTCCTGTCAGGATTGTGTGAACTCACCAGCTAAACAAGATAAGTGATTCTGAGGTGTATTTTCAAAGCACTAAACTTAACGAGCCATTAACGAGCAAGTAGTAAACCATGGCATGCACAAAAGGCTTCTCCAAGCCATTTTCCAATCACGGTAGCAGCTAACGAAAACAGAATGCAGATGAGCAAAATAGTATTATAATGTGTAGAAATCGTATTGAAATGAGATGCACTACCATTTTCCGATTCCCTTACCGTGGAAACCCTAACGGGAGGTCTGCAGCTCTCGTTGGGGCTGCTGTGAGGGAATCGAAAGGAAAAAAAAAGTGCTCATCAGGGACGTCCTTCACGCAAAAACAAGTGAAGGAAATGCAATCTGCTAGCCAATTAGAAATGGTGCGTTTCCAGACAGCCACTCCCCTTCTGTTGGGGTCAAAAGAAACAAACACCTGGGCAGACTGTCTGAAGGGGCTTGTCCACTCCAGATAGAAGGCCAAGGTAAAATTATGTATCATACCTGATAATTTTCTTTCCATTAATCATAGCTGATCAATCCATAGACTGGTGGGTTGTGTCCATCTACCAGGTGGAGATAGAGAGCAATCCTTTTGCCTCCCTATATGTGGTCATGTGCTGCCGGAAACTCCTCAGTATGTCGATATCAAAGCTCCATCCGCAGGACTCAGCACTTAGAGAATTACACCCACAAAGGGACACTCTGCCCAGCTCACCACCGCCGAAACGGGGGAGGGGAATTAACCCAGCTCATCCCCACACAAGTGGGGAAGGGGAATCCGTCTAGCTCATCCCCGCGGAGCGGGGGAGGGACACCACCCCGCCGATGCGAGGGGATCTGGCTTATCCTGCAACCGCAACTGCGGGAGGAGCTGACTGACCCTAACACCGCCGAAGCGGGAGGGGTACAAAGCTGCCCTACAGCCGCACGAAGCGGGAGGGAGCGCCGGCAGAATTTAGGTTTGTGTGTTGGGTCTGTGAGTGCTTTCTAGGAACTGTGGGACTACTTCACAAAAGTGGTGATGGGGAAGAAGCTGGAAACTACAGGCCGGTAAGCCTCACTTCGGTTATTGGAAAAGTAATGGAAGCCATGCTGAAGGAAAGGATAGTGAATTTCTTAGAAGCCAACAAGCTGCAAGATCCGAGACAACATGGCTTTACCAGAGGGAAATCGTGCCAAACGAATCTCATTGAATTCTTTGATTGGGTAACTGGAGAATTGAATCATCGACGTGCTATAGACGTAATCTACTTAGATTTTAGCAAAGCTTTTGACACGGTTCCTCACAGGAGGCTCTTAAATAAACTAGATGGGCTGAAGATAGGTCCCGAAGTGGTGAACTCTATTAGGAAGTGGTTGACGGACAGACGACAGAGGGTGGTGGTAAATGGAGTTCGCTCGGAGGAGGGAAAGGTGAGTAGCGGAGTGCCTCAGGGATTGGTGCTGGGGCCGATTCTGTTCAATATATTTGTGAGTGACATTGCCGAAGGGTTAGAAGGTAAAGTTTGCCTATTTGCGGATGATACTAAGATTTGCAACAGAGTGGACGCCCGGGAGGGAGTGGAAAGTATGAAAAGGGATCTGAGGAACCTAGAAGAATGGTCTGAGGTTTGGCAATTAAAATTCAATGCGAAGAAATGCAAAGTGATGCATTTAGGGAGTAGAAACCCACGAGAGACGTATGTGTTAGGCGGGGAGAGTCTGATAGGTACTGAGGGGGAGAGGGATCTTGGGGTGATAGTATCCGAGGATCTGAAGGCGACGAAACAGTGTGACAAGGCGGTGGCCGTAGCGAGAAGGTTGTTAGGCTGTATAGAGAGAGGTGTGATCAGCAGAAGAAAGGAAGTGTTGATGCCCCTGTACAAGTCGTTGGTGAGGCCCCACCTGGAGTATTGTGTTCAGTTTTGGAGGCCGTACCTTGCTTAAGGATGTTAAAAAAATGGAAGCGGTGCAAAGAAAAGCTACGAGAATGGTATGGGATTTGCGTTCCAAGACGTATGACCAAAGACTTGCTGACCTGAATATGTATACCCTGGAGGAAAGGAGGAACAGGGGTGATATGATACAGACGTTCAAATATTTGAAAGGTATTAATCCGCAAAAAAATCTTTTCTGGAGATGGGAAGGCGGTAGAACGAGAGGGCATGAAATGAGATTGAAGGGGGGCAGACTCAAAAAAGATGTCAGGAAGTATTTTTTCACGGAGAGGGTGGTGGATGCTTGGAATGCCCTCCCGCGGGAGGTGGTGGAGATGAAAACGGTAACGGAATTCAAACATGCGTGGGATATGCATAAAGGAATCCTGTGCAGCAGGAATGGATCCTCAGAAGCTTAGCTGAAATTGGGTGGCGGAGCAGGTGGGGGGAAGAGGGGGTGGTGGTTGGGAGGCGAGGATAGGGGAGGGCAGACTTATACGGTCTGTACCAGAGCCGGTGATGGGAGACGGGACTGGTGGTTGGGAGGCAGGAAATACTGCTGGGCAGACTTATACGGTCTGTGCCCTGAAAAAGACAGGTACAAATTCAAGATATGAGTTTATCTTGGGCAGACTAGATGGACCATGCAGGTCTTTTTCTGCCGTCATCTACTATGTTACTATGAGTGTGGCCCCAGTAACCTAGAAATCACCGGGATAACTTGAAAGCAAGAGATTCGCCCAGAGGCAGTTAGGACCCATTTGGTGGGAGGAGGGTGCTAGTGTACAGCACATGCCCAGTTGCACGCGAACTTGAGCTGTGCTGGGGATAGACCCTCTAAGTGACTGTAGGGTTAGCCCTAGGCGAGTGGCTAGGCATTTTGTGACACCTATCATCTGCCCGGAGATTCCACTGCTGTAGTCTGGAGCGCAACAGCTCTGCTTTACTCTTAGATACCTACAAATCCCTGATAAGGTCATCCAGTTCACCTTATGTTATGAGGGGTGGTTCAAAGGAGGAGAATGGGAGGAAATTTGGATTATGAGGCACTGATGGTTCAGACCCAAAAGTTTCATCTTCCTCTTTGGACTCAAGTGAGAATGATTCTGGCAGAGCAGGAACTGGCAATCTTCCATGGTGTACTAGGAATATAGCTGATGGAATTGTTTGGGTACTACACAGTCCACTTTTTCTTTAACAAATCTTTTCCAATTGGATGAACCACGTGAAGTAACAATTGTTGTTATGATCTGTCAGCTCTCTTCAAATCACTGGCACCGTAAAAGGCATAATTTCCTTTTCCTGTTCAACCAGTGGCGAAGGATTTGTTGCACAACTGTTGCAGCCTATGTATGGGGACCAGCTCTTGTCTTCACCACCAATTTTGTAGCTAAAATAAAGGTAGTAGGTTATCTTAACCAGAGCGGTTATGCTCCGCTTTTGTGATGCAAAAGTCACTTAAACACAAACATAGCAGGAGTCATCTGCATTGTACAAATAAGGATGCAGCATCTCTGACTAAACAGAAATTAGCTTTCTTACTTGTCAGTGCTGATTTTGTAAAGGGACACAACATTATGGGCCCTGTTTACTAAGCTGCGCTGTAAGCACACTAACTTTTTAGTGCGTGCTAATGATAGAGATACTCATTATATTCCTATGGGTGTCTAGCATTAGCAAGCTAAAAGGTTTACACGCCTACAGCGCAGCTTAGTAAACAGGGCCCTATATGATCTCTGATATAAGACAAATTGTTCAGTACAGTAATGTATGCTAAATTATTCATAGAAGGCATAGATAATGCAACCATAACACAATGCAATTCATACTATATGATGCGATAAATTAACTAACATTCACATTCAGATTGCATCATTCATTGTTTGCTTAAAAAGCAGGTATTGTCCAAACCTAGTTATAGATTTATTCATAGATGCAAAGATTTATTTAGTCATTTTCTGTTTAAACTAAGATCCCTTTCCTTTATAACTCACTTATCCTCTGCCATTGACAAGTCAAGGAGTTATAAATTCTGACCCAGTAGCATATCTTGAAAACTAGAGCCAATCAACAGTTTTTAAAGCATTATGTTATTTTCAGTGACCCATAATTAGCAAAGTTTCACTACATTTGTTTTGATAGCATTTTGGCTGTAGCTCAGTGTTATGATCTCCCTCAAGATTTATTACAAAACACAACTACTTAACTTTGCACAAATGGTTAACAGCCTTTTTTTTTTTTTTTTTTTAAATCACTGCTATACCTTATTAATATGTTTGATTTCTTTACTTCATGAATCATTAGATAACATGACACACCTAATTATTATTTTCTTCTTGGTATGGGACATCATAAAATGTAAATTTTTATATTCTTTGTAATCCATTGAGAGCAAGTATTTAAAATTGGCAGGCTATAAATCTAAATAAAATAAAATTATAGTCAGTCTAATTAAACAAACAAAAAATCCAATATTTGACTTTTCTATATCAGAATATTTTCACACAGACACATTCAGTAATCATGCACAAATTAAGATAAGGCCACCATACCCGCTAAGTGTTGGCTCCTTATAATTTACAGTGAAAGTACATCTGCGTTTACGGACAGGCGTCCCAGATTTTTCCTGGCCACAGTCTAAGAGAGGACACGAGATTTTTCTGATTTCCTTTTGACCAGAGGCTGCACAGAAATTGGTAACATCACACAGGCCAAAGTGCCGAGCTTTTGGCAAATCACCTGTGTTAAAGCAGAATCAAAACCTTTATTAACAAAGACAATTCCACATATTACTACTAAACTTATTGAGAAGGAATGTATATTTCAACACTACTAAACTTATCTTCATAAGACAGTAACCATCTGTACAAAACTAAAAAGTAAACCACTAAGAATGTGTTGTTCTAGTTAAAATAATAAAAATATTGAGTAGTGCTACATGGAAATGCAAAGGATAAATTACATTTTTGGGGGATACAATGTTTATATATTTTTATTTAATACTATATACATTTTCTTTATATATTTTTTGTATACAATATTTTATTTGATTACAGTACACATTAATTTCTTCACTTTTTAATATAAGTCGTTATCTAAAGGAATGGGAAGTCATAACATACACATTGATTTATAGTGACGTGCACTGGTGTTATTTTATATATTTCATATAAACCCTTTTTTGGATAAATATTCTGATATTGATAATCCCATAGAGAGTACTGCTAAGTGTTTTTTATTAGTGGTTTAATACATATTTTATGTTTAAACGATTTTTATTGAGATTTCAGCATATTAACCATATCAATACATTTAACTGAGCAAAGCTCCCCAGCAAGTCAGGCAATATACATCTGACGCCGCTTGAAACAATATCCATAATCTTTTTGTTAGTTCCCCCCCCCCTGCCCCTTGTCCCCCTCTTTCCCTCCCCCCCCCCCTTTAAACTGTAGACATCCCCTTGAACAGATAGCAACAACATATGTAACCATTTATAAACATAAGCCAACATCTCATAACCTGTAACCGTCTCCCGCCACCTTATAAGCTCTCATACTAATACACTGCACGTCTGTTCCATTTATCATATTCATCTTTCTCCCATCTCACCTCTGTCCCTCCCCCACTTCCCTCTCCCTCCTCGCTACCAGGAACACTCATAATACATATTTTATAAACAAACAAGAAAAGAGGTACTGAGCCATTCATCATGTACAACCTTAACAGCTATAATATATACACTTCCAGCTTTTATGTTACATTCTTTACATACACCTTTTTGATTAGCACAATTTAGATTATACTTTTTTGCTTTTATATTTCTGATACTTTCTAGCAGAATATATATGTTATATATATATACTCCGGATCATTAATTAATTTAGATTGCGTCATTTGGTTTTATTATTGTTTTTCCTTATAAATTGTCATTTTGCATAGGTACAGGGAGTCGTAATTTACATATTGAGTTAGATTAACATACTGACGTTTACGCTCAATACATAGTTTTTTTATATAGACATATTTTTTATGAATACATTTATGTATATTGATTATCCCAGCGTAAGAACAGCTAAGAGCAGTCCGTTCATGTTTTGCAATGTATATTGTATTAATAAACAAAGTAAGAGGTGGTTTTAGCCGTCCACTCCCATGATGGGGACCAATTGTACTGATATACTACTTGTTAGTACAATAAACTAATGAATGATGACCGATTAGCCAACTCATGCCTCTTTAGGTTGACATATATTATTTATTGTTATATATTCTATTTTTGAGTTTCGTGTTTTGGCGCGTTTGATTTGCACTTTGACCTACTGATGACGTATATTCTGGGCATCTTTTCCGTTTGGTATTTTTCCAGCGGGTTAAGCGGAGCACTTAATGCCCAGTGCATCCTTGTTTTAAGTTTTGGTTTAGTTGTACACCCATTAGGGAACACCTTAAGGTATAATGATGATATTTAATTGACCCAGTACATGCAGCATTAATTTAAAGGTTGGACATACACAGTTATGGACGTGGTCTACAGTAATTGAGGTATATGGTAGCTAAGACGTATCCTCTATATTCTTTTATTCATTTAGGGAATAGTTCTTGTGCTGGTTTTTTGCATGATTTTCAAGATTGATGTAAACAAGTAAGTTATTTCTTTTTACTATCATTTTTTATTTATTTATTTTTTTCATTTTTGCTTTTTATTATTTTCTATTTTTTGCTTTGTTTTTATAGCATTCACTGTTTGACAAGTATCTCATTACACGATTTATATTAAAGGTATGTGCCCTATCTATACAATTGTTACTAATACATATCAGATTTTGACGTTTAAATTATTTGTTATGAATTTGACACTGTTTTTCAAGGAACATTTTATGTAGAAATTTTTATGTACAAATGTACATTTTTATTATTTTGTATTCTATTTTGTATCTCTGCATATATGCACTTTATATATATGTGAAATATCAGTTTATACGCGCTGGTGCTTTTTAGATTATTTTATTCATTTAATGTTTTTAAATCATTTCTTATATTTGTTATTTCGTGTGTTTGTTTACTTTAGCCCCTGACGCAGCCCTTTTGGGCGAAACACGGCCTGTGTCGGGCAACATTTTGGTATATGGTATTATCAATAAAGTTTCAATTTATTATATTGATCTGCTGTGTTATTTTCCCTAATGATTTTCTTTCCATTAATCCTTCATACTGTTCTAGAACTTGTGAGTAGTTATGCCCATTGACTAGCAGGTGGAGATAGAAAACAGAATTGAGCTGCTACATTTTAGGCCTCAGACGCCACTGCTCTTCAGTGTTTACATAGACAAGCAGTGTGGAAAAGGCAAGCAAATTACAACACAACCACCTTCAAATAGAACAAATCTGTAGAACACCTTAAACACATCAAAAGGATCAAGGTCCACTTAGAGTCCTCCCACACTGAGAGCGCGATAGGTGGTATTGAGGAGAAAGGCAAGAGCAGGGATATGTGAACTCTTCATGGAGCATGGATATAACAGCTAAACATTCAGGAAAGCTTCTGGAAGTGTGAAGGACTAATGCAAAGAAAATTATCAGGTAAGACAAAATGTTTCCTTCCATAGCACCACTTCACACTATTCTAGAACTTCTGGGATGTCCAAAACCTATCCCTAAAGAGGGTGGGCACCTTGCACTGCTGCCCACAGTATTGCAACACCAACACCTGCCTTAGAGCAGGCTGCCACATCTACTCGATAATGCCTGATAGAAGTATGCAGCCCTACAAATCTCAGCTGGTAAAACAGACTACTTCTCCACTCAAGAAGCAGCCATGTGCCCAGGGCCGTGCCTAGGGTCTCTGGTGCCCCCCTGCAGACTATCGGTTGGCGCCCCCCCCCCCCCCCCCCCGTCCAGCAGAGCAGGAACAGAAGGGAGCAGGCAAGTAAGCTGGACCTCAGGAAAAAATAGCACTGTATGTATCCCTCATTGATAAGTCTCTGACTCTAAAGTTTAGCAATTTCATTAAAGCAAAATGTATTTTCACATATCACATCCTATCCAAGGAGAATGTTTTATATATGTCACCCGTCTGTGGTAAAACTTCACACAGTATCAAAATACCTCTAATATGTAGTCATGCCAGCCGAGGAAACTAACTGTGCTCAGCTCACAAGAGACAGAGTGAACATAAAATAAAACTTCATCCTTAAAAGATAATATCGGGGGGAGGAAGTGACGTCATCTTATAGAATGGCAGCCTAGTTCTTGAGCTCCCCGCTCCTCCGACTTACAAAAGCATTTACAGGCGGCCCCAGGGTCTGTACTTGACCGAAAAACGAGTGACGAGATCAGCAAAGCGCCAGCAACAATGAGTAAATCAGCTGCGGTGCGAAATAAAGAAGCGGAGCGGCTAACGGGAGGTGGGCCTAGCCGGGCGTCTAAGCGCCATGAATCCGCGGCGCACGTGTCTCCGTCGGACTCGGATTCAGCGCTATCCCTGGCCGAATCGCGGCAGCCTCCTAATAAAAAAAAAGGCGTTTCAGTTGAGCTTCGCCAGCTCTTGTCAAAAATACAAGAGGATATTAAGGGCTCGAAGGACGAGATACTCGACCGCATGGAAGCGCTAAGCACAGACTTGCGAGAGTTAGGGGGCAGGGTAGAAGATGTTGAAACAAGAATGGATGAGCATGCCGAAACCCTGAATGCCCACGAGATACAGTTTCAAGATTTGGCAAAGAAAAATGCTGAGCTGGAGTACAAAATTGACGACTTAGAAAACAGAAGCAGGAGGAACAACCTAAGGTTTAGAGGGGTGCCCGAAAGCGAGATCGAGGATGTCCCACAGATTGTGAGAACCCTGTGTGCGGCATTATTGGGCCCAGAGGATGGAGCAGTGGAGATTGTGCTGGACAGGGCACACAGAGCACTTGGCAAAAGGCAGGACAATAAAGTGCGGGATATCATCACAAGATTTCATAAATACGAGGTGAAAGAGAAGATCTTTAACTTAGCGCGGAAGGCGCAGGACCTTGAATATGCTGAAGCTAAAATATCAGTATACCAGGATCTTTCACAATTCACGTTGCAACAAAGACGGCTGATGAAGCCGGCCCTGGAAATACTAGCCAAAGAACATATCCCCTATAGATGGGGGTTTCCCTTCTCGCTCTTATACACACTGCAAGGAGTTAAGCATAGAGCTCAATCACTGAAAGAAGTATGGGGGACCCTTCTTGAAGCGGGCCTGGTCTCGTCGAGCGTGCCGCAGGGGACAATGGCGCCAGCCACAAAGGCAAAGCTGCAAGGATGGAAGCGGGTTCCTGATTCTGGTAACCGGCGCAACTCGAAAAGACGTGGTGGAGCAGAGGAGACCTGATCTACCTCAAGGAAGGTTTGATGGAACTGTTAATTCTGGGGACAAGCTTGAGTTGAGACTTTTCGAGTTTTTGGACAGTAATAAGGGAACCTGAATTCTACTGGGGAGTCTTGAATGTTTTAATGTGCGGAGCAAGGCCTTGCCAGAAGCCTGTGCTTTGGGGTATGGCTAGTGGGGCTGTAAGAAGGTTCTGGGGAATGCTTTGGGAATATATGCAAGAGTGCCTTGGGGCCGAATGTGGTGAGCTGTGAACTGTTATGTTATGGATTGGGAAGTTACAGGATGGAAGAAGGTGGGGTCGGGGGAGTGGGGGAGGGATGAGGGCTGGGCTGTCAGGGATTGATGGGTTGCTTTCTTCATTCCCATTCAGGGGAAATGTGTCCTCTGGTTGGTGTTTCAGTGTGGGGGAAGGGAGATAAGGGGTGGGAGGGTGGGATACTGGGGGGGAGATGGGAGGGAAGGTTAGGTCCAGCCTATTGTTTGAAAAAGATGGTTTGCCTCTATGATGGATTCACCGGCAGGAAATGCGGTGGACCTTGATATTAAATACACATGAGTGCTGATTTAAAGATTATGTCTTACAATGTCAGGGGCCTGAATATGCCTCAGAAACGGCAAAAATTTTTTAAGGAGCTGATGCACCTAAAGCCGCAAATAGTTTTATTGCAGGAAACGCACCTTCGCCGTAAGCACGAAAAGCTCCTCTCTCATCCCAGCTATCCACTTATTCTATTTGCATCCTCTGCTGAAGGGTCAAAGAGAGGGGTGGCGGTGATGCTACATGCATCGGTGGCGGCGCAGATAAGGCAGATTAAACGGGACCCTGGGGGACGGTTCTTGTTTGTGCACATAATGCTTGACCAAGTAGACCTAACTCTGGCCTCTGTGTACGCCCCCAACGAACAACAAGGGGCCTTTTTCACTAAGGTGAAAAACATACTTGCCACTTTTGTACAGGGCCCCCTAATCCTGGGTGGAGATTTTAATGCTGTAATGGACCCAGCACTGGATAGGTCGGGAGTCAGCCGCTCTGGGGACAGTAAGGAGTCAATTGCACTAGGAGCAATGGCATACTCTTTGGGTGTGTTGGATGTGTGGAGGGTGAATCATGGGGGGGAGCGGGATTATACATGCTATTCATCTGTCCACGACTCTTATTCCCGAATTGACTGCATCTTTCTGGACATTGGGCTGGTAGAGAGGGGCCCCATAACAGGGATAGGCAATATGACCTTATCCGATCATGCCCCAGTTTGGGTGACCTTGTCATCTATTCGGGCAGAGGTTAAGGAAAAAAGGTGGACGCTCAACACGACTATGCTCCAAGAGGTAGAGGTGGTGGAGGGTTGCAGGAGAGTTTTGAAGGATTATCTAGAGCTTAACATGGAATCGGGGCCTCCCCTTAGCACGGTATGGGACGCAATGAAAGCAGTCACGAGAGGTTATTTTTTACAATTAGCAAGTAAGAGAGCGAAAATCCGTAGAGCACAAGTGGCGAGTTGTCTGGGAAACATACAGCGCTTAGAAGCACAGCATAAGGTTGGGAGATCACCAGCAGTATTAGAAGAACTGAGGGGTGAGAGACTTAAGTTGGACTCTATTTACTCAGAGCAACTAAGTCTGTTACAATCTAGAATTAAAAGTAGCACTTATGAGTTTACCAATAAAGCAGGGCGCAGACTTGCCACGAAATTACGCAGACAAAAAATAGACCGTACAGTAACCAGGGTGAGGGACAGTAAGGGTAATATACTCACTACATCTGAGAACATACGTAAGAGGTTTGGGGAATACTACCAAGCCTTGTACGCACAAGGGGGAGATCCGTCCCCGGAGGCCATTGATGAGTACTTGGCAGAGAGTGATCTCTCACCTCTGACATTACAACAAAGAACAGAGCTGGAAAAGCCAGTCACGCCATTGGAGATACAAAAAGCTATTCAGCATTTGCCGTCCAGCAAATCTCCGGGGTTGGATGGCTTCCCTAATGAATTTTATAAGAAATTTGCTTTGGAATTGGCGCCCCTGTTGGCAGACCTGTTTAACCAGATTGGAGGGGGTGAGGTTTTGCCCCCTACCATGCTGGAAGCGTGGATTGCCATCTTACCCAAGCCGGATAAGGATCACACGGAGTGTGGCTCTTATCGCCCAATATCAGTTCTGAATGCGGACGTAAAAATATTAGCTAAAGTGTTGTCTAACCGATTGGCTCCGTTGCTTCCGGCGATTATCCATCCTGATCAAGTAGGCTTTGTGCCATATAGGAAGGCTATGGATAATACCCGAAGGGTAGTTGATCTAATGCACCTGGCTGGGAGGGTGAAGAGGCCAATGTGTTTCCTTAGTTTAGACGCTGAAAAGGCCTTCGATAGGGTCCAATGGCCATATATGTATAAAGTGTTGGAGGCATTTGGGATAGGCCCCCAGTTTCGCAACTGGATCCACTCTTTTTATGACTCACCCAAAGCATGCGTGCGAGTTAATGGGGCAAATTCAGCTATGTTTACCTTGTACAGAGGAACTCGACAGGGTTGCCCATTGTCTCCCTTGCTGTTCGCCATGGCGATGGAGCCTTTCGCTTCCACAATACGTGCGGATCCAAATATTACTGGGGTTACAGTGGCGGGCAGAGAGCACAAAATGGCGCTTTTTGCGGATGATGTGCTTCTGTTCGTTACTCGACCCCAGGTTACATTCCCTAATTTGTTAGAGGCGATTGATAAGTACTCGGCAGTGTCTGGCTTCAAAGTGAATATGACAAAGTCAGAGGCCCTGAATATATCTCTCCCTGATGAGTTAATGCAGTCATTAAAATCCTCATTTGCCTTCAGATGGGCACCTAAGCAGATTAGGTACCTGGGTGTAAACTTGACAGCAAAGTTGGGTGGCCTCTTTACGGCAAATTACAAGGGTTTAGCACAGGTTATTACGGCTGACCTTGAAGGGTGGGGTGACCTGGGACTATCATGGTTCGGCAGAATAGCTGTTGTCAAAATGAACGTATTGCCCCGGCTGCTCTACTTATTCCAGGCCCTCCCAATTAAGATGCCTAAAAAATATCTCTCAGCTTTACAGGATCGTATCGTAAGATTTATTTGGGCGGGGAAAAGACCGCGCTTGTCGCGGGCGTACTTGTACCAGGCTAGGAGAAGGGGAGGTTTGGGGGTCCCTAACTTGAGTTGGTACTATAGAGCAGCTCAAGCACGCGCAGCCATTGAATGGTTTCAGGACTATCCAGATAGACAATGGGTACACTTGGAGCAATACTCTATAGGTCAGAGACCTTTGGGGGCAGTGATGTGGCTCCCCAATCAGTTTCGGGCGCTTGGGGAAGAGTTATGTCCCTCTATCCAGGTTACCTTGCATTACTGGGATAGCCTGTTTCCCAAAAGGAAGTGTGCACTGTCCCGCTTATCTCCTATAGCTTTCAACCCACTATTTTACCCTGGGACAGAGAAGGGGGTATTTACGCGGTGGCACCAAGAAGGATTAAAAATGTGGGGTCAATTGTTTGAAGGTGATCAGTTACTACCGTTCAGTGCTGTGGTGGGGACTTTTCCAAATCTGAAGGGTGACGATTTTGCTTATCGCCAATTGTCACACTTCCTCAAAACACGAGCTGTTAGAGAGGTGGTAAGCAGGAACAAAACCACCTTGGAGGAAATTTGTGAGGGATCCACCATGACTAGTGGACTAATATCACGCTTATATAGCACCATTAATCTGAAGGAGTCTAATTACACTCTTCATAGGAAGAGTTGGCAGAAGGAGTTGGGCATGTCTTTGGAGGAGGGGGAATGGGAGAGGTTGGAGAGAGCTACGGCGAGGGTGTCTTCACATGTTCCATTTAGGGAGAATGCGGTGAAGGTGATGTTCCGGTGGTACTTGACGCCGGAGCGCATCCAGCGCATTTACCCCGCATCAACGGGTTTGTGTTGGAGGGGTTGTGGGGTTAAGGGCACGATGGGTCACATCTGGTGGACCTGTAGGAAAGTACAGGCCTATTGGAAATCAGTGCACAGCAGGCTGCAGTACTGGCTGGGATGCGTGGTCCCGTGGAATCCAACTACTTTTCTTTTCTCTGCGAAGGTGGCGGGTCTCTCGCAGGCTCGCCAGACTTTGCTGAGGCATGCTATAAGTGCGGCTAGAGTGATTGTGGCAACTTTTTGGAAGAAGCCCTTGACTCCTCCAATAGCGAGATGGCTTAGTAAACTGAGGTATGTTTGCGAAATGGAAAGGCTCCTGGCGGAAAGGCGTAATCAGCAGCAAAGGTGGCACTCAATATGGGACCCTTTCACCAGCACGACCATGAGTCAGTGAGGCATATGGGAGACCAAGCATTGTTAGAGGAGGCGAGGACCTAACCGGGAGGGAGGGGGGAATGGCGTAGGGAAGGGGGGGGGGACTTGGTTAAGTATATAAAAAATGTTCTACAAATTTTGGAGTGTGTGTTTTTGCCTACAAATGTAAGGTTGAACAACAATGACAAGACTGTTGCTGTTAGGTCTTTAATAATTGCGTTGACTGTGGATTGATTTAATGTGGCTTGGTGTTATCTTCTTTTTCCTCTTGTTGTATGTTTACCTTGTCAATAAAGACTTCATGCAAATAAAAAAAAGATAATATCGGATGAATGCATGAAGGTGAATATGAATTCCTGTGAATGGAATCAATTTGATTTACAATAAATCCAGATACTACTCCCTCATATATATAACAAAAAATTATTTAAGTGGAATGGAATTATTTGACTGTACTGGTAAACAGAAAGAAATACTCTATTGCATTCTAATCTCCTTTGCACCAAAGGATATAATTCAGATCAAACATTTATCTCTGATCAACTATCTCAGATCAAATATTTATTTCAGATCAAATATTAAGGTTTCCTTGCTTACAGTCACTTAAATCTACCTAGCCTTTATATAGCTTATAGGATTTAAACACTCTTAAACTGAAATTCACCCTTTTCTATTCTTCATAAACTTCAAGTAATCCTGAAATATTCAGATCCTTTTCTCACTAGAGAAACTTCAATCGCCACCAATCTCTTTTCACTTATATTTTCTCATTTACCACAATCAGGCACTCTTTTATAACTTCAGTCAACAAACACAGGAAGTCACAGCTGGATGTCTCTCTTGGCAAAGGATAGCTCTCACTCTGTTCACTTCCCGGGCAGATTTCTTAACAGAAGCTGATCATCCAATCAGAGAGCTCTATTTGAATGCAGATTAACATACATACACTCATGGGAATGTTTAGTGAAAAACACCGGACTAATTTGCATATGATTTAAACAAATCTGAGCATATGACAACCAAGTACAGACTCCCAGCACCTGAATTCTGCAATTAGATTTAAGGCAAATACTTTTAAAACTTATTTTTAGCACTTTTAAAATTTCAGGTTCTCCCACTGTTCCAAAATACCCTTCCCCATCAAATCCACAAAAACTAATAATTAACATATCTGAACCCAGACTAGTGTTCAAAGCTGTTGGGAGGGTCTTAGACGACTCCTCAAGAAAAGAAAAGAAAGAAACAGGAGCAAATTCAGCAACTATATAACCCCCAATGACCCAAAAAGCGAACACCCCCAGGAAAAGCCCTGAAGGCTTGGGTCCAAAAAGTAGAACACCAAAACTATGCAGACTTCCACCCCGGGAAAGGCTTCAAGAAACAGGAGGGTTCCTGGAATAATGTGAAGAACGAATGGAAAGAAAATGATCAGATAAGTCCTATTTTCTCCTTCCATTATGTTCATTCCTACTATTCCAGGATGAGTGGGATGTTCAAAAGCTACCCCTATGAGGGTAGGAAGCCAAACCTGCCGATCACAGGACCGACACCCCAAATGTCGCCTCTGAGCGTGCAGCAACATCCACCCAGTAATGCTTGCCAAAGGTATGCAGCGAGGCTCAAGTTGCTGCCCTGCAAATATCCCCCAGAGAGGATAACGAGGCCTCCGCCCAGGATATGACCATGCGCCTGGTAGAGTGCGCCTTCAAAACATGCGGGGGGAGACTTCCCTTCCAGGATAGGCTGAGGTCACAGTTTCCTTCAACCAACAGGCGATAGAAACCTTAGAAGCCATAAGACCCTGCTTCAGTTTACCAAAAAGCCTGTCTGACTGGTGAAAGTCATTGGTGACCTTCAAGTATCGCAAGACCGCCTACCTGACATCCAGCAACTTCAAGGTGGCATACTGGGCCCCAATCTCCTCTCGTCAAAAGGAAGGGAGATCCATGGACTAATTGAAATGAAAGGCTGAAACCACCTTAGGTAAAAAGGAAGGAACAGTGTGAAGTGAGACCCCGGCCTCCGAAAATCGAAGAAAGGGATCCTTACAAGAAAGAGCTTGCAGCTCCGAGACGTGCCGCGCCAAAGCAATGGCCACCAGAAAAACTGTCTTTAGAGTAAAGTCTTTCACAGTTGCCCTGTGAAGGGGCTCAAAGGGACGGCACTGAAGGGCCCGCAGAACCAAGTTAAGGTCCCAGTCAGGAAACAGTGCCTGAAATGGCGGCTGCAAGCGATTCAACCCCCTTCAGAAAATGAATCATGTCGGGGGGTTTTGCCATGGACGATGTTTGCAAGCGATCCTGGAAACATGTCAGGGCTGCCATCTGAACATTCAAGGACTTCAACGCCAGGCCCTTCCACACCCCGCTTGCAAGAACACCAGAATATAACCAACAGAGGAAGCAAAGGGGTCCAACTCTCGCTCAGAAGGTACGCCACATGCGGGCATAAGCCGAGGAAGTAGACGTCTTTCTGGACTGAAGAACAGCAATGATTGAGTTCGAATAGCCTTTCTTCGTTAGGCAAGTCCTCTCAAGGGCCATGCCATAAGACCAAAGTGGGAGGGATCCTCCATGACCACTGGTCCTTGATGAAGACGACCTCGCTTCAGAGGGAGCCTGAGCAGTTCCCCGTCCAGGAG
This sequence comes from Microcaecilia unicolor, assembly GCF_901765095.1. NCBI lineage: Eukaryota > Metazoa > Chordata > Amphibia > Gymnophiona > Siphonopidae > Microcaecilia > Microcaecilia unicolor. The sequence goes on from NC_044031.1 coordinate 180,583,947, forward strand.
CTGAATCAGATCCACATACCATAGCCGCCATGGCCAATAGGATCACCCAGCCCAGATGGCCTGACACTCTTCTCAACAGGCAACCAATCACCGGCCAAGGTGGGAAGGCATACAGCAACCCCTCTCTCGGCCAAAGCTGAAGCAGGGCGTCAAGACCCAGCAAGTCCCATTCCCTCCACCGGCTGAAAAACCGCAAGACCTTGGCATTGGCCCTTGACGCCATGAGATCCAAGGTCAGCACACACCAGCATCTGGAACATCTCACGCAACAGTTTCCACTCTCTGGGATTCAGTGTGTCACTGAGGAAGTACGCCCCTAGGTTGAGCCCCACAATGTGAGCTGCTGAAAGACACACCAGATGCCTCTCCGCCCAGGCCACCAACAAGCTGGACTCCACCTACAGCTGACTGCTGCGAATTCCCCCCTGTTTGTTGATATAGGCCACCATCATCGCATTGTGCAAGAAGACCCCAAACCAGTGTCCCCCAGAGGAACTGAGCAAAGGGTTCCAGAGCCTGACGCACTGGCTGGAGCTCTAAAAGGTTGATGGACCACCGTGCCTCCACCGGAGACCAAAATCCTGGAGCCAGGTGACCCTTGTAATGGACTTCCTAGCACGCCAAACTGGCATCTGTAGTCTCCATGTCCCAATCCAGAATCAGGAAGGGTACCCCCACAGCCACCACCCCAAGCTCCATCTGGCAGCCAGCATCCAGGAAAGCTGGATGCCGCTGTCTTCTGAAACCAGCGGCTGAGCAGCAAGTGTTGAAGCAGCCTCTTATGTGCCCCTCCATGGCCGCGGCCATGGACCCGAGGACATGCACATAAACCTCCAAGCCCAAGGCCTGGGAAGTACAACCAACTGCAACTGATGCTTCAACTGTGCGGTGATTCTCAGTCAGGAACACCTGGGACTGCAAGGTGTCGAACAGGAACACCTGGGCCCACAAGGTGTTGAACAGCACTCCCAGGTAATCCAGCTGTTGAGACGGGACCAGTCTCTCTTGTCAAAATTTATCACTCACCCCAAGGATTACAGAAGGCGAACTACTTTTGCCATCCCTTCCATGCTGTCCTGGTAAGACGCCAGTTGTCCAGGTAAACACGCATCCCCTGCTTCTGCAGAAAGGCAGCCACTAAGACCATGACCTTGGAAAAGTCTGTGGGGCAAGAGAGAGACCAAATGGCAGAGGCCGAAGCTGAAAGTGTCTACCCAGAACTGCAAACTGCAGACACTGCTGATGAGGTCCTCAAATAGGGATGTGCAGGTATGCCTCTTTGAGATCGAGAGTGGTGAGAAATTCCCCCATTCTCACCAACGTGATCACTGATCGCAGGGTCTCCATCCGAAATTGTGGGACCCACATGCAGTGCTTGACCCTTTTGAGATCCAGGATCGGGCGCACAGTGCTCTCTTTCTTGGGCACAACAAAACAGATAGCCCCTGACTGAACTCGGCAAGAGGAACAGGGACAATGGCCCGAATTGCCAACAAGATCTCAATCATGCTTATGATCTGCGCTGCCCCAACAGCTCCTTGACACGGGGACCTTAAGAAGAGAGGTGCAACTGGGTGGGAGAACTCTAATCTGTAGCCATTGTGAAGGATGTTGAGCACCTCCTGGTCTGTAGTGATGGTGGTCCACACATCCCAGAATGCCCAAAGACGTCCCCCTATAGGCACAGACGGGTGGACCAGCCTGGCATCACTGAGTTTGTCAGGGAGCAGCTGCTGCTCTACCCGATGAGCCGATGGGCTTCCTGTCCCCTCGAAAGGAAGACTGTTGGGGCCGACAGCGTGCCTTCTGGCTGAAGGCCTGTCACCCAGGCCTGTATTTTCTACTGTCCTGAAATCGGGCTTGGGCTAGCAAGCCACCGGATGGGGCAATCCTCTGGAAGTCGCGGAGGCTTAGATTTTCCGAGCTCCTTAACCAGGTTGCTGAGGTCACCCTCAAATAACAGCTTGCCCAAAAGGACAGCTTAACCAGATGAGCCCTAGAGGTGGTATCCGCTGCCCAATCTTGCAGCCAGAGCTTATGCCTCATGACCACCAGCGACATCCCTTTGGCGGAAGCTCGAAGCATGTCACACACAGCATTCACCAAATAGGCCAGCCCTGCCTCCAAGCAAGCAGCCTGAGAGCTGCTGGTGCCACTGCAAACAGGCCCTGGCAATAAAGAAGCTGCACACAGATGCTTGGAGCCCAAAGAGGCTACTTCAAAGGCTTGTTTTAACACCTGCTCCAGCTTCCGATCCTGCAGAGCAATACCGCCTTCCATCGGCAACGTGGTCTTCTTGATGACTGCTGTCACTAGGGAATCCACTCTAGGCACTCTAAGCTTCTCTTTTTCCTCTGGGACCAAAGGAGAAAAATGAATCATGGCCCGCCCCACCTTAAACCTTGCGTCCTGTACACTCTATTCTGCAGAGGTAAGATCCTGGATATCCGGATGCGTAGGAAAAGCCATAGAGGGCCCCTTGAGACCCTTTATAAGGCTCCCAGCTTGACTGCCACCAGGAACTCCCGCAGGCACTTCTATGGAGAGTCCTGTACATAAATCAAACATCTGGCAAGAAGTGCTAAAACTGGAAGCATACAAATTGCTTCTGCAAACCGCTGAAACAGCACGAAGATACAGAATTTTCCACCAGAATAAGGGGTGTCAAGCCTTTTAATAAATCTAGCCTGGTGTTGTGGCCCAAACAGCTCTGGAGAAATACAAAAGTAAAAATAAAGCCTCTGCACAGGTGTGAGGAAGGGGGAGGCTTTTGCACCCCTCCTCCCTTGGATTTTTTAGCCACTCACTTCTGCCTGTCTCAGCTCAAACATGCTGTTAGGTAAGTTACTCTGTTCCCCCTTGAAGAAATCCCTCCCTACATTACTGAGTCTCTGCCTGTGACAAAGGTTGGCTGAAACCTGTGTTCCTTCGGGACAGCCAATACTAAGAAAAGTTTTCCCATCATCCGCAAAGTGTGCACATATACCAACTTACCAGTGAAGAATAAGCACTATAAAGCTCTAAGTAGTGCTGCAAACCACTGAAAGTCAGGTATCCTTATTAACCTGAAGCTCCTCCCGGGAAATAGAAGCCTTAGCCATTGGACAGGCAGGAATGTGTGGGGGTGGGGGGAGAGGGAAGGGGGAGACTCAGACTCCTTTGCAATATACCCCAGCTCCAACCCACACTATTTTTTAATCATCCTTTAGATTTTTTTTTTTTTTAAATGAAGCTCAGGCTTTAATAGGCACCCCCAGTCCAACTGGAACTATTTCCCAACTGGCTTAGGAGCTATTTTAAATCACCAACTCACGAGCTGCACTTTAGCCCATCATCTATCCGCTGGAGACAGAGAAATACTGATGGCATCATGCTGCACAGTACCTTTTTTTTTTTTTAATATAACTTCATGCATGCAGGGTTGTTTTTTTTTGTCTCCATCCATTGGTCAACAGACTAAGAGGAGCGACTGCAAGGGTCAAAAATTTACATCAGGCGTGGATGCTGTTCAAAAACACCATCCTGGAAGCCCAGGCCAAATATATTCCACGTATTAAAAAAGGAGGATGGAAGACCAAACGACAGCCGGCGTGGTTAAAAAGTGAGATGAAGGAAGTTATTAGAGCTAAAAGAAAATCCTTCAGAAAATGGAAGGAACCAAGTGAAAATAATAAGAAACAGCATAAGGAATGTCAAGTCAAATGCAAAGCGCTGATAAGGAAGGCTGAGGGACTTTGAAAAAAAAAAAAAAGATTGCGTTGGAGGCAAAAACACACAGTAAAAAAATTTTTTTAAGGTATATTAAAAGCAGGAAGCTGGCAAAAGAATTGGTTGTACCGCTAGATGACCGAGGAGTAAAAGGGGCAATTTAGGAAGACAAAGCAGTAGCAGAGACATTAAATGAATTCTTTGGGTGGGATACAAGTGCCGGAAATGGTATTCGAAGCTGACGAGTCCGAGAAACTTAATGAATTCTCTGTAAACCTGGAGGATGTCATGGGGCAGTTCTGTAAACTGAAGAGTAGCAAATCTCCTGGACCGGATGGTTTTCATCCCAGAGTACTAATAGAACTGAAAAATGAACTTGTGGAGCTATTGTTAGTAATATGTAATTTATCCTTAAAATCGAGCGCGGTACCAGAAGATTGGATGATGGCCAATGTAACGCCGATTTTTAAAAAAGGTTCCAGAGGAGATCCGAGAAATTATAGACCGGTGAGTCTGATGTCGGTGCCGAGCAAAATGGTAGAGACTATTATAAAGAACAAAATTACAGAGCATATTCAGACGCATGGATTAATGAGACAAAGTCAACATGGATTTAGTGAAGGGAAATCTTGCCTTACCAATCTACTACATTTCTTTGAAGGGGTGAACAAACATGTGGATAAAGGTGAGCCGGTTGATATTGTGTATCTGGATTTTCAGAAGGCGTTTGACAAAGTACCACATGAAAGACTCCAGAGGAAATTGGAGAGTCATGGGATAGGAGGTAGTGTTCTATTGTGGATTAAAAATTGGTTAAAAGATAGAAAACAGAGAGTAGGGTTAAATGGTCAGTATTCTCAATGGAGAAGGGTAGTTAGTGGGGTTCCCCAGGGGTCTGTGCTGGGACCGCTGCTTTTTGACATATTTATAAATGACCGAGAGATGGGAGTAACTAGTGAGTTATTAAATTTGCTGATGACACAAAGTTATTCAAAGTCGTTAAATCGCGGGAGGATTGTGAAAAATTACAAGAGGACCTTACGAGACTGAGAGTCTAAATGGCAGATGATGTTTAATGTGAGCAAGTGCAAAGTGATTCACGTGGGAAAGAGGAACCCGAATTATAGTTATGTCATGCAATGTTCTACGTTAGGAGTCACAGACCAAGAAAGGGATCTAGATGTCGTCGTTGATGATATGTTGAAACCTTCTGCTGTGTGATCCTGCGGCTAAGAAAGCAAATAGAATGTTAGGTATTATAAGGAAAGGAATGGAAAACAAAAATGAGGATGTTATAATGCCTTTGTATCGCTCCATGGTGCGACCGCACCTCGAATATTGTGTTCAATTCTGGTCCCCGCATCTCAAAAAAGATATAGTGGAATTAGTAAAGGTGCAGAGAAGGGTGATGAAAATGATAAAGGAGATGGGATGACTTCCCTATGAGGAAAGGCTAAAGCGGCTAGGGCTCTTCGGCTTAGAGAAAAGGCAGCTGAGGGGAGATATGATAGAGGTCTATAAAATAATGAGTGGAGTTGAACGGATAGATGTGAAGCGTCTGTTTACGCTTTCCAAAAATACTAGGACTAGGGGGAATGCGAAGAAGCTACAATGTAGTAAATTTAAAACGAATCAGGGAAAATGTTTCTTCACTCAATGTGTAATTAAACTCTGGAATTAGATGCCGGAGAATGTGGGTAAAGGCGGTTAGCTTAGCGGAGTTTTAAAAAGGTTTGGGCGGCTTCCTAAAGGAAAAGTCCATAGACCATTATTAAATGGACTTGGGGAAAATCACTATTTCTGGGATAAGCAGTATAAAATGTTTCATACTTTTTTGGGACCTTGCCAGGTATTTGTGACCTGGATTGGCCACTGTTGGAAACAGGATGCTGGGCTTGATGGACCTTTGGTCTTTCCCAGTATGTCAATACTTATGTACTTATATGTATTTATGTAACTCACAGGATCTGGACTGGTCTGATCTGGTGAGGACACTAAGGAAAATCCCATTAATCAAAATCTTATTATGGGCTAACTTAATAAAATATGTTTCAAGCTCTTAAACCCCCCCCCCCCCCCCATTTCTCTACAGTTATGAACCTCTTCCAGGAAAGCATTCCAGGCAGCAAGTGTTGTTACCAAAAGTGCATGGTATCTCATACTCTGTAAAATATGCCTACCTCACTCTAGGGACCACTAACAGCCCCTGATTTACAGATCATAAAACCCTCCTTGGTTAACACTCTCACAGTCTATTGTTCAGGTAATCTGGACCCAGCCTCCTCAAAACTCAAGGTCATTAGACCCTGTACGCTATAGGCAACAAATGCAGAGTAAAGCAGCAGAGGAGTTACATGATCCTGTATCGCCATTTGAATAATCAGTCTGGCTTCCATATTCTGGCAGAAACAGGCCCACCACCCACCATCCCTACTGGCTACTGTGCTAGTTGATATGGAGCAGGGTAGCACTCCTGTTTTGCCACTTCCTTCAAGTCTTACTCCTCAGTTTCCTATTGACACCCTTTGAACATTGTTAGAAAGTTTAGAAATTGTCCTAAATGTTTATCATTTTTTTTACTTTAGGCTTCAAGAAAGTGTGACAAGTACTATATATGCAGTATAGGATAAACAAAAATTGCCTTATATTTTATGCATACAAACAGTTGTGTAAATGGTATGCAAAACAATGGGGGAACTCTTTTCATCTGTTCTCTATTTCTTCTACCTTGTGAGGTGTTAAGAATAATTTTGCATGTCTTTTTCATACCTGTTCCCAATTTGTTTTGGATGACCTCTGAACCAGTATCAATCGGTATATTTCCTAATCTGGTTTTCAAACCAACTGGCTTCTCATTTTCCTTCTCATTGGATGTAGCTAAAATTAAAATGATACATTTGAAGAAAACATTTTTACATACATAAATGCTTTTTATCCTTAAATGGGTCACTATTATTCTTCAAGAAAGGCATGACAAAAAGGTTAATACAATTTTACTTTTCAGTAAAGAATTTAGGACATGGAGAAAATCTTAATGCTACCAAATGGAGAAAACATGTTTATAATGCAACAAAAGTTCTGGTTTCATTTTAATCTGAGCAATGCTTTATAGTGGTAGCTGCCTACCTTCACAAACAAGGCCTCCTAATCTTCCTGTATCTTGATGCCTAGCCTCTAAAAGCTTCTTCAGAAAACCTAGCTCTAGTGCAAAGAGATATGCTTAATTATTAATTATACTTGAAACAGGAATATTACATGTCTTGAAACATAAAAAGTTCCTGGAGAAACTTGACAGCTCAAATGAACACAGAAGACTCTTCCATTACACCTCACTGAGTGAAAGCCTGAAGGCTGAGGCTCAGGACACGGAGTAACAAAGACATCTCTATCTACCCAGGCTAAGGACAGAAAGGGAAAGTGGACTGGGGGTGGAGGGGAGAACTGAAAGCTTGAAGAACAAAGTATTTTTCAACAGACAACTACGCTACCGTCCGAAAAGTTGTGTTTATTGGACCTGGATGATGGCTTGGAATTCACTAGTGAGGAGCAGATATTATTTGTGTGGAAATCCTGCTTGATGGCGATCCTTCTATGTCACTCTGGAGGAACCAAAAGGCAGAGTAGGATCCGTGCTCAACGAGAACATACAGATTTGCACTCAAAGAACACAAACTGAGCCACGCACCACGGGTAGAGAAGGAGTTGCACACCCCTGGCAAAGATAGAAATGCGCTGAACAAGCAGAGAAGAAGCTGAGAGTAACAGACAGAGGATGAGCAGTGGCCCACTGAAAGAGCTAGATGTTAAGAGGTACCTGCAGAACTGAAGCTGCGGTAGCAATGTAACTGTGTATAAAACGCAGACAAGGAGCTGCTTTCCACACACAAACAAGGAGCTGTGCTCCAGATGCCGGAAAGGAGCTATGCTTTCTACGCAGACATGAAACTGTGCAACACCTCCAGTCACAGAGCTGTGCTCCACATACTGCCCTGGAACTGCGCCCAATCTGCAGAGAACAGTTGTGTTAAACCCACAGAGATGGAGCTACACTCAACAGGTGGTGGAGCTGTGCTCTGCGCGCAGACAGGAAGCTGCATTCCATATGCAGAGAGAGAGAAAGAGCTGCACGCCACACACAGACAAGGAGCTGCATTCCACAGGCAGACACAGAGCCGTGTTCTACACGTAGACACAGCACTGCGCCCCACACTGAGACCTGCAGAGAAAGAACTACACTCAACATGCGACAATGGAGCTGTGTTCAACATGCAGAGATGAAAGTTGCAGAATATGCAGCGAAGGAACTTCACTCAACATGCCATGATAGAGCTGTCCTCATCATACAGCGATGGAGCTAAAGTCAACCTGGAACTGTGCCCCAACATGCAGCGATAGAGGCATGCCCAACATGGAACGGTGGAACTGCATGGAACAATGAAGCTGCGCTCAACATGCCACGACGGAGCTGCGCTCAACATGGAGCGATGGAGACTTGGCACTGCACTCCCCTGGCCCAGAGGGATTATAACTACAAGAAGAGAAGGCCCTATGCCCCAAGAGTCAGTCTTGGGCCCCCAAGTGGTCTCTGAGCCACAATGACTGCCCTCCTAGCTAACTGAGACTGAGCAGCAGTCAACGTAGAGAAAGAACTCCCGCCAAGAGGGAGGTAAGCACCACAGATCTGGAACCCTCAGACCATAGGGAGCACATCACAGCCATAAGGCAGTGAGGAAGAAACAACTCTCAGCAGGTCAGGAACAAAGAGGAAGCTGGCCACTAACACCAAACCGAGGAAAAACCAGCAAAGGAAGAGTCGAACTCCAGACCCAGAACAGAGCCACTTCCCTACAGAAAAGTAGAGAAAAGTACAGAGCTAAGAGGCGATAATCAAGATGTGCAGGAAAGAACTGTGCTCCTTACACAAAAAGGAAGGAGTGCCAAATGTGCCAGGAGAGAGACAGCTGAAACTAGGAAAGGCAAAATCCGCCTGTGCCAGGCTAAACTTCCCACCCGAAAGCTAGGGAAAGCTATGGCAAACTAGTCCTAAAAAGGCACATTCCCATACAGAGACACTGAACTGAGTCCAAGCAAAAGACTGGCAAGAAAGCGAATGATACATACCTGTAGTAGGTGTTCTCCGAGGACAGCAGGCTGATTGTTCTCACGACTGGGTTGACGTCCACGGCAGCCCCCACCAACCGGAACAAAACTTCGCAGGCGGTCCCGCACACAGGCACGCCATCCGCGCATGCGTGACCGTTCCCGCTCAGTTGAATGACAAGCAAAGGAATGAGGAAAAAACGCAACTCCAAAGGGGAGGAGGGAGGGTAGGTGAGAACAATCAGCCTGCTGTCCTCAGAGAACACCTGCTACAGCTATGTATCATTCGCTTTCTCCGAGAACAAGCAGGCTGCTTGTTCTCACGACTGGGGTATCCCTAGCTTTCAGGCTCACTCAAAACAAGAAACCAGGTCAATTGAACCTCGCAACGGCGAGGGCATAACAGAAATTGACCTACGAAGAACAACTAACTGAGAGTGCAGCCTGAACAGAACAAATCGGGTCCTGGAGGGTGGAGTTGGATTCAAACCCCAAACAGATTCTGCAGCACCGGCTGCCTGAACCGACTGTCGCGTCGGGTATCCTGCTGGAGGCAGTAATGTGATGTGAATGTGTGGACAGATGACCACGTCGCAGCCTTGCAAATCTCTTCAATAGTGGCTGACTTCAAGTGGGCCACTGACGCTGCCATGGCTCTAACACTATGAGCCGTGACATGACCCTCAAGAGCCAGCCCAGCCTGGGCGTAAGTGAAGGAAATGCAATCTGCTAGCCAATTGGAGATGGTGCGTTTCCAGACAGCGACCCCTTTCCTATTGGGGTCGAAAGAAACAAACAATTGGGCGCACTGTCTGTGGGGCTGTGTCCGCTCCAGATAGAAGGCCAACGCTCGCTTGCAGTCCAATGTGTGCAACTGACGTTCAGCAGGGCGGGTATGTGGTCTGGGAAAGAATGTTGGCAAGACAATTGACTGGTTAAGATGAAACTCCGACACCACCTTTGGCAGGAACTTAGGGTGAGTGCGGAGTACTACTCTGTTATGATGAAATTTGGTGTACGGAGCATGAGCTACCAGGGCCTGCAGCTCACTGACTCTGCGAGCTGAAGTAACTGCCACCAAGAAAATGACCTTCCAGGTCAAGTAATTCAGATGGCAGGAATTCAGTGGCTCAAATGGAGGTTTCATCAGCTGGGTGAGGACGACATTGAGATCCCATGACACTGCAGGAGGCTTGACAGGGGGCCTTGACAAAAGCCTCTCATAAATCGAACGACTAAAGGCTCTCCAGAGATGGCTTTACCCTCTACACGATGATGGTAAGCACTAATCGCACTAAGATGATTCCTTACTGAGTTGGTCTTGAGACCAGACTCTGATAAGTGCAGAAGGTATTCAAGCAGGTTCTGTGCAGGGCAAGAACGAGGTTCTAGGGCCTTGCTCTCACACCAGACAACAAACCTCCTCCACTTGAAAAAGTAACTCTTCTTAGTGGAATCCCTTCTAGAGGCAAGCAAGACCCGGGAGACTCCCTCAGAGAGACCCAACGAGGCAAAGTCTACGCCCTCAACATCCAGGCCGTGAGAGCCAGAGACTAAAGGTTGGGGTGTAAAATGAGAGTTGGAAAACACTCCAATCTCCACGGTTTCTCGGAGGACAACTCCAGAAGAGGGAACCAGATCTGACGGGGCCAAAAAGGCGTGATCAGAATCATGGTGCCGCGGTCTTGCTTGAGCTTCAGTAAGGTCTTCCCCACCAAAGGTATGGGAGGATAAGCATACAGGAGGCCGGTCCCCCAATGGAGGAGAAAGGCATCTGACGCTAGTCTGCCGTGTGCCTGTAGTCTGGAACAGAACACAGGCAGCTTGTGGTTGGTCTGAGAGGCGAAAAGGTCCACCGAGGGAGTGCCCCACTCTCGGAAGATCTTGCGTACCACTCTGGAATGGAGCGACCACTCGTGCGGTTGCATGACTCTGCTCAGTCTGTCGGCCAGACTGTTGTTTACGCCTGCCAGGTATATGGCTTGGAGAGGCATGCCAAACTGGCAGGCCCAACGCCACATCCCGACGGCTTCCTGACACAGGGGGCGAGATCCGGTGCCCCCCTGCTTGTTGATGTAATACGTTGCAACCTGTCTGTCCGAATTTGGATAATTTGATAGGACAGCCGATCTCTGAAGGCCTTTAGTGCGTTCCAGACCGCTCGGAGCTCCAGGAGGTTGATCTGAAAATCTTGTTCCTGGAGGGACCACAGTCCTTGGGTGTGAAGCCCATCGACATGAGCTCCCCATCCCAGGCGAGATGCATCCGTCGTCAGCACCTTCGTGGGCTGCGGAATTTGGAATGGACGTCCCAGGGTCAAATTGGTCTGAAGTGTCCACCAGTGCAGCGAATTGCGACAACTGGGGGACAGGCGGATGACATCTTCTAGATTCCCGGTGGCTTGGGAAGCTAGAGTCCATTGAGCAGATCTCATATGAAGACGAGCCATGGGAGTCACATGAACAGTGGAGGCCATATGACCCAGGAGTCTCAACATCTGCCGAGCTGTGACCTGCTGAGACGCTCTGGCCTGGGAAGCGAGGGACAGGAGGTTGTGGGCCCTCGCTTCGGGAAGAAAGGCCTGAGCCGTCTGTGAATTCAGCAGAGCTCCGATGAATTCCAGAGATTGGACTGGCTGGAGATGGGACTTTGGGTAATTTATCACAAACCCCAGCAGCTCAATAGTGCACTGCATGGACCGGAGAGCCCCTGCCTCTGAGGTGTTCTTGACCAGCCAATCGTCGAGATACGGGAACACATGCACTCCCAGCTTGCGTAGATACGCCTCAACCACCACGAGACACTTCGTGAACACCCGTGGTGCAGAGGCGAGCCCAAAGGGCAGCACACAATACTGAAAGTGCCGTGTGCCCAGACGGAATCGGAGATACTGTCTGTGAGCTGGCAGTATCGGGATGTGAGTATAAGCGTCCTTTAAATCCAGGGAACATAGCCAATCGTCTTTCTGAATCATTGGTAGAAGGGTGCCCAAGGAAAGCATCCTGAACTTCTCTTTGACTAGGTATTTGTTCAGGCCTCTCAGGTCTAGGATGGGGCGCATCCCCCGTTTTCTTTTCCACAAGGAAGTACCTGGAATAGAATCCCTGCCCTTCCTGCCCGGGTGGCACGGGCTCGACCGCATTGGCACTGAGAAGGGCGGAGAGTTCCTCTGCAAGTACCTGCTTGTGATGGGAGCTGAAGGATTGGCTCCCGGCGGCAATTTGGTGGAGTGGAGGCCAAATTCAGGGTGTATCCGCACCAGACTATTTGGAGAACCCACTGGTCGGAGGTTATCAGAGGCCACCTTTGGTGAAAAGCTTTCAACCTCCCTCCGACCGGCAGGCCATCCGGTACGGACACTTTGATGGCGGCTATGTTCCCATGGATCCAGTCAAAAGCCCGTCCCCGGCTTTTGCTGTGGAGGCGCCGGGGGCTGCTTAGGCGCACGCTGTTGACAGGAACGAGCACGCTGGGACTGTCCCTGTGCCTGAGGAGGCCTTCGGGCTGGCTGGAAGTACCTACGCTTGTTGTAGGCGTAGGGCGCAGCCTGCCTGGCCCGGGAAAAACGTCCACCTGTTGAGGTGGATGCTGAAGGCACCCGGTGGGAGAGCTTGTCGAGAGCGGTTTCCCGCTGGTGCAGTTGGTCCACCAACTGCTCGACCTTCTCACCAAAAATGTTATCCCCCCGGCAAGGGACATCCGCCAGTCTTTGCTGGGTGCGGTTGTCCAGGTCAGAGGCACGCAGCCAGGAGAGTCTGCGCATCACTATACCTTGGGCCGCAGCTCGGGATGCCACATCACAGGTGTCATAGATACCCCTGGACAGGAATTTTCTGCACGCCTTCAGCTGCCTGACCACCTCCTGCAAAGGCCTGGACTGCTCCGGAGGGAGCTTGTCGACCAGGTCCGCCAGTTGCTTCACATTGTTCCGCATGTGAATGCTCGTGTAGAGCTGGTATGACTGGATGCGGGTCATGAGCATGGAAGATTGGTAGGCCTTCCTCCCAAACGAGTCCAGAGTGCGAGACTCCCGCCCCGGGGGCACCGAGGCGGTATCCCTCGAACTCCGTGCTCTCTTGAGAGCAAAGTCCACGACCGCCGAGTCATGAGGCAACTGGGGCTGCATGAACTCTGGGTCAGAGTGGATCCTGTATTGGGACTCCGCTTTCTTGGGGATGGTGGGATTAGGTAATGGCTTCAGCCAGTTCCGAAGCAGTGTCTCTTTGAGGACATTGTGCAACGGCACCGTGGAAGACTCTCTAGGTGGTGATGGATAGTCGAGGACCTCGAGCATCTCAGCCCTCGGCTCATCCACAGATACCACGGGGAAGGGAATGCAAATAGACATGTCCCTGACGAAGGAGGCAAAGGAGAGGCTCTCAGGTGGTGAGAGCTTCCTCTCCGGTGAAGGAGTGGGGTTGGAGGGAAGGCCCTCAGACTCCTCTGAGGAGAAATATCTGGGGTCCTCCTCCTCCCCCCACGAGGCCTTTTCCTCGGTGTCGGACATGAGCTCTTGCAGCTCTGACCTAAACTGGGCCCATCTCGACTGCGAGGAACCACGTCCTTGATGATGGCGTTGAGCGGTGGACTCCCGCGTCGGCGGGAATGAAGCTTCCTCCATCGACGTCGACAGGGATTCCACCTGCGTGGCGGTCGACACCGGGGCCACAAGCGGCGTCGGTGTCAGAGGCCTCGGCATCGGGCTGGAGCACACCGGCGCCTCCATCAACGGCGCCGGGGGGCAAAGCCTGGTGCATCAGCCCTTCCATAATCCCAGGAAGGATGGCTCGGAGGCACTCGTCAAGGTCCGCTGCCGGGAAAGGCAGGGGGGCCGGTGCAGGTGTCGGTGCCGGAAGCTGCTCGGGTCCAGGAGACGGTACCGAAGCACCCATGGGCTGACACAGCGACACCTCTTCGACCGAGGGGGAATGCTCCTCTCGGCACTGCCGCTTCCTCGGTGTCGAATCATCTCTGGAGGTGCCGGAGCTGTTGGTCCCATGCGCCGTGGGCGACCGATGCCGGTGCTTTTTCGGTTTCTTACGGTGCCCGTCATCGGCGTTGGGTGACGGAGAAGAAGAGGAGGTAGAACCTCCCCGGCCTCGAGGAATCGGGTCTGACAGGTTCGGTCCCGATGGCCCTGGGTAGAGGGAGTGGCCGGGGCCGATTTGCCCGCGCGGCCGCTCACCCCTGCAGTCGCCGGCAGACCGGCGGGCCAACGGTACCTGTACTCCTGGGGTCAATGCCATCGTCCGTGCCGATTTCGTCGACATCGGTACCGGTACCGAAGATCCGCCCGTCGACGTCGAGGGGCCGGCGCAAGTTCCAAAGAGACGGTCCCCTAGAACTTGCCTCGCCACCTGTGTCCGCTTCTGCAAGCCGAGACACAAGGTGCACATCTTGGTATTATGCTCCGGCCCAAGGCACTGGAGGCACCAAGCGTGGGTATCAGTTTGCGAGATCTGCTGGCCGCACCGACCACACTTCTTGAATCCGCTGAATGACAAAGCAATGGAGCCCATATACAGATTTCATAGCAAGGGCCCTAAACATGCTTTACCCATATTAATAAGGCACCACCGAGTTCAACAGGCCTACAGAACTGCAACCCACTTAGAGAAGGGCAAGCAATCGGTATTATACTGAAGTGTCAGAGATCTGTAACTGAAGTAGGAGCTATTGCACTTTAATAACATATAGATCCTCAACTGAAGTTGGAGTTACGGGACTCTGCTGAAATAGATCTCTGCAACAGAAGTAGAGCTCAGGCAGTGAGGTCCCCAACTGAAGGCAGAACTGATTAAAGAAACTCCCTTATATAGTGTGAAGCCCCACTCAGCGCATTCCAGGATACACTGGGCAGGGCTGGGCATGGGACTTAATATACCGCCTTTCTGTGGTTTTTCCAACCACATTCAAAGTGGTTTACATTATATACATGTACTTATTTGTACCTGGGACAATGGAGGGTTAAGTGACTTGCCCAGTCACAAGCAGCTGCAGTGGGAATTGAACTCAGTTCCCCAAGATCAAAGTCCGCTGCACTAACCACTAGGCTACGCCTCCACTGGAGGGAGGAAGGCTACCTCCCCTCCTCCAACTCAAGGTAGGGAGTGGTGGGGGTAGGGGGATTGACACTGGACCACCAGGGACCCCTTGTTAATGCTATGGGGATCAGGGGCAGACCTGCAGCCCCCTTGTCGCTGGTGGGGGGGGGGGGGGGGGGTTCGGTCACCCACTGGGCCACCAGGGACCTTTTAGAAATGCTGAGGGGAGTTGAACCTGGCAGGGGGGAGGGATCGTCGGTGGGTCCGGAGGTCCGCCAGACCTCTAGCCCCCGTTTTGCCTTGCTTGGGGCAGGGGTAGTTGGGGTCTGGTGGTCCCATGGACCTCCAGCCCTTGTGTTTGAGAGGTCTGGGCTTTTGATAGCCCAGACCTGTCAAACAAGTGTGGGAGGATTGTGCTGAGCACATGCTCAGGCACAATTATCCTGCACTTCTACCCCATGATCAGAGATAATTGTGTGCTTAAATTTGCATGTCATTATCTCTGATCATAGGTCTAATAACGCCTCGCACTGTTCCAGCGCTATTTTTAGAGCGCTATTTGGAACAGCGCAGGGCTTTTGATCATCTGGTTATCTGGGTCTTATTCCTTCTCAGTCTAGCTGGAACTTTGTATCAGTTGTCTTGCTATGTTGAGAAGGAATAAGAAAGGTAAAGAGCCTGTCTCTCTGTGGAGGGAGATATTGTTTGGGGGGGGGGGGGGGGGGAGAGAGAGAGATTTTATTTATTTATTTTTAACACTCTCCAACTGGCCTGAGCTGAAGCTGCACTGGGACCTCTTGACATCAATGACTTGTACACTTTAAATAAGTGTAAAGGGAACAGCCATACCTTGTGTCATTAGGCTGCAGCTATGACAGACATTGCAACATTCAAGGCAATTCAGGGTAGCACTTCATATTACAGTTTGCAGAAACATAGGCAGGAAAAAAATGTTGGCACCTCCCGCACTGCGGGGGGGGGGGGGGGGGGGGGGGGGGGGGGGGGGGAGAGAAACAGACTCTGAACCAAAAATCACTCAGAAAGGAAAGCGTGGCATGGCAATACTGACTGACGTGCTGTTTCAGATATAAAGGTGACTGCTCAAGCATGCCTCGTAGAGTACCTTACTATTTCCTCCACCATCGGGAAGTCTGGTACCTACAACGGTGTTGGTCCCTGAGGATCAGGCAACTCCCATTTCAGCAGTACTCTACTCAGCATGAGATACTGCAGAGCTACAACCTCTTTGAAATGTAGTGTTTTTGTTAGCTGCCAGATAACTCCCTAAGTACAGCTGCAAATAATCCTATATGCACCAACTCTGCTAGAATTCTTCCAGGTTGTATTTGGTTGAACGCCCCAACCTGGGGAAATTACTACAACCACAAGGGGTGGAGGAGGTGGATAGGGAGTTCTAAGCTATACCCAGGCTCCAAGTTAAAATATTCTTCTTAGAGATCTGCTGAAAGGAGCCAAGACCATGAAAGGTACCCTCAGCTCAAATGAAGCTCAGTTTATAATGACAGATCAGTAGCTGCATAGTTAAGCTGCCACCACAGGCTGCATAATATCCTTAAAGGGACATATCAAGAAGAACTACTTTCTCTCTCTGCTTGTTGATGGACATAACCTACAAGTTCTAGACTGGTCTGGTAGGATGCTAAGGAAATTCAAAATAAAAAGGCTCATATTCATGTTTTTCTATGAATATAAATGTACAAGATACAAAGCAAAATTGAAAAAAAACAAGTCAAAATTAAATATCAAGCTTCATAACCATACCATAAAAATATTACAAAAATTAGAAATGCAGATCATTAGGAAAATATTACACAAATGAAGATTACTCCTTAAGAACCTCAGAATCAGGGCAACTCAAAAAAAAAATTATAGAAAGCACATTTGGATGATAACTCTTTTGTACTGATATCAAGACTTACACTCATCTATGTTAGTCATTCATGTATGTCTAAAAGGCCCTATCTCTTAAGCGTTATGATTTCATCACATTTTCCTATTCTCTCCCTCTCTTTCACTGAGCTGTAATCACAAATACAAACAGCCTAGAGATTGGATTTTTATCTATACAATGTAAGTGTAAAGAGATGCCCTATTTTCACACTGGTATTGCTGAGTTAAACTGAAATGTAGTCTATACAATATACATAAACCCAATATGCTATTTCTTCACTGAAATGCCACCTGAAAGTTAAAAATGTTGGCCCTTAATTCCATAGATATAGCTCAGTAAAAAGACTACATTTCAGTTTAACTCAGCAATACCAGTGTGAAAATAGGGCATCTCTTTACACTTACATTAAGATAAAACGAACATCTTTCCCTTGAAGTCTGTAGATCCATATAGGTCCATCTAGTGATATTTTAGTTCTGAAATAAAACAGTTACCACTTCCCCAAAAACCTCTCATGAAAACCACAAAATTCATATGGCTTAAAAAAAAGAGAGAGAGAAAAGAAGCTAACTTACAGCTTCCAGAGTCTTCCTTTGATTTAGCATTTTTCTTTTCTTTTCCACCAAGTAACTGCTGCTGCTTCTGCAGTACTGAATTTCGTTTAGATCTTGGTCTTGAAGGTAGTGCTCCTGAATTTAATTTGCTCTCTATACTCTGTCTTTTTGACTTTTTACCGTGAGGTACATATAAGCTGTCGTCTGATTCATTTTCAGAAGTACACTGATCACTGCAGCTTTGTTCACTCGCTTCTATTTTGCTTTCATCATTTCCTTTGCCTTGCCGGAAAGGAGTGAGATGGACACTCTCCTCCGACAAAAAGTCATAAGCATCACTTGAACCAATGGATGTATCCATCTTTATCTTGACAGCAGGTTGTTTGTTTGAACCTCTTTCTCTACTTTTTGATCTGGCTCTGGGTCTTGAGTTTTCCCAAGGTTTTTTCAATGACACATTCATTCCATCTGCTCTTCCCTTCCTTCCTCTTTCTTTGCCTGTCTGAGATGTTGCTTTTTCTTTAACATGACTTTGTGTTGGCTTAGATTTTGGTGTTGAACTTTTCATTTCTGTCAAATGAGGCAGAGTCAATCTGTCCAGGTTTAGCTGGTCTTCGTTTAGCGAAAATAGATCCTCCTCCAGAACAGGAATCTTTCCCAAACTACTTTCATTAATACACCCCTCAGTTGTTCTTGCACACACTTGTTCCACATCTGCAGATTTGGCAAGAGAAGTTGAAGATTCTGGACTATTAAGCATGCATGGGTCATCATGCTGTTTAAAACTGTAATTGGAATGTCGAACCAACACATTTTGGGGTAAATTGCTGCCTTTGCTATCTTCATTTTGAGAAACAGACAGATCATGATGTATAACAGCTCTTCGCCCTTTAATTTGATAAAGAAAAATTACAAAACCAGACATAAACAAAAGACTTGTTCTAAGTGCGAACCTTAAATGTTCTCTTTTATATTTTTCTAGTTTTAATTATCTAGCTTCCCAAACTATGGATCAGGAAACCAAATGAGGTCATGACCTGGGTGGACTCTCCATAGGTGCATCATTATTCTGCACCTCTAGGGGAGGGGTATTACACAATTTTATTTGGCCATGATCATGGGGTCATAGCCACAAAAGATTGATAAGCACTACAAATATACTTTATTTTTAGTTTATACCAACTTATGGGGGGAGGGGTAGTTACTAATGTGCAGTAAAGGAATAATGCAGGGTATTTGCCTGTCAACATGTATTAAATGGCAATATCGTGAACTATATTACCATATCACATATTAGTTGGTTACCATGAAATGCATAATGATGAAATACAAAGCATGCAAAACAACTCATTGTTAGGCAAATTGAATAATGCAGCTAGTGTTGAACTTTGCAAGATACAGTATTCCTAGAAAAGCAACGTTAGTTCAAAGCTACGTTATTTTTCTCTGCCAGGGAGCATCAGAAACAAACAGTCCGATATTTCCAGGTGAAATCTTAAGAGCCAGTGGTAAAGAAAATATGTGCAGTCTGAAGGTTCCCCTCCCCCTCAGCAAAGACTCCACCCACAGATAACTCCCACCATCAAAGACACAAGTTATAAACTAAATCTAAACCCCACCCAAACCCCAATTCATAAAGATTCCACACTGCTATCCAAATAAGCTATCCAACTGTACATCGCCATTACTCATATAGGGTGCAATTCTGTAAGTGGGCACCACCTGTTAAGCACCTTATGTTGTGTAGAAAGTCTACTATTTAATAGCCTATGGATAATCAGATTCCATTCTAGGATACTAGAGTAACCCGGCACTGGCACGCCTAACATCTAGATGCCCGCAGCTACTAAGCAAAAAGACATGCTGTAACTATGAGTTCCTAAATGCAGCAAGGGAATACATAACTTAGAGGAGAAGCCTAATGGTTAGAACAGCACGCTGAGAACCAGAGAAGCCCAATTCAAATCCCACTGCAGCTCCTTGTGATCTTGGGTAAGCCACTTAACCTTTCATTGCCTCGGGTACAAATTCAGATATCATGAGCCCTCCAGGGAAAGCAAAGATACTTACATGTAGCAAGTACTCTCTGAGGATAGCAGGCTTCTTATTCACACAGATGGGTAGATGCCTTCCCCCATCGTCCTGCCAAATTGCCACAGTAAAAAAATACAGCTTTGAGAAGCACGAACCGCGCTTCAGCTCGCATGTGCCAATGTTCAGCTTTAGTTTAATACAAAAGCTAAAAGACTGAAAATATCAAAAAAACTCCATGGGGAGGTGGACGAGACTATGAAAATAAGAAGCCTGCTGTTCTCGGAGAATACCTGCTACACAGGTAAGTATCTTTGCTTTCTCCAAGGACAAGCAGGCTTGCCTATTTTCACAGATGGGGAATCCTAGCATCCAGGCTCACCCAAAACAACAAATATTAGTCAACTGGGCCTCGCAACGGCGAGGACTTAACACAGATTAACCTGAAACCATAAACGAACTAGATGAGAGTGCAGTATGGAACAGAATAAAACGGGACTAGGATGGTGGAGCTGGATTCAGATTCTACAACACTGAATGCCCAAACTGACAGTCGCGTCAGGTATCCTCCTCAAGGAAGTAGAGAGATGTGAATGTGTAGACTGAAGACCACGTCACAGCCTTGCAAATCTCTTCAATGGAGGCTGACATCAAGCCATGACACAGCCATGGCTAACATTATGAGCCATGACATGACCCTCCAAACTCACCCAGCCTGGGCATAAGCAAAGGAAATGTAATCTGCTAGCTAACTGGATGTGGTGCGTTTCCCGACAGCGACCCCCATCCTGTTGGGATCAAATGAAACCAAAAGCTAGGCGGACTGTCTGAAGGGCTTCATCCGCTCCATGTAAAAGGCCAACGCTCTCTTGCAGTCCAAGGTGTGCAAGCTGCTTTTGCCAGGATGGGCATGAGGTTGAGGAAAGACTGTTGGCAAGATAGACTGGTTTAGATTAACTCTGACACCACCTTTGGCAAAAACAGGATGCGTGTGGAGGACTATTCTTATTGTGATGAAACTTAGTATAAGGTGCATCCACCACTAAGGCCTGAAGCTCACTGACCCTACGAGGTGAAGTAACAGCAACCAAGAAAATGACCTTCCAAGTCAAGTGCAGGAATTCAGTGGCTCAAAAGGTAAAATTATGTATAATCATACCTGATAATTTTCTTTCCATTAATCATAGCTGATCAATCCATAGACTGGTGGGTTGTGTCCATCTACCAGCAGGTGGAGATAGAGAGCAAACTTTTGCCTCCCTATATGTGGTCATGTGCTGCCGGAAACTCCTCAGTATGTCGATATCAAAGCTCCATCCGCAGGACTCAGCACTTAGAGAATTACACCCACGAAGGGACACTCTGCCCAGCTCACCACCGCCGAAACGGGGGAGGGGAATTAACCCAGCTCATCCCCACACAAGTGGGGGAGGGGAATCCGTCCAGCTCATCCCCGCGGAGCGGGGGAGGGACACCACACCCGCCGATGCGGGGGGATCTGGCTTATCCTGCAACCGCAACCGCGGGAGGAGCTGACTGACCCTAACACCGCCGAAGCGGGAGGGGTACAAAGCTGCCCTACAGCCGCACGAAGCGGGAGGGAGTGCCGGCAGAATTTTAAGTCTCAATCCAGCCCCGTAAAACGGAGGGGAGAGGAATGCAGCAGCTCACTGTAACACAAACTCGTCTTAACTCTTGAAGAATCCAAGTGAAAAAACTTGAACACGAAGTCTTTCTGAAGTAACTGAAGACTAAACTTGAACCTGAAATGCAACCAGAATAAAAACAGTACAGATATCTGGGAGGGGCTATGGATTGATCAGCTATGATTAATGGAAAGAAAATTATCAGGTATGATTATACATAATTTTACCTTCCATATCATCAAGCTGATCAATCCATAGACTGGTGGGATGTACCGAAGCAGTACTCACCCAGGGCGGGACATTGAAATCCCTGACCTCAACACTGAAGCTCCAAACCGGGCCTCCGCCCGTGCAGCCACAGTCAAACGGTAATGCTTGGAGAATGTATGAGCCGAAGCCCAAGTTGCCGCCTTGCATATCTCTTCCAAGGAGACGGATCCGGCCTCTGCCATCGAGGCCGCCTGAGCTCTCGTGGAGTGAGCCTTCAGCTGGATAGGCGGCACCTTCCCCGCGGCCACATAAGCCGCTACAATGGCTTCCTTGACCCATCTTGCCATTGTAGGCTTAGCAGCCTGCAGACCCTTACGAGGACCTGCAAACAGGACAAACAGATGATCCGATTTCCGGAAATCATTGGTCACTTCCAAGCATCTGATGATGACTCGTCTCACATCCAGATATTTAAGAGCAGAGTACTCCTCTGGGTAGTCCTCCCTACGAAAGGAAGGGAGACAGAGCTGCTGATTCACGGAGCTTTCATCAGCTGGGTGAGAACGACACTGAGCTCCCATGACACTGGTGGAGGTTTGAAAGCGGGCTTTGACAAAAGCAAACCTATCATAAAGCGGACAACTAAAGGCTGTCCAGAAATAGGCTTACCCTCTACACGCTGATAAGCACTAATTGCACTAAAGTGAACCCTTACGGAGTTGGTCTTGAGACCAGACTCTGATAAGTGTAGAAAGAATTCAAGCAGAGTCTGTGTAGGACAAGAATGGGGGATCTACAGCCTCCCCAGTGTAGGATAGCAGTTCCATAAGGGATGTCCGAGACCGGGCCCACCTCAATGCCGAGGACCCATGTCCTCGAGAGCGGTGTTGAGAAACTGGCTCCTGTCTCGACTCTGGCGAAGCTTCCTCCACTGACGTCGAGGGGGTGTCAGCTTGGGTGGCTGGCGACACCAGTGCTGAAAGAGGCGCCGCATCAGAGACCACACCATGGACCGAAGGCCAAGTGGGGCCACAGCGGGAGGTATGGTAGGTGCAAGCACCCCCAGATGCAAATCGCTGCATTAGGCCATCCAGAAGCTCAGGGAGCAAGGCCGGATGTGCTCATTAAGGGCCACCATCAGGAAGGACTATGGCGCTGGCTGAGGTGCAGGTTGCAGAATCACTGGGGCTAATGCAGGAGCAGGATCTCAGCTGCTTGGAGAGACACTCGTCAGCACCCCCTGGATAGAGGGGCAGCAATCCTCCCGGTGCCGATACTTCTCAGGTGTCGAATCCCTCGGTGCCCCGGAGCTCTCGGCACCATGCATTGAATGCGATCTGTGTCAGTGCCTCCTGGACTTTGCCTGTCACCCATGCTCCTCGGTGCCAATGAGGACAACAGCGAATCCTCCCATCACCTCGGGGTCAGGTCCGACAGTGAGCAGTCTTGGGGGGGGGGGGGGGCCTGCATAGCAGAAAACCTCGAGACAGGTAGAGACCCACTCAATGCCTCACTGCTCCCAGTGTGTCACGGGGCCTCGAAGCAGCCATCCCTACCTGGCTCCCGAAGTCGGTGCGACACTCGACGTCGATGCCTCTGACCGATGTTTAGGGACGGGACTAGGCTCCAAAAATCCTCGCGCGTTGAGCCTCTCGGAAAACCTGAAAACTCTTTTTTCATATGAGGCACAGGAACAGTTGGCCAGGCTATGGTTGAGCCCAAGGCACTGAAAACACCAAGAATGGATGTCTTTTCCCAAGATGGTCCAATTGCACCGAGTACACCACTTAAAGCCACTGGGAGTCTTTGTGGACATGGAAGGAAAAACCACAGCGGCCAAAATCAAATGATGCGATGGTACCTGAAAAAGGAGAAAGAGGCACAAAAAAAAAAAAAAAAAAAGGAATAGCCCAACCAGGAGGCCAGAAAGCGACCTGTGTTAAAAAAGAAAGGAGACAAACACGGCAAAGAGAATACTAAAAGAAATAAGGGTGAATTTTCTTTTTTTTTTTTTTTTAAACAACAAAAGAAAAACAAGGGCGGGTAGCAAACAAAACTTCCAAAGGCGCTTCAAAAATCAAAAGACGCTCTGATCGGGTGTGCGAGGAGCCACCACAAAAAGCAGCTGCTCCTTTCGCAAAAAAAGTGAAACTGAAGCTGCGCGTTCACACGATGGGTGGAAGGCACTGGCGCATACACGCTGAAGCATGACTCGTGCTTCTCAAAGCTCTATTTTTTACTGTGGCAAATTTGCCAGGCTGGGCAATGTGGGAACATCTGTGAGAATAAGCAAGCCTGTTTGTCCTCAGAGAAAGAAAATTACCTACAGTACCTGAATGTACACCACTTCGATTGCCTTCGGGCATGCAGAAATATAAGAACGTATAAATAATAAAAAAGGTTGTGCATGTAAGTGAAAGACTCACAAAACTGCACATTATGCCAATTATGCTTGCCCTTACAGAATAGCACTTAGGTGACTTGCTGTTGCTTACATGTTTTAAGTCTACACTTAACTGCAAAAGGGCTGATATTCTGTACGTTTATGTACACAAGTGGCATTCAATTATAGAATTGCCCTTGCAATGCTGGGCACTCACCCATAGCATCCAGATATTAGAAGCAAATCCACTATCTGAGTACTGCCGCTGAATATCCAGATTTTTTTTTTTGGTCCACAACAGACATTTAAAAAACTAAAATGCCAACTACCATGGGCTGAATACCAGGGGAAAAGTAGAGGAAATTCAGACTGGAAAGGTTTGCCTGTAGGTGCTATCAAATGAATATGTCTAAATATGCTATGGCTGTAGTGAAGTGCATTTTAATTCAAATTCCTGCCTAAAAGGAAGTATTTTTAGATTTAACCTGTACTGCATACATTTGATTCATGATCTGCAATGATTTCAGTTATGTATTGTATAAAATCTCTATATATATAAAAGGCACCACCAACGTTCTAAATGAAGCCTCCAGCCGGAAGTGTGAAGGGGGAGAGATATCCGGTTTCCCCATGAGTGTCTGCCCCACCCTTGCTCTCTCTGTAACACAAACAGTGAAGGAAAACACAGCAAAGCACGAAATCAAATCACTCTCTCTGTAACAGTGAAGGACTCAGAGGGGGGAGGGGAGAGAGGGCAGAAGCCCTCACTATCTCTGTAACACAAACACAGCACAGCAGGAAACTTAACACTGAAGGACTCGACTCCAAGGGGAGAGGGGACAGAGAGCAGAGGGGACACACAGCACAGGGGAAGGGAGAGAAGGCAGAGGGCAGGGACACACACACTCCCACATGCACACAGAAGAAAACCTTGCTAGCCCCCGTTTCATTTGCATCAGAAACGGGGCTTTTTTACTAGTGTTTTTATAAATGCTTGCTTTCTTTGGAGTGTAGTGAGGTGTTTCCCCTACTGGATTTAAATGACTTGTATAGAAATGATCACACAGACATAGTAACATAACATAGTAACATAGCAGATGACGGCAGAAAAAGACCTGCATGGTCCATCCAGTCTGCCCAACAAGATAAACTCATATGTGTATACCTTACCTTGATTTATACCTGCCTTTTTCAGGGTACAGACCGTACAAGTCTGCCCAGCAGTATTTCCCGCCTCCCAACCACCAGTCCCGCCTCCCATCACCGGCTCTGGCACAGACCGTATAAGTCTGCCCTCCACTATCCTCGCCTCCCAACCACTAACCTCTCTTCCCCCACCTGCTCTGCCACCCAATTTTGGCTAAGCTTCTGAGGATCCATTCCTACTGCACAGGATTCCTTTATGCATATCCCACGCATGTTTGAATTCCGTTACCGTTTTCATCTCCACCACCTCCCGCGGGAGGGCATTCCAAGCATCCACCACCCTCTCCGTGAAAAAATACTTCCTGACATCTTTTTTGAGTCTGCCCCCTTCAATCTCATTTCATGTCCTCTCGTTCTACCGCCTTCCCATCTCCGGAAAAGATTTTTTTGCAGATTAATACCTTTCAAGTACCTTTCACACTACCTATTCCAAAACATAAAATTGTTAATATACAGCGAGTGTTTGTCTTCTAAGATATATAATTAATTTGATCTTTTATCAAACTTTAATCTAAAAACTATTAGAATAAAAAATGTTGATGGACATCACTCTCAAGATGTCACCTCTAGACCTTTGCTTGGCTAAATCACAATCACATCAATATTATGGAAGTTTAAAAAGCACCTTTCTTCACCAATTTGCTTCTTCTTTTTGTTTTTGAGGGCATGAATAAACATGTGGATAAAAGTTAGCTGGTTGATGCAGCGTGTCTACATTTTCAGAAAACTTTGACAAAATCCCTTATGAGAGACTACTGAGAAGTTAAAAAGCCATGGAATAGGAGGCAATGTTCTGTTGTGCATTAGGAACTAGATAATGGATAAGAAACAGAGGGTAGGGTTAAGTGGTCATTTTTCTCAGTGGAGGAGGGTGAATTAGTGGTGCCCCAGGGATCAGTACTAGGATCGGTGCTATTTAACATTTATAAATAATCTGGAAATAGGAATGACAATCAAGGTGATTAAGTTTTCAGATAGCACAAAACTATTCAAAGTTGTTAAATCACATGCACACTATGAAAAATTGCAGGAAGACTTTAGGAAATTGGCAGATGAAATTTAATGTGGACAAATGCAAAAATGATGCATGGCTAGAGAGCTGGATGTTGGTAAAATTTATTTACCTGGCCATACTGCTTGTGGAGCATGTCAAATGTGAGACATCATGATGGTTACAGTGATGTTTGTAGATCCCCAATTGGGTAGAAATTTCTATCGCCAATTAAGGATGTCCTGCATGTCGGATTTCATGGTTTACTGTATCCAGTATCCTTGCAATGTTATATACTGGACAGACATCAAGAAAGCTGTCGACCCACTTAACTGAGCATAAGAGCAGCATCAACACTTAAGTATATTCACCTTCAGCATTACATTGTGATAAGGAACAACACGTTTGAATCGTTGCGGTGTGTTGTCCTACAACGAATGGAACCAAGTAGTAGAGGAAACATAGCGAATGATACATACCTGTAGTAGTGTTCTCCGAGGACAGCAGGCTGATTGTTCTCACGACTGGGTTGACGTCCATGGCAGCCCCTCAAACCGGAGTAAAAATTTCGTGGGAGGTCCCGCACGCAGGACACGCCCACCACGCATGCGCGACCGTTCCCACTCAGTTGAATGACAAGCAAAGAAATGAGGAAAAAAACGCAACTCCAAAGGGGAGGAGGGAGGGTAGGTGAGAACAATCAGCCTGCTGTCCTCAGAGAACACCTACTACAAGTATGTATCATTCGCTTTCTCAGACGACAAGCAGGCTGCTTGTTCTCACGACTGGGGTATCCCTAGCTCTCAGGCTCACTCAAAACAAGAAACCAGGTCAATTGAACCTCGCAACGGCGAGGGCATACAGTGGTGGAAATAAGTATTTGATCCCTTGCTGATTTTGTAAGTTTGTCCACTGACAAAGACATGAGCAGCCCATAATTGAAGGGTAGGTTATTGGTAACAGTGAGAGATAGCACATCACAAATTAAATCCGGAAAATCACATTGTGGAAAGTATATGAATTTATTTGCATTCTGCAGAGGGAAATAAGTATTTGATCCCCCACCAACCAGTAAGAGATCTGGCCCCTACAGACCAGGTAGATGCTCCAAATCAACTCGTTACCTGCATGACAGACAGCTGTTGGCAATGGTCACCTGTATGAAAGACACCTGTCCACAGACTCAGTGAATCAGTCAGACTCTAACCTCTACAAAATGGCCAAGAGCAAGGAGCTGTCTAAGGATGTCAGGGACAAGATCATACACCTGCACAAGGCTGGAATGGGCTACAAAACCATCAGTAAGACGCTGGGCGAGAAGGAGACAACTGTTGGTGCCACAGTAAGAAAATGGAAGAAGTACAAAATGACTGTCAATCGACAAAGATCTGGGGCTCCACGCAAAATCTCACCTCGTGGGGTATCCTTGATCATGAGGAAGGTTAGAAATCAGCCTACAACTACAAGGGGGGAACTTGTCAATGATCTCAAGGCAGCTGGGACCACTGTCACCACGAAAACCATTGGTAACACATTACGACATAACGGATTGCAATCCTGCAGTGCCCGCAAGGTCCCCCTGCTCCGGAAGGCACATGTGACGGCCCGTCTGAAGTTTGCCAGTGAACACCTGGATGATGCCGAGAGTGATTGGGAGAAGGTGCTGTGGTCAGATGAGACAAAAATTGAGCTCTTTGGCATGAACTCAACTCGCCGTGTTTGGAGGAAGAGAAATGCTGCCTATGACCCAAAGAACACCGTCCCCACTGTCAAGCATGGAGGTGGAAATGTTATGTTTTGGGGGTGTTTCTCTGCTAAGGGCACAGGACTACTTCACCGCATCAATGGGAGAATGGATGGGGCCATGTACCGTACAATTCTGAGTGACAACCTCCTTCCCTCCGTCAGGGCCTTAAAAATGGGTCGTGGCTGGGTCTTCCAGCACGACAATGACCCAAAACATACAGCCAAGGCAACAAAGGAGTGGCTCAGGAAGAAGCACATTAGGGTCATGGAGTGGCCTAGCCAGTCACCAGACCTTAATCCCATTGAAAACTTATGGAGGGAGCTGAAGCTGCGAGTTGCCAAGCGACAGCCCAGAACTCTTAATGATTTAGAGATGATCTGCAAAGAGGAGTGGACCAAAATTCCTCCTGACATGTGTGCAAACCTCATCATCAACTACAGAAGACGTCTGACCGCTGTGCTTGCCAACAAGGGTTTTGCCACCAAGTATTAGGTCTTGTTTGCCAGAGGGATTAAATACTTATTTCCCTCTGCAGAATGCAAATAAATTCATATACTTTCCACAATGTGATTTTCCGGATTTAATTTGTGATGTGCTATCTCTCACTGTTACCAATAACCTACCCTTCAATTATGGGCTGCTCATGTCTTTGTCAGTGGGCAAACTTACAAAATCAGCAAGGGATCAAATACTTATTTCCACCACTGTAACAGAAATTGACCTACGAAGAACAACTAACTGAGAGTGCAGCCTGAACAGAACAAATCGGGTCCTGGAGGGTGGAGTTGGATTCAAACCCCAAACAGATTCTGCAGCACCGACTGCCTGAACCGACTGTCGCGTTGGGTATCCTGCTGGAGGCAGTAATGTGATGTGAATGTGTGGACAGATGACCACGTAGCAGCCTTGCAAATCTCTTCAATAGTGGCTGACTTCAAGTGGGCCACTGACGCAGCCATGGCTCTAACATTGTGAGCCGTGATATGACCCTCAACAGTCAGCCCAGCCTGGGCATAAGTGAAGGAAATGCAATCTGCTAGCCAATTGGAGATGGTGCGTTTCCCGACAGCGAACCCCTTCCTGTTGGGGTCGAAAGAAACAAAGAATTGGGCGGACTGTCTGTGGGGCTGTGTCCGCTCCAGGTAGAAGGCCAACGCACTTTTGCAGTCCAATGTGTGCAACTGACGTTCAGCAGGGCGGGTATGCGGCCTGGGAAAGAATGTTGGC